>NC_047023.1:44497531-44857522 GCF_902652985.1 Pecten maximus | reverse complement strand
TGGATTTCTATTATTACCACAGTGAATTATCTATTTTAACATACAGCACATTGAAACACGTGGATATTTATTATGACATCAGTGGATTATCTATTTAGCATACAGTACAATAAAACACGTTGATTTCTATTAATACCACAGTGAATTACCTACTTTAACATACAGATTTGTTTTATTATTTCCACAGAGAATGGTCTATTCTAGCATATAACACAATATAACACGTTGATTTTTATTAATACCACAGTGAAGTATCTGTTTTAATATACAGCACAATGTAACACGTTGGTTTCTATTAAAAGCGAAATTGCTTTGTATCATCATATCAGTGATTTATCTATTTTAACATACAGCACAATGGAATACATTGATTTCTATTATTACTACAGTGAAAGGCGAAACTAGATATATTTGCTGTCTGATGGGATACAAAGATTAATCTAGACATATTAACGATATGAACCATAAGTTGACATAAAACGTGACCAGAAATCCAACTTAAAATCTTGAAACGACGGCAAAGCATGACAAAAATAGACAAGTCCGTGTCTAGTACAAATCAAAAACATTGTATGCGCTCGCACCACCTTACATACAGAGCTTGTTGACTTATGGAATCATACAGTTTTACCTCTATCGATGTGAGAGTTTAGATGAGGCAGGCGACATAGTAAAGATACACTTTGTCTTGAGCCAATCAAATGACAGATGATGAACCTCTGTCATGTAATACTGTAAGGATGAGCAGTACCTCGAGATAGGAACCTTTGGGCGTTGAAGTAGTTTTGTACTGATGGTAATGCCTTATTTGGTCATATTGAATACAAAGGCTTCTGACAGAAACAATCTTTCTCTTTCACATGAATAATTCCCGATATATTATATACATGTATATCGAAAAAAAAAACAAAAAAAAAAACGGTGCAATATTTTATGTTAGATTTAAATTTTACGTATTTAGATCTGAGCATTAACTTTTTATTAACTATTTAGCTATGTTCAAAAATGACAAAAGTACTATAGACCAAACGTAAAGAAACGGTATCTATATAAACGCATGTTTGACTACAATACATTGATATGTTTACATCTATTGACTTATCGACAAGGAGATTCTGTTTATAAGTAATTAAATTTTGGATATCATGATTCAATCGAGACCATGCACATATACCCAACCTAGACGTATACATTAATCAAAATTTACCAAATTGAATGACTTATTGGGCTCGTATACTTCAATTTCTCCTAAATTACAGATGACAGATAACAACTTGGAATATTTTATAGGGTACTAAACTCAATTCAATATATGGAAACAGTTTGTACACAACAATAAAAAACAATAAAAAATGTCATTTAAACATAGAGGTAGCTTCTAACAACTGCGTATACAATACATTGTTAATTAGAATTTTTGTGACTTTATTTCAGCATATGTTTGTTTAAAAACCCATAGATTTTTTCAAAAAATCAGAAAGGAGAGCATATACATTTTTCATTTACAAAGGGTACATCTATGTTTGCCTTTCAAGACTACTGTTCATGTGAATTTCTGGCGCTCTTGAATTGCATCATATTAATGCATTTTAAATACCTGAAATTCTAACAATATACATTCTATGTGTACGGCTCTTTAATAATCACAATCATGATTTCCTGAAAAGCGTTAAAATTGTATTACCACTGAAATATATACAAGATGTACACTTACAGTATTTGAAAAGACGATTAATTAATTCGGAAAAGTCTCTCACACCGACACACATACACATGAAAAAAAACTAAAAATAAAGCACAAAACAAAATATCGGCATTGTATTATGATGTGTTCATATTGATATAAACCTTTAAAATTGATTAATTAAAGAATATGTTTATCTCAGTTTTAGCTAATGGAGAATGTGAAAAGCAATCGGTACTTGGCAGATTCACCGTGTAGATATCGTGATAGATTTGTATATTAAATATAAGAAATCACTTTCAGATGACATGTGTCCCAATGTCTCAATATTGCATCATGTTAAATGGAACTATAGGACTATTCCAAATCATATAACGTAAGTGTTAATGTACTCAAAGTAGTGTTAGGTTTATAACCTTAAAGTGCCATATACTCTAGGGTCTATTATGCACAACTTTTTATCTACAAATAAAAAAAGTAGTAAGTTCGATCGTCTAAATCATCTGGAAAAAAAAGAAGAGTTAAAATCCTTGTTGAGGGTCTATTGTAAAAATCTCTATTGCCAACTGTCAAAGATAGTATCATAAAAAAGGAAGCTGAAAAAATATCAGATTTCAAGTTAACACATCTCTTGGTCTCAAAGACATAAATAATTCTTAAATATTCTATTGTTCGTGTAATCATTTCCAGTCATGTTGTTCAAAATAACACGTAGCTAATTAATAGTACCGTTAGGGAAATTTCAAATGTTTTGCAAACAAATTGCTAAAAAGGAAAGGGGCCAATATTTAACGACAGTTGTTTCCGAAAAAGGTTCATCAATCAAGAAAGGCGGGTCCCATTATTGTGAGAATGGGTTGGTGTGAAAACATTGAAATTTAGTGATACCCCATATATCTAAGCCGACATGGAAATAATTAGCCCAAATCTCAAATATCGTCAGCGAATTGGCTCACAGGCTAAATTGCTTGTTAAACTAGGATCTCAGAATTACTTCTGGAAAATCTATGACTGCGAGTGAGCGAATAAGTTGTCTAATTTTAATACCCAATAATTAAATAAACACATCTTCCTCTGAGGTATGCTAGAATTTGTATCAAATTTCTTAATTTGCAATGTAAAAAATTGTAAACTCCTCGGCAAGTGTTATGAATGGAGTCCGCCATTGCTCTCGAGCTCGGCACGCGAGTCGAGGTGTCGTCTGCTAGGGTAGGCATATGGCGGTAAAGCGGTTAAATGATGTTGTGATCATAAAGTCAGTGTAACTGTGCTTTTGTTAAGTTTTTATAGGCAGAAATCTTTTGTTGTTACACCAAAGGGTTGTCTTTCTCGTGAACAGTTTAAACCGATATTAACTACATCCCATTGAAGTTTTAGAGAATACCGTTGAGGAAGTAGCATCATTAGCCGTGTAGTAAAATAACATAATTATGAATACAGAAAAATCCGTACGGTTCTTGATGAAGAATAATGCTAGTTTAGGGAAATTTAGCTTAGGGCTATAAAAACAAATCGCTTTAATGGCTTAGCAAAGATGTCTCATCCTGCATTTTTCAACAAAATATTTCTTCGTCGAATATAAAAAAAGCGATGGTGTTCTTTCAGGAATAATTAAAACAAGAATAAAACATGCATTAGTGCTGGATATGTTACAATATGAGAACGTTTTATGAAGATTTGAATTATTGAAGACAGAGATACGAATTAAAGGAGATCAATGACTCTTAAAATCATTTTGATTGTCCGCTCAGAACGGGTTATCCTTAGCAATTATAAATACATTTGTGTTTGAAACGAAATATTCAGACCATATATATGTAAATGTGAGATATTAATCAATATATGAACTAAATTTTCAGGTGAAGATAATATTTTACCACTCTTTAGAAATCTACACAAGTGTCGCCTTTATATTCGGTTATTTGACTCACTAGTAAAATGTATAGTGATAAAAACGTACGACGAATACTACAGCTCATGTTGTCGTGTTCTACAGCTCATGTTGTCGTGTACAACAGCTCATGTTGTCGTATACAACAGCTCATGTTGTCGTGTACTACAGCTCATGTTGTCGTATACAACAGCTCATGTTGTCGTGTACAACAGCTCATGTTGTCGTGTACTACAGCTCATGTTGTCGTGTACTACAGCTCATGTTGTCGTGTACTACAGCTCACGTTGTCATGTACTACAGCTCACGTTGTCGTGTACTACAGCTCACGTTGTCATGTACTACAGCTCACGTTGTCGTGTACTACAGCTCACGTTGTCGTGTACTACAGCTCACGTTGTCATGTACTACAGCTCACGTTGTCGTGTACTACAGCTCATGTTGTCGTGTACTACAGCTCATGTTGTGTACTACAGCTCACGTTGTCGTGTACTACAGCCCATGTTGTCGTGTACTACAGCTCATGTTGTTGTGTACTACAGCTCATGTTGTCGTGTACTACAGCCCATGTTGTCGTGTGCTACAGCTCATGTTGTCGTGTACTACAGCTCATGTTGTCATGTACTACAGCTCATGTTGTGTACTACAGCACATGTTGTTGTGTACTACAGCTCATGTTGTCGTGTACTACAGCTCATGTTGTCGTGTACTACAGCTCACGTTGTCGTGTACTACAGCTCACGTTTCGTGTACTACAGCTCATGTTGTCGTGTACTACAGCTCACGTTGTCGTGTACTACAGCTCATGTTGTCGTGTACTACAGCTCATGTTGTCGTGTACTACAGCTCACGTTGTCGTGTACTACAGCTCATGTTGTCGTGTACTACAGCTCATGTTGTGTACTACAGCTCATGTTGTCATGTACTACAGCTCATGTTGTCGTGTACAACAGCTCATGTTGTCGTGTACTACAGCTCATGTTGTCGTGTACTACAGCTCATGTTGTGTACTACAGCTCATGTTGTCATGTACTACAGCTCATGTTGTCGTGTACAACAGCTCATGTTGTCGTGTACAACAGCTCATGTTGTCGTGTACAACAGCTCATGTTGTCGTGTACTACAGCTCACGTTGTCGTGTACTACAGCTCACGTTGTCGTGTACAACAGCTCACGTTGTCGTGTACTACAGCTCATGTTGTCGTGTACTACAGCTCACGTTGTCGTGTACTACAGCTCATGTTGTCGTGTATTACAGCTCATGTTGTCGTGTACTACAGCTCACGTTGTCGTGTACTACAGCTCATGTTGTCGTGTACTACAGCTCATGTCGTGTACTACAGCTCATGTCGTGTACTACAGCTCACGTTGTCGTGTACTACAGCTCATGTTGTCGTGTACTACAGCCCACGTTGTCGTGTACTACAGCTCACGTTGTCGTGTACTACAGCTCATGTTGTCGTGTACTACATCTCATGTTGTCGTGTACTACAGCTCATGTTGTGTACTACAGCTCACGTTGTCGTGTACTACAGCTCATGTTGTCGTGTACTACAGCTCACGTTGTCGTGTACTACAGCTCACGTTGTCGTGTACTACAGCTCATGTTGTCGTGTACTACAGCTCATGTTGTCGTGTACTACAGCACATGTTGTCGTGTACTACATCTCATGTCGTGTACTACAGCTCATGTTGTCGTGTACTACAGCTCACGTTGTCGTGTACTACATCATCATGTCGTGTACTACAGCTCATGTTGTCGTGTACTACAGCTCATGTTGTGTACTACAGCTCACGTTGTCGTGTACTACAGCTCATGTTGTCGTGTACTACAGCTCACGTTATCGTGTACTACAGCTCATGTTGTCGTGTACTACAGCTCACGTTGTCATGTACTACAGCTCATGTTGTCGTGTACTACAGCTCACGTTGTCATGTACTACAGCTCATGTTGTCGTGTACTACAGCTCATGTTGTCGTGTACTACAGCTCACGTTGTCATGTACTACAGCTCATGTTGTCGTGTACTACAGCTCATGTTGTCGTGTACTACACCTCATGTTGTCGTGTGCTACAGCTCATGTTGTCGTGTACTACAGCTCACGTTGTCGTGTACTACAGCTCATGTTGTCGTGTACTACAGCTCATGTTGTGTACTACAGCTCACGTTGTCGTGTACTACAGCTCACGTTGTCGTGTACTACAGCTCATGTTGTCGTGTACTACAGCTCACGTTGTGTACTACAGCTCATGTTGTCGTGTACTACAGCTCACGTTGTCGTGTACTACAGCTCATGTTGTCGTGTACTACAGCTCATGTTGTCGTGTACTACAGCTCATGTTGTCGTGTACTACACCTCATGTTGTCGTGTACTACAGCTCACGTTGTGTACTACAGCTCATGTTGTTGTGTACTACAGCTCATGTTGTCGTGTACTACAGCTTATGGTGTCGTGTACTACAGCTCATGTTGTCGTGTACTACAGCCCATGTTGTCGTGTACTACAGCTCATGTTGTCGTGTACATGACATGTCTAGGAAACACAGTGATGTCACCCTTTGCTAAATTTAGTGTGAGTCTTGTAAAAAAGGGAAAATGCATGGAATAAAATATGTTAAAAAACATTTAATTAAACGAATCAGATTGATTTTAGAAATTCGGTATCACGTGTGACGTAATGTTTTAAGTTTCAGTAATCGGATACATTATTTTGATTAACGAAGTTTAGAGCTATGTTGTGTATAAAGTGTCTGATATTAACTGGGCAGACCTAGTTGATGTTATCAGCAGTTCAAACAGGAATGAAAAGGGTTACAGGTATTTGTTTATATTTCTATCTGGTTATATTTGTATTTGATTATATTCGCAATTTATTAGTTTTGGATTCAACTGCTTGCAATTTTGATTTGAAGATATAAAATAATGATTTTTAAACATATCATAAAATTGTCAATGCAGATAATTCTAAATGACATTTTCTTTGTAACTCCAGTACAAAATTTATGGTCAGTCGTTTAAGATGTGCATACTTCTATTTCCCACAGAACATTTGGAAAATGCTGTAAAGTTGTGTTTTTTTTCAAAGCTGCTAAGTCTAATAAATCGCAAAAGTTTCATAGAGCACTTTAAAAAAAATTCTCGTATGATACTGTAGGTATGTTTTAATTGTTTTGACTCTCTGGTATTGTAATGTCATTATAATTGTAGGTATGTTTTAATTGTTTTGACTCTCTCGTATGATACTGTTATTATAATTTTGTTATGCTATTTATTTTGTTTATTATTTTTAAAAATTTGTTTGATTTAAAAAAGACAAAGTTCAACATGATAAGAGAAAAAAAAAACAAGCCTGTTTCAAAGATTTAAGCAAAATATAACAATTTATCAATGAATGATATTACCAATAACATTTCTGTGGAATCTAGCATGAATATTCATCATATTTTAATAATATCATAAATTATATAAATCAATTAGAAAATAGTGTGTGGATAATATCATAAAGTGTAAGAATAGATAAAAGAATATTGTATGGATGATATCGTAAATTGTAGAATAAATAAGAGAATATTGTATGGATGATATTATAAACTGTAGAATAAATTAGAGAATATTGCGTGGATAATATCATAATGTGTATGAATAAATAAGAGAATATTGTATGGATGATATCATAAAGTGTATGAATAAATTAGAGAATATTGCGTGGATAATATCGTAAAGTGTGTGAATAAATTAGAGAATATTGTGTGGATGATATCATTAAGTGTATCAATTAATAAGAGAATAATGTGTGGATAATATCATAAAATTAATGAATAAATTAAAAAGTATTGTGTGGATATCATAAAGTGTATTACCAAACTAGAGAATGTTGTGTGGATAATATAAAGTGTATGAATAAATTAGAGAATATTGCGTGGATAATATCATAAAATGAATAAATAAGAGAATATTAAATGGATAATATCATAAAATGAATAAATAAATAAGAGAATATTGAATGGATAATATAATAAAGTGTTTTATCACCTAGAGGATACTGTATAATGATATAAAGTTTATTTATCCATTACCGAGTATCGATATATTTAGGAGGGCTGTATTCTCTATGTAGGATGCAAGATGACAATGCTACCTACAGTCGAGTTATGGTGACGATATTCAGATTGTACTTAACCCTGGCCTGTTTGTAATGGTGTGTTTGTAGTAGTGATGTATACTCCCTCAAGCTGTTTCTCACAATCTTTTCTGCCCCCAACAATGTCTGCAGGGACCGATTTTCACTTTGTTATATATCGATAATCAAATGTGTAGGGCCTATGTACCAACCCAAATAGCCGGGTTACCGCTTGATTGAGCAATTCAGCAAAGTGGTTCTAGTTTGATCATATTTTCTCCTTGATTACAAACGTCTGAATGAAGCAAATTGCTTGTAAATGCACTGGTAAATACTGTTCACTACTGGAAATATCCAATCACAAAACGTCCCGACTATTATTATCTCCCTTTTAAACGTAACATATGGTGAGGGAAGAACGATGATGTGCCTAATCAAGTTTTCTCCGTTCCCGCCACACGATGTTCACTCACGACTGAAAACGGTCTTATGAGCAGACGACAATTCTCCGCAAATTGTATTCTCCGAGGTGCCATAAATTAAGAGCCTGGATTTGTCAGTGCTGTGTCTATTGTTCCTCAGTTCGGAGAACTCTTCTCAAATTAGTCACCAAGATCCTCAGGATCACGATTATAGAACAATATTCAATCGCTCCGCTTTATTGCTTTACACAAAATGTGCCGGAGCAGACGACCGCCTAATCCAATCAAACAGAAGTGTCGAGATAGGGACGAAGTGGAGCTTCGAGTTTGGACAGCACGTTTCACAGCACCAGTAAATCACGGGGACAACTGGACGTTCTGGTCATTAAGTGACCATCAACTGACCATTATTGTGGCGCTAAAGTTCGTTTTGCGATACTTCGGACAAATTAAGGGTGACCAAAGAAAGAATATTTACGAATAACAGGGAAAATACCTGAGCACGTTCCTTAATTGAATATTAAATATTTAAACAGTCGTGTGAAACATGATTTGAATATGTGAATACACATACTTTCACACCTGTAACTTAATATACCATTGTGGTAATCAAAATTAAGAAGGCTTAAAGAAGAGTCATGTCTATCTTTTCAAATAAATATTGAATATGTTTCCGCCGAATGTTTTCGACTACCTGTACAGCGAACAAGCTATCATTGTTCTTACTTGAAGATGACGACATGGAATATTATTTCGCATTTAGTGGTCAGGGAAACTGGAAATATCTAACAATTGATATGTATAATGCTAGATATACAAAACTTTACTCAGAAATCAGGATGTAATGAAATGGGGAAAAAATCTCGATAGGAAGTTGTTTGTAAGAGACGTGTTGTCTTTTACGACTATTTGTCAGTATGTAGACTCCCAGGGGGTATTCCTTAGACTGGAGAATGACTTTTACAGTTATGTGGCTTTGTAAACAGGTGCTTTACACAAGTATTTGTCAAAAGTTTGTGGTCATATCACCGTATATTGTATATAGGCAATGTAATGAAACACGACATATCCTTGATAGGGGTCTATATAGACAGGTAATACGACACATCCTTGATCGGGGTCTATATAGACAGGTTATAAGACACATTCTTGATAGAGGTCTATATAGACAGGAAACAAGACACATCCTTGATAGGGGTCTATATAGACAGGTAATACGACACATCCTTGATAGGGGTCTATATAGACAGGTAATAAGACACATCCTTGATAGGGGTCTATATAGACAGGTAATAAGACACATTCTTGATAGAGGTCTATATAGACAGGCAACAAGACACATCCTTGAGAGGGGTCTATATAGACAGGTAATACGACATATCCTTGATAGGGGTCTATATAGACAGGTAATACGACACATCCTTGATCGGGGTCTATATAGACAGGTTATACGACACATCCTTGATATAGGTCTATACAGAAAGGCAACAAGACACATCCTTGATCGGGGTCTATATAGACAGGTTATAAGACACATCCTTGATAGAGGTATATATAGACAGGCAACAAGACAAATCCTTGATAGGGGTCTATATAGACAGGTAATACGACATATCCTTGATAGAGGTCTATATAGACAGGCAATACCACACATCCTTGATAGGGGTCTATATCGACAGGTAATACCACACATCCTTGATAGGGGTCTATATAGACAGGTAATACGACATATCCTTGATAGAGGTCTATATAGACAGGCAATACCACACATCCTTGATAGGGGTCTATATCGACAGGTAATACGACACATCCTTGATAGGGGTCTATATAGACATATAATACGACACATCCTTGATGTGGGTCTATATAGACAGGTTATACGACATATCCTTGATAGGGGTCTATATAGACAGGTAATACGACACATCCTTGATATGGGTCTATATAGACAGGTTATAAGACACATCCTTGATATGGGTCTATATAGACAGGTTATAAGACACATCCTTGATAGGGGTCTATATAGACAGGTAATACGACACATCCTTGATATCGGTCTATATAGACAGGTTATTAGACACATCCTTGATATCGGTCTATATATATCGTTATACGATATTAAGGAATAACATGACATTCTGATATCATCACTAGGGATGACATGACATTCTGATATCATCACTAGGGATGACATGACATTCTGATATCGTCACTAGGGATGACATGACATTATGATACCATCACTAGGGATGACATGACATGATGATATCATAACTAGGGATGACATGACATGATGATATCATCACTAGGGATGACATGACATTCTGATATCATAACTAGATATGACATGATATTTTGATAACATCACTAGGGATGACATGACATTCTGATATCATCACTAGGGATGACATGACATTCTGATACCATCACTAGGGATGACATGACATGATGATATCATAACTAGGGATGACATGACATGATGATATCATCACTAGGGATGACATGACATTCTGATATCATAACTAGGGATGACATGACATGATGATATCATCACTAGGGATGACATGACATTCTGATATCATAACTAGATATGACATGACATTTTGATAACATCACTAGGGATGACATGACATTCTGATATCATCACTAGGGATGACATGACATTCTGATACCATCACTAGGGATGACATGACATGATGATATCATAACTAGGGATGACATGACATGATGATATCATAACTAGGGATGACATGACATGATGATATCATCACTAGGAATGACATGACATGATGATATCATCACTAAGGATGACATGACATTATTATATCATAACTAGGGATGACATGATATTCTGATATCATCACTAAGGATGACATGACATTATGATATCATCACTAGGAATGACATGACATTCTGATATCATAACTAGGGATAACATGACATTCGGATATCATCATTAGGGATGACATGATATTCTGATATCATCACTAAGGATGACATGACATGATGATATCATCACTAGGAATGACATGACATTCTGATATCATCACTAGGGATGACATGACATTCTGATACCATCACTAGGGATGACATGACATGATGATATCATAACTAGGGATGACATGACATGATGATATCATCACTAGGGATGACATGACATTCTGATATCATCACTAAGGATGACATGACATTATGATATCATCATTAGGGATGGCATGACATTCTGATATCATCACTAGGGATGACATGACATTCTGATATCATAACTAAGGATGACATGACATTCTGATATCATAACTAGATATGACATGACATTCTCATATCATCACTAAGGATGACATGACATTATGATATCATTAGGGATGGCATGACATTCTGATATCATCACTAGGGATGACATGACATTCTGATATCATAACTAAGGATGACATGACATTCTGATATCATAACTAGGGATGACATGACATTCTGATATCATCACTAGATATGACATGACATTCTGATATCATAACTAAGAATGACATGACATTATGATATCATCACTAGGGATGACATGACATTCTGATATCATCACTAGGGATGACATGACATTCTGCTATCATCACTAGGGATGACATGACATTCTGATATCATAACTAAGGATGACATGACATTCTGATATCATCACTAGGGATGACATGAAATTCTGATATCATAACTAAGGATGACATGACATTCTGATATCGTCACTAGGGATGACATGACATTCTGATATCATCACTAGGGATGACATGACATTCTGCTATCATCACTAGGGATGACATGACATTCTCATATCATCACTAAGGATGACATGACATTATGATATCATCATTAGGGATGGCATGACATTCTGATATCATCACTAGGGATGACATGACATTCTGATATCATAACTAAGGATGACATGACATTCTGATATCATAACTAGGGATGACATGACATTCTGATATCATCACTAGATATGACATGACATTCTCATATCATCACTGAGGATGACATGACATTCTGATATCATCACTAGGGATAACATGACATTCTGATATCATCATTAGGGATGACATGACATTCTCATATCATCACTAAGGATGACATGACATTATTATATCATCACTAGGGATGACATGACATTCTGATATCATCATTAGGGATGACATGACATTCTGATATCATCATTAGGGATGACATGACATTCTGATATCATCATAAGGGATGACATGACATTCTGATATCATCATTAGGGATGACATGACATTCTGATATCATCATTAGGGATGACATGACATTCTGATTTCATTATTATTGATGACATGACATTCTGATTTCATCACTAGCGCCGATGTAAACAATACTTATTATTTCTATCATGTTGATGGTTACTGATAAATCACGGATAGAATTTGTAATAAAAGATACAAAAAAGTGATTAATAAATAAACATCGATATAGCGAGTTTCTCAATTGTTGCAGAATAAACAAACCTCAATAATTCACAAACAAAAATTGGGACCGTATATGCGTTTTGTTTTATTTGTAATTATTTTAGCCCGTGATCTACGTACCAGAGGGTTGGTGAACCGGAACACTGACAATATATATAGGCGTGTTCATTACTGGTTACTATACTTGGTTGTTTGTTTTTCGCCACCCCGATTCTAGTTTAGAGAACGTGACATCTACATTTGACATATACTTATATGGTTGAAGACCTCGATGAATTTGAGAATGAATAAATAGTCTTCATTCTGATACTATTTCACTTTTGAAGAGCTTTCGTTACGTCAAAATGTTTCGTTTGTCCTGTTTTCCCATCGTCTTTGTTTTCGCCCGATGCACTTGTTGATGTCATTTTTAGATAACTACCTGTACGAGTTGTACCATTGGAATTATGTATTTAGGTATTAATACTACCAAAGTATACAACACTAATTAAGCTATGACTTGGTTAACAAGTTACACTGCTAGAAATGAAACGCCGTTTTTAATTAGTCTAGTGGTGTTTCACAATCAACCAATCACTATCACCAACCACTCTCGACCAATCACTATCAACCAATCACTATCACCAACCACTTTCGACCAATCACTATCAGGCTATTTGACGCAACTGTCGAAATATCAATTTGTTCAAATGACTAAATAAGAGGGAACTATTTGTCATGCATGATAGACATTTAGAATATAATTGAATACAATTTAAATGGCGCTGGTTTTTAGCACAACAAGTCGTAAATAGACGCGGTATTTGCCGAATTATAGTTAGGAAATCATGTAAGGATGATCTTCACTATAACTTTGTCTTTTTTTTTAAACATGACAGAAATGCAGATACTAGATAAAAGAGAAATATGTTGTCGACCTTGCTAGGTACAGACGTGAACCCTACATTACACCGTGAATATCCGCCCTGGTGTGGCTAGGTACCAGAGTGACCCCTACAAATTGACCGTTATGGCTGCCGAAGTAATTTACAGAAGAGAAATTACTGGGATCATCACCCTTACAGACCTGTCTGTTGGCGTACTTTTACAAGGTGTAAGTTCAACGCACCGCTCCACAAAGTGGCTGAGTAGAAGATTGAAGCTTAGACTCCACATATTGATCTGAACACCTGTTAAACAATAAATACAGGCAAAAAAGTTAGAATATTTTACGCTTTCTTGCAATAAAATTTTTCTCCTCAGCCAGCACACAAACACATTGATAACAGGTTTGGTGCCGCGCTGATTCCACTCCACCTGATTTACTCAATGTTAATTAGAACTTAACCTTATCAGTGACGTCATATCCCATCAATTATAGACGCTTTGACGAGATACGCGTTTTTTAAGTAAGTTAACCAATACCTTTGTCTGCAGTTATCAATGAATTATATATCATTTTTGAAAATGACATAGCACCTCGAACAATCTATAATTGGTTATGAAAGCAGATCGGTGCTGTAAGATTGTATGGACAGTGTCTCTCTGGTAAGGTTTTTTTTTTTTACTTTGTTTACCTAAATGAGTCGTTTGTTTCTTCGACTGCCTATAGCATGTGATTCGGTGCAGATCAGTTGAGAGAGGGGCACGAAGCACTCAGACAATAGAAGTATGTATTAATGACACTTGATGTAAAACATTAAAAACGTGTAATGATGAAGACTGACACAGGTCTCGAGAGTTTCAACGGCCAAAATATAAATATTATGAAAAATCCAATTAAAGACAAATACCGAAAAAATGTCACCAAAATTGACAATATAATACAACTCTTTATTTACACATTTTCAGTTTATGGACGAAAACTGAAACCAGCCGTAAATCGGAAATGATTGCTATAGTATCATGCGGCTCCCATATTTGGTACAGGAAACCTCTCCAGATCACGTGATAACCAATGTTACGTTTGGGTGTGGACCAGATCACGTGATAACCAATGTTACGTTTGGGTGTGGACCAGATCACGTGATAACCAATGTTACGTTTGGGTGTGGACCAGAGTGCATAATATACCTTACCCATGGACGACAAATCATACAATTAATATCAGAAATGTTTACCGACATTTAATTGTTTTGTTTATTATTTTGTTCTTAATAGAGAATATAACAGGCTGCTATAGATTACAGAACAATTCACACAACAAAAAACAACATGCTATTAGTAACGAAAAATAATTTTCTCTTTTTCATTCATTTTTTTTAAAAGAAATGTGTAGATACAATTTTGAAATTGACGAAGCGCCCTTTGTCATTTCTACAAATATTTCTGTGTATCCGATGGAGCTAAGCAAGTACACTTTACAAATATTTATTTTGATAATATTTCAATCGAAAACACTACATTTTCCGAACTACCGTTTATAGAGCACGAACACGTGGAAATATATCTACATAACCAAACTACACGAAAAGCAATACATTTCCGTTAGCACGTGCTAATTGAATCCGCGTGCGATTAAGCGGGAACACTCACTTGACTTCTTGGTAAGTCGTGCCTGATTGTTTTCTCTGTGCCGGAACCCTGACCATGGAATCACTACAACCACGTGAAATATGAATGAAAAACAAACAGCCGGGATATTAAGATGAGTTTTTGGCAAACCAAGAACATGGAACCTAACAGATAGCGATTATTTAACCGATGTTTTCCTCTGTAAGGCATTCTCTTGGGAATCATCTCATTTGGTTACTAGTTCCCTGCGTACAGAAGCACATCGGTATCCTAAGACGATGGTAAAACATTCTCCTGTGTTATACGCATGGTGGTACTTCACTATTCGGCGTATATTTATTAGTAAACCCATATCTAAAGGTATTGGTCATATTAAGTTTTCTTTAATATTGTCTATGAGATTGCTGGGTGAGAACCTTTTCTGGAATAGTTTCCCTTCCCAAGGTTGGTCGTTACCATGTCATAACCTAAGTCTTTCTAATTGTCGCATTGGTTAAGAATACCCACAATTAAATCTTTGTTCTTTTAATTTTATCCAACATAGAAAACAACCTTTTGATTGAACCATTGACTTCTGGCAATCTTTTGCTAATTTGTTTAATTGACATAAACAGTGCATATTTTCTGGAGGCTTTTTGCATTTCAATACCCTTGGTCCCCTAAAATCAATACATCAATACCTTTGACCCCCTAGAATCAATGCATTTCAATACCTTTGGCCCCTAGAATCAATGCATCAATACCTTTGGCCCCTAGAATCAATGCATCAATACCTTTGGCCCCCTAGAATCAACACATCAATACCTTTGACCCCTAGAATCAATACATCAATACCTTTGGCCCCTAGAATCAATACATCAATATCTTTGGCCCCCTAGAATCAATACATTTCAATACCTTTGACCACCTAGAATCAATACATCAATACCTTTGGCCCCTAGAATCAATGTATCAATACTTTTGGCCCCTAGAATCAATACATCAATACCTTTGGCCCCCTAGAATCAATACATCAATACCTTTGGCCCCTAGAATCAATATATCAATACCTTTGACCCCCTAGAATCAATACATTTCAATACCTTTGACCCCCTAGAATCAATACATCAATACCTTTGGCCCCCTAGAATCAATACATCAATACCATTGGCCCCCTAGAATCAATACATCAATACCTTTGGCCCCTAGAATCAATACATCAATACCTTTGGACCCCTAGAATCAATACATTTCAATACTTTTGTCCCCCTAGAATCAATACATCAATACCTTTGACCACCTAGAATCAATACATCAATACCTTTGACCACCTAGAATCAGTACATCAAAACCTTTGGCCCCTAGAATCAATACATTTCAATACCTTTGACCCCCTAGAATCAATACATCAATACCTTTGTCCCCCTAGAATCAATACATCAATACCTTTGTCCCCCTAGAATCAATACATCAATACCTTTGACCACCTAGAATCAATACATCAATACCTTTGGCCCCTAGAATCAATACATCAATACCTTTGGCCCCTAGAATCAATACATCAATACCTTTGGCCCCCTAGAATCAATACATCAATACCTTTGGCCCTCTAGAATCAATACATCAATACCTTTGGCCCCCTAGAATCAATACATCAATACCTTTGGCCCTCTAGAATCAATACATCAATACCTTTGGCCCCCTAGAATCAATACATCAATATCTTTGACCCCCTAGAATCAATACATCAATACCTTTGGCCCCCTAGAATCAATACATCAATACCTTTGGCCCCCTAGAATCAATACATCAATACCTTTGACCCCCTAGAATCAATACATCAATAGCCATGGCCCCCTAGAATCAATACATCAATACCTTTGGCCCCCTAGAATCAATACATCAATACCTTTGGCCCCTAGAATCAATATATCAATACCTTTGACCCCCTAGAATCAATACATTTCAATACCTTTGACCCCCTAGAATCAATACATCAATACCTTTGGCCCCTAGAATCAATATATCAATACCTTTGACCCCCTAGAATCAATACATTTCAATACCTTTGACCCCCTAGAATCAATACATCAATACCTTTGGCCCCCTAGAATCAATACATCAATACCATTGGCCCCCTAGAATCAATACATCAATACCTTTGGCCCCTAGAATCAATACATCAATACCTTTGGACCCCTAGAATCAATACATCAATACCTTTGGCCCCCTAGAATCAATACATCAATACCTTTGACCCCCTAGAATCAATACATCAATACCTTTGACCACCTAGAATCAATACATCAATACCTTTGGCCCCTAGAATCAATACATCAATACCTTTGGCCCCTAGAATCAATACATCAATACCTTTGACCCCCTAGAATCAATACATCAATACCTTTGTCCCCCTAGAATCAATACATCAATACCTTTGTCCCCCTAGAATCAATACATCAATACCTTTGACCCCCTAGAATCAATACATCAATACCTTTGGCCCCTAGAATCAATACATCAATACCTTTGGCCCCCTAGAATCAATACATCAATACCTTTGGCCCCCTAGAATCAATACATCAATACCTTTGGCCCCTAGAATCAATACATCAATACCTTTGGCCCCCTAGAATCAATACATCAATACCTTTGGCCCCCTAGAATCAATACATCAATACCTTTGGCCCCCTAGAATCAATACATCAATATCTTTGACCCCCTAGAATCAATACATCAATACCTTTGGCCCCCTAGAATCAATACATCAATACCTTTGGCCCCCTAGAATCAATACATCAATACCTTTGACCCCCTAGAATCAATACATCAATACCTTTGGCCCCCTAGAATCAATACATCAATACCTTTGGCCCCCTAGAATCAATACATCAATACCTTTGGCCCCTAGAATCAATATATCAATACCTTTGACCCCCTAGAATCAATACATTTCAATACCTTTGACCCCCTAGAATCAATACATCAATACCTTTGGCCCCCTAGAATCAATACATCAATACCATTGGCCCCCTAGAATCAATACATCAATACCTTTGGCCCCTAGAATCAATACATCAATACCTTTGGACCCCTAGAATCAATACATTTCAATACTTTTGTCCCCCTAGAATCAATACATCAATACCTTTGACCACCTAGAATCAATACATCAATACCTTTGACCACCTAGAATCAATACATCAATATCTTTGTCCCCCTAGAATCAATACATTTCAATATCTTTGTCCCCCTAGAATCAATACATCAATACCTTTGTCCCCCTAGAATCAATACATCAATACCTTTGACCCCCTAGAATCAATACATCAATACCTTTGGTCCCCTAGAATCAATACATCAATACCTTTGACCCCCTAGAATCAATACATCAATACCTTTGGCCCCCTAGAATCAATACATCAATACCTTTGGCCCCCTAGAATCAATACATCAATAGCCATTGGCCCCCTAGAATCAATACATCAATACCTTTGGCCCTCTAGAATCAATACATCAATACCTTTGGCCCCCTAGAATCAATACATCAATACCTTTGACCCTCTAGAATCCATACATCAATACCTTTGACCACCTAGAATCAATACATCAATACCTTTGACCCCCTAGAATCAATACATCAATACCTTTGACCCCCTAGAATCAATACATCAATACCTTTGGTCCCCTAGAATCAATACATCAATACCTTTGGCCCCCTAGAATCAATACATCAATACCTTTGACCCCCTAGAATCAATACATCAATAGCCATGGCCCCCTAGAATCAATACATCAATACCTTTGGCCCCCTAGAATCAATACATCAATACCTTTGGCCCCTAGAATCAATATATCAATACCTTTGACCCCCTAGAATCAATACATTTCAATACCTTTGACCCCCTAGAATCAATACATCAATACCTTTGGCCCCCTAGAATCAATACATCAATACCATTGGCCCCCTAGAATCAATACATCAATACCTTTGGCCCCTAGAATCAATACATCAATACCTTTGGACCCCTAGAATCAATACATTTCAATACTTTTGTCCCCCTAGAATCAATACATCAATACCTTTGACCACCTAGAATCAATACATCAATACCTTTGACCACCTAGAATCAGTACATCAAAACCTTTGGCCCCTAGAATCAATACATTTCAATACCTTTGACCCCCTAGAATCAATACATCAATACCTTTGTCCCCCTAGAATCAATACATCAATACCTTTGTCCCCCTAGAATCAATACATCAATACCTTTGACCACCTAGAATCAATACATCAATACCTTTGGCCCCTAGAATCAATACATCAATACCTTTGGCCCCTAGAATCAATACATCAATACCTTTGGCCCCCTAGAATCAATACATCAATACCTTTGGCCCTCTAGAATCAATACATCAATACCTTTGGCCCCCTAGAATCAATACATCAATATCTTTGACCCCCTAGAATCAATACATCAATACCTTTGGCCCCCTAGAATCAATACATCAATACCTTTGGCCCCCTAGAATCAATACATCAATACCTTTGAACCCCTAGAATCAATACATCAATAGCCATGGCCCCCTAGAATCAATACATCAATACCTTTGGCCCTCTAGAATCAATACATCAATACCTTTGGCCCCCTATAATCAATACATCAATACCTTTGACCCTCTAGAATCCATACATCAATACCTTTGACCACCTAGAATCAATACATCAATACCTTTGACCCTCTAGAATCAATACATCAATACCTTTGACCCCCTAGAATCAATACACCAATACCTTTGACCCTCTAGAATCAATACATCAATACCTTTGACCCCCTAGAATCAATACATCAATACCTTTGACCCCTAGAATCAATATATCAATACCTTTGACCCTCTAGAATCAATACATTTCAATACCTCTGACCCCCTAAAATCAATACATCAATACCTTTGGCCCCCTAGAATCAATACATTTCAATACCTTTGGCCCCCTAGAATCAATACATTTCAATACCTTTGGCCCCCTAGAATCATTACATCAATATCTTTGGCCCCCTAGAATCAATACATCAATACCTTTGACCACCTAGAATCAATACATCAATACCTTTGGCCCCCTAGAATCAATACATCAATACCTTTGGCCCCCTAGAATCAATACATCAATACATTTGGCCCCCTAGAATCAATGCATCAATACCTTTGCTCCTCTAGAATCACTACATCAATACCTTTGGCCCCCCTAGAATCAATGCATCAATACCTTTGGTCCCCTAGAATCAATACATCAATACCTTTGGCCCCCCTAGAATCAATACATCAATACCTTTGGCCCCCTAGAATCAATACATCAATACCTTTGGCCCCCCTAGAATCAATACATCAATACCTTTGGCCCCTTAGAATCAATACATCAATATCTTTGGCCCCCTAGAATCATTACATCAATACCTTTGACCCCCTAGAATCAATACATCAATACCTTTGGCCCCCTAGAATCAATACATCAATACCTTTGGCCCCCTAGAATCAATGCATCAATACCTTTGACCACCTAGAATCAGTACATCAAAACCTTTGGCCCCCTAGAATCAATACATCAATATCTTTGTCCCCCTAGAATCAATACATTTCAATACCTTTGACCCCCTAGAATCAATACATCAATACCTTTGACCCTCTGGAATCAATACATTTCAATATCTTTGTCCCCCTAGAATCAATACATTTCAATATCTTTGTCCCCCTAGAATCAATACATCAATACCTTTGACCCCCTAGAATCAATACATTAATACCTTTGACCCCCTAGAATCAATACATCAATACCTTTGACCCTCTAGAATCAATACATCAATACCTTTGACCCCCTAGAATCAATACATCAATACCTTTGATCCCCTAGAATCAATACATCAATACCTTTGACCCTCTAGAATCAATACATCAATACCTTTGGCCCCCTATAATCAATACATCAATACCTTTGACCCCCTAGAATCAATACATCAATACCTTTGGCCCCCTAGAATCAATACATTTCAATACTTTTGTCCCCCTAGAATCAATACATCAATACCCTTGACCATCTAGAATAAATACATCAATATCTTTGTCCCCCTAGAATCAATACATCAATACCTTTGACCCCCTAGAATCAATACATCAATACCTTTGACCCTCTAGAATCAATACATCAATACCTTTGACCCCCTAGAATCAATTCATCAATACATTTGACCCTCTAGAATCAATACATCAATACGTTTGACCCACTAGAATCAATACATCAATACGTTTGACCCACTAGAATCAATACATTTCAATACCTTTTACCCCCTAGAATCAATACATCAATACCTTTGGCCCCCTAGAATCAATACATTTCAATACCTTTTACCCCCTAGAATCAATACGTCAATACCTTTGGCCCCCTAGAATCAATACGTCAATACCTTTGGCCCCTAGAATCAATACGTCAATACCTTTGGCCCCCTAGAATCAATACATCAATACCTTTGACCCCCTAGAATCAATACGTCAATACATTTGGCCCCCTAGAATCAATACATCAATACCTTTGGCCCCCTAGAATCAATACATCAATACCATTGGCCCCCTAGAATCACCAATTAACCCCAGCAGCATGATTCAATCTGTTTATTGTTCATCAAACGCTACATTTATTATAAATTCATATTTGAGTATATGAGATGCTAATCCGTTTAAAATCCTAATCGGCAACACATAATGGAATTTCAGATTTCCTGATTCTCTCTAATCACATTGCTGAAGTTGTAACATCTAAGTAAGTTCAGTTGGATATTTTGCAAGTGTAATGCTATGTTGATACATAATTGATTGCATATAGATGTATTTGTTAAACCCTTTGCTTGATATCAAGGCACGAATTACAATACTTGCTTCTAACGAATGTTTTTCGATTAAAAGCACCCGTGACATTTTTCATCTGACTATAACATGTAGAGTATTAACCTACGTTTATCGTTGATCAAAAGGTATATTCTATGGTGTTCCGTTAGGGCCAAATTTCCAATATCGTTCCTTTGCTCCTTTGACCTAAACGCGAAGGAGCGAAGGAGCGAAAACACAATGGCGAAGGAGCGAAGGAGCGAAAACACGATGGCGAAGGAGCGAAGGAGCGAAAATACGATGGCGAAGGAGCGATGGAACTTCGCTCCTTTGCCATCGTCTTTTCGCTCATTCGCCAACGTATTTTCGCTCCTTCGCTCCTTCGCGTTCGGAAGTTCGATGGAGAGTAATTGATTGATTTATTTTATTTTATGTGATGTATGCATAAGTATTCCAAATGATTTTGCAGCTACCGTACCTTGAAGAGACGTTTAAAGAATCTTGGCTCAAGAAACGGGGAAATTGGAGTTTAAGTGAAATTGTCACCGCTATTAAGGTTAATATACAATCTCTCCAATAGTATGTTTCACGTCTTATAGTATTTCGACTGATGCTACTGTATGTATATATGTATCTTAACCATCTTAAGTTGAAAAAAAAGGCTCAATGAACCGAACTATTTATGAAAACTTCTCTCCGCCCACACTTCATTTCACTTTCAGTTTAATATACTTAGTAGTTATCTTATTACTGTTTTCCATTCGGGAAAACATAATTTTATGTACCACTGAAATTTTTGGAAAACACCTTGATAGTCTAGGGGAAGTTGTACTGAAAGTCGACGGAAAAATAGGGCTTAAACTCACTGAATTGAAAGTGTTGATTATCCGTTTTTGGAAATTGTAGAGTCTATATGATAAAACAACAATATTTAACTCAAATTTAGTGTTTGTGTGATTAATTTTTTATGTAAAACTCTAACAATTTGGTTGCCTAGTAAGGTATTCAATGCTTCATTTATAAACACTATCAAATCTTCATATCAAAAGGAGGAAATCGAAGGGAGTGGACAGGTTTTGGGATGCCGGAGCATGGCATAGCTGCTGGAAGGTACCTTACACTACATAATCAATAATTCGTTATAGCTGCAGGGGATATACATACTTATATAGGTGTCGTTATTCTGAAATGATTGTTTTCCAACAACTTCCTGGTGGTGTCACGTGACTAAGTCAGTGTTCCTACATTGTAAATGTAATATATGGTCGTTATTACTATACATGTAAGTAGATTAATATCTGTAATTAAGGATCAAATCATAGATAGAAAAGTAATATTTCTGAATGTTTGATAGCTATATGTACATGTATTTCATTGAAGTGAACGATGGCATTTTGTTCCTGTTCATTACAATATTATTCTCATTCAGAATCAAAGAGTCGAGCACAAAATTAATTTTGAACCTTAAAGTTGTGTACATTCAAGTATACATGCATGCACATGAGTTGGTAGTCTTTGTAGGTCAATTTTGTGCAACTTAATTCATTAAAATTATGTCGTATATCAATATATAGTGTACTAGAGACATTTTTCTAATTTCTGAAACCACTAAACATAAATCGGGGAATGGAAAAAAACGGTCACTTTTCGAAACTACGTATACCTCCATCAAACTTCCGAACGCGAAGGAGCGAAGGAGCGATGGAACTTCGCTCCTTCGCTCCTTCGCTCCTTCGCTTCTTCGCTTCTTCGCTTCTTCGCTCCTTCGCCATCGTGTTTTCGCTCCTTCGCCATCGTGTTTTCGCTCCTTCGTTCCTTCGTGTTTTGGTCGAAGGAGCGAAGGAGCGATATTGGAAATTTGGCTCTAACCGAACACCATAATATTCCTAGAAGGGCGAATCACCTGTACATGCAGTGTGTTTATAATTCTATAAACTGTTATCTATTGCAGATATTAACCTAAATGAAATGGTTTAATCCCCTATAATGCATTTCAATTTCGGAAATGAACATAAATCCACCTAGATAGTTATAAAAATGGACAAATAATAATAATAAATAACTGTGTATATTGTAATAAAAAGAGAACAATATTTAAATGAGAACTTGTTCAGAAACACGATAACGGATAGCTCGTTACCCAAACTTTTCAATAAATCAGAAATAGAGATTTTTTTTTTGAAAAGATATAGTTGACGTATACATAGTTTCATCCACCATAAAATCAGATTCTATTTGAAGAAGAAGAACGGTGATTATCCATAAATCACTAGAATGCTAGTAAATACTAAATATACAAATTACGCAAGCATTTGGCGGTCTTAGAATGACAATACAATTTTAATTGGCTTACGTAAGAATATTCCATTCTTGACAAAAATTATCATGATAGATGCGAACAAAAGAACAAAAGGTCTGTTTTCTACTATTTTTATTACCAAGGATAGGCTCATTTTGATAAAATGGTGTTCACAAGTGATATTTCTGTACTAAATTCAGATAACGAAGCAATATCTTATACATCATTATTAGTTATGCAAGTTTGCATTTATTATGTAAATTTTATCTATGTACGGTCAACTATATAAACATTTCTTATAATATGTTTTAAAGACAGAAAACCTAAAAAAATCGATTTATACATTTACACGATCATGAACAAATTGAAGCGCATCAATAAATAATTAACAGGAAGAAAATTAATAAAATGTTGTACTTATTCATTTCGAAATATTTTATTAAATATATTTGATATAAGTAAAAATGGTACATGTAAAAAGCGTGATACAAATGTAAATCATATTTTACTAAAAACAAAAATATCCCTAAACCCCCCCCCCCCCCCCCCCCCCCCCCCCGCGATAGCACATCACATTATTGCCTGACAAATATCTAGATGGAGTTGGCGTCTAAAAGGCCCCTACCGAACTCTAGTTTAAATACGGTAGGATAGTACACATTTTACTGTTTATAAATTCACTTCATGTCCTACCTCTAAAATGAAAGCAAATGTTTTTGTTCCTGATATCATCTATCTCAGGGATTCAAAGTTATTGTATATAGAATTTAACTGTTTGCAGAAAAAAACAAGAATATTTCTTATATTATTTCTTTAAAAAATTCAAAATTGTTAGACGGAAAGACAAATCGACAGAAACAGAATTTAACGGAATATTTATTGAGTGTAAGTAACCATGAACTTAGTGTATCGTAGACATGTCCAATAATGTAAATGTCCTACCTATATAATAATATAAATATCCTACCTCCTCTATAATAATATAAATGTCCTACCTCCTCTATAATAATATAAATGTCCTACCTCCTCTATAATAATATAAATATCCTACCTCCTCTATAATAATATAAATGTCCTACCTCCTCTATAATAATATAAATGTCCTACCTCCTCTATAATAATATCAATGTCCTACCTCCTCTATAATAATATAAATGTCCTACCTCCTCTATGATAATATAAATGTCCTACCTCCTCTATAATAATATAAATGTCCTACCTCCTCTATAATAATATAAATATCCTACCTCCTCTATAATAATATAAATGTCCTACCTCCTCTATAATAATATAAATGTCCTACCTCTATAATAATATAAATGTCCTACATCCTCTATAATAATATAAATGTCCTACCTCTATAATAATATAAATGTCCTACCTCCTCTATAATAATATAAATGTCCTACCTCCTCTATAATAATATAAATATCCTACCTCTATAATAATATAAATATCCTACCTCCTCTATAATAATATAAATATCCTACATCCTCTATAATAATATAAATGTCCTACCTCCTCTATAATAATATAAATGTCCTACCTCCTCTATAATAATATAAATATCCTACCTCTATAATAATATAAATATCCTACCTCCTCTATAATAATATAAATGTCCTACCTCCTCTATAATAATATAAATATCCTACCTCCTCTATAATAATATAAATGTCCTACATCCTCTATAATAATATAAATGTCCTACCTCCTCTATAATAATATAAATATCCTACCTCCTCTATAATAATATAAATGTCCTACCTCCTCTATAATAATATAAATATCCTACCTCCTCTATAGTAATATAAATATCCTACCTCCTCTATAATAATATAAATGTCCTACCTCCTCTATAATAATATAAAGGTCCTACATCCTCTATAATAATATAAATATCCTTCCTCCTCTATAATAATATAAATATCCTATCCTCTATAATAATATAAATATCCTACCTCCTCTATAATAATATAAATATCCTACATCCTCTATAATAATATAAATATCCTACCTCCTCTATAATAATATAAATGTCCTACCTCCTCTATAATAATATAAATGTCCAACCTCCACTATAATAATATAAATATCGTACCTCCTCTATAATAATATAAATGTCCTATCTACTGTATAATATTAATTATAACGGCTTATTTCGTAATCGAGACAATAACAAAAGCAAACAATAGCAATGGCAGAAAAATAAAACATCACAAAAGTGCATGTTTGTTTGGAGTGATTGATATTTACATCAAAACATAAATCGTCCGAAAAAAACAAGAATATTTGAGGAAGGGAACCCGACTTAGCGTGACAGAAGCGTTGTGACAGCGTATAGAACTGGGCCAAAGCCGTCGATTAATCGAGAACTCTAATGATGGCAGGCCAATGTATTTAGTGTAATTCATAGTCCGCCACAATTCAACTATCGGTTTTAAGATACATGGATGAAATTGAAATTTTGTCAGATAACATATTTGTGGGGGTATAACAAATCCAGAACGTTTCCTATTTAGGCATATTAAATCAATTCTCTTGGTACACGGGGAATCTGATTTTTTCACTATTAAATTTGTGGTAAAATCATGAACACACAATTGAAAATATTTTGACGTAGATCACATTTCTGGCAACTTAAGAAATGGGAGTCTGTCTGTAAGAACCTATTAAGAGAGCTTTGACTATCAATGGTAATGTGGCTTTCCTCATGGACTACCGCTTAAGGATCCGACAAATAATATCGACATTACCAGTGTGGTGAATACTGACATACCACTGTCAATACCTACATACCACTGTCAATACTTACATACCACTGTCAATACTTACATACCACTGTCAATACTGACATACCACTGTCAATACCTACATACCACTGTCAATACCTACATACCTATGTCAATACTTACATACCACTGTCAATACTTACATACCACTGTCAATACTTACATACCAATACCAATACCTACATACCACTGTCAATACCTACATACCACTGCCAATACCTACATACCACTGTCAATACTTACATACCACTGTCAATACCTACATACCACTGTCAATACTTACATACCACTGTCAATACCTACATACCACTGTCAATACTTACATACAACTGTCAATACTTACATACCACTGTTAAAACTTACATACCACTGTCAATACTTACATAACACTGTCAATACCTACATACCACTGTCAATACCTACATACCACTGTCAATACCTACATACCAATACCAATACCTACATACCACTGTCAATACCTACATACCACTGCCAATACCTACATACCACTGTCAATACTTACATACCACTGTCAATACCTACATACCACTGTCAATACTTACATACCACTGTCAATACCTACATACCACTGTCAATACTTACATACAACTGTCAATACTTACATACCACTGTTAAAACTTACATACCACTGTCAATACTTACATAACACTGTCAATACCTACATACCACTGTCAATACCTACATACCACTGTCAATACCTACATACCACTGTCAATACCTACATACCACTGTCAATACTTACAAACCACTGTCAATACTTACATACCACTGTCAATACTTACATACCACTGCCAATACCTACATACCACTGTCAATACCTACATACCACTGTCAATACTTACATACCACTGTCAATACCTACATACCACTGTCAATGCTTACATACCACTGTCAATACTTACATACCACTGTCAATAATTACATACCACTGTCAATACCTACATACCACTGTCAATACCTACATACCACTGTCAATACCTACATACCACTGTCAATACTTACATACCACTGTCAATACCTACATACCACTGTCAATGCTTACATACCACTGTCAATACTTACATACCACTGTCAATACTTACATACCACGGTCAATACTTACATACCACTGCCTATACCTACATACCACTGTCAATACTTACATACCACTGTCAATACCTACATACCACTGTCAATACTTACATACCACTGCCAATACCTACATACCACTGTCAATACTTACATACCACTGTCAATACTTACATACCACTGTCAATACTTACATACCACTGTCAATACTTACATACCACTGTCAATAACTACATACCACTGTCAATACTTATATACCACTGACAATAACTACATACCACTGTCAATACATACATACCACTGTCAATACTGACATACCACTGTCAATACTTACATACCATTGTCACAGTCATCTCTGTGTGGTGAATACTTACATACCACTGTCAATACTTACATACCACTGTCAATATTTAAATACCACTGTCAATACCTACATACCACTGTCAATACTTACATACCACTGTCAATACCTACATACCATTGTCACAGCTATCTCTGTGTGGTGAATACTTACATACCACTGTCAATAACTACATACCACTGTCAATACTTATATACCACTGACAATAACTACATACCACTGTCAATACTTACATACCACTGTCAATACTTACATACCACTGTCAATACTGACATACCACTGTCAATACTTACATATCACTGTCAATACTTACATACCACTGTCAATACCTACATACCACTGTCAATACTTACATATCACTGTCAATACTTACATACCACTGTCAATACTTACATACCACTGTCAATACTTACATATCACTGTCAATACTTACATACCACTGTCAATACTTACATACCACTGTCAATACTTACATACCACTGTCAATACTTACATATCACTGTCAATACTTACATACCACTGTCAATACTTACATATCACTGTCAATACTTACATACCACTGTCAATACTTACATACCACTGTCAATACTTACATACCACTGTCAATACTTACATACCACTGTCAATACTTACATACCACTGTCAATACTTACATACCATTGTCACAGCCATCCCTGTGTGGTGAATACTTACATACCACTGTCAATACTTACATACCACTGTCAATACTTACATACCACCGTCAATACTTACATACCACTGTCAATACTTACATACCACTGTCAATACTTACATATCACTGTCAATACTTACATACCACTGTCAATACTTACATACCACTGTCAATACTTACATATCACTGTCAATACTTACATACCACTGTCAATACTTACATACCACTGTCAATACTTACATACCATTGTCACAGCCATCCCTGTGTGGTGAATACTTACATACCACTGTCAATACTTACATACCACTGTCAATACTTACATACCACCGTCAATACTTACATATCACTGTCAATACTTACATACCACTGTCAATACTTACATACCACTGTCAATACCTACATACCACTGTCAATACTTACATACCACTGTCAATACTTACATACCACTGTCAATAGTTAAATACCACTGTCAATAGTTAAATACCACTGTCAATACTTACATACCACTGCCAATACTTACATACCACTGCCAATACCTACATACCTCTGTCAATACCTACATACCACTGTCAATACCTACATACCACTATCAATACCTACATACCACTTCCAATACTTACATACCACTGTCAATACCTAAATACCACTGTCAATACCTACATACCACTGTCAATACCTACATACCACTATCAATACCTACATACCACTGTCAATACTTACATATCACTGTCAATACCTACATACCACTATCAATACCTACATACCACTGTCAATACTTACATACCACTGCCAATACTTACATACCACTGCCAATACCTACATACCACTATCAATACCTACATACCACTGTCAATACCTACATACCACTATCAATACCTACATACCACTGTCAATACTTACATATCACTGTCAATACCTACATACCACTGTCAATACTTACATACCACTGTCAATACTTACATATCACTGTCAATACCTAAATACCACTGCCAATACTTACATACCACTGTCAATACCTAAATACCACTGCCAATACTTACATATCACTGTCAATACCTAAATACCACTGCCAATACTTACATACCACTGTCAATACCTAAATACCACTGCCAATACTTACATACCACTGTCAATAACGTATGTAATGTCTGTGTCAGCCATGTTCCTATATCCACTTTGTAAAATGACCTCTTGTTTCACGGGTGACTGAATGAAAAATAAACAAATCTTGAAATCTTGAATCAACTTTCCAGAACTCGTCAGTGATTTCAGTGGCAAAATGTTAGGATTTCAGAAGAAAATCAAATTTGATTTAAACAAGGCTTTAAGTATAGTATCAATTTAAATATTCTTAAGTTTTCAATTTCATCATGAATAAATGAATAAAAAGCACATTGTGTATATAACATAATACATCCATATTGATGGTACGATACACCATGTTTGGGTAATCATTTGATGATAAACTACAAAAAGGACATTATACTTAGTACATCTTATTCTATCTTCTTCTTTTTTTTAAATAAATATACTTTCCATTTTTATTTAAGGAAACTACCAAAACAACTCTGAAATTTATTTTGTATGAGAGGGGAAATCTTCAGCAAAACAGATAAGTTTAAGGTAATGTTTCATTTATTAAATAAGAAATATTTTCGATTTATAAAATATTTGTATTACTATTAGAATACTGATAACGCATGATACAGATCGCAACTGACTATACCTGTACCAACTGTTGACCATCACTCAAAGTGTCCGGTACTCATGTATGTAGGTTATATCAATTATATTCTTTACAAACGTGTAAATCACCTTTTTCAATTAACAATATATCAGTATGATATGACGGGGTGGTACGTCCACAGTTTACAATATATCAGTATGATATGACGGGGTGGTACGTCAACAGTTTACAATATCAGGTGGTACGTAAACAATTAACAATATATCAGTATGATATGACGGTACGGTACGTAAACAGTTTACAATATATCAGTATGATATGACGGTATGGTACGTAAACAGTTTACAATATATCAGTATGATATGACGGTACGGTACGTCAACAGTTTACAATATATCAGTATGATATGACGGTATGGTACGTCAACAGTTTACAATATATCAGTATGATATGACGGTACGTCAACAGTTTACAATATATCAGTATGATATGACGGTACGGTACGTCAACAGTTTACAATATATCAGTATGATATGACGGGGTGGTACGTCCACAGTTTTAACATATGATCAGTATGATATGACGGTACGGTCTAAAACAGTTTACAAATATATCAGTCATGATATGACGTGTATGGTACGTCAACAGTTTACAATATATTAAGTAATTATATACGGTACGGTCAACAGTTTACAATATATCAGTTGATATGACGGGACGTCAACAGTTTGACATATATCATGTAATGATATGACGGGGTGGTACGTCAAACAAGTTTACAATATATCAGTATGAGAATGACGGGGTGGTTAACGTCAACAGTTTAACAATTATATCAGTATGATATGACGGTATGGTACGTTCACAGTTTTATCAATATATTAGTAATTATATGACGGTAACGTCAGACAGTTTACAATATAGTCAGTATTATATGACGGTACGTCAACAGTTTACCATATATCAGTATGATATGACGGTAGGGACGGTCAACAGTTTACAAATATATCAGTATGATATGACGGGGTGGTACGTCAAACAGTTACAATATATCAGTATGATAAGTACGGTATGGTACGTCCACAGTTTACAATATATCAGTATGATATGACGGGGTGGTACGTCAACAGTTTACAATATATCAGTATGATATGACGGGGTGGTACGTTAACAGTTTACAATATATCAGTATGATATGACGGTATGGTACAACAGTTTACAATATATCAGTATGATATGACGGGGTGGTACGTAAACAGTTTACAATATATCAGTATGATATGACGGTATGGTACGTCAACAGTTTACAATATATCAGTATGATATGACGGGGTGGTACGTCAACAGTTTACAATATATCAGTATGATATGACGGTATGGTACAACAGTTTACAATATATCAGTATGATATGACGGGGTGGTACGTAAACAGTTTACAATATATCAGTATGATATGACGGGGTGGTACGTCAACAGTTTACAATATATCAGTATGATATGACGGTATGGTACGTCAACAGTTTACAATATATCAGTATGATATGACGGTATGGTACAACAGTTTACAATATATCAGTATGATATGACGGGGTGGTACGTCAACAGTTTACAATATATTAGTATGATATGACGGTACGGTACGTCAACAGTTTACAATATATCAGTATGATATGACGGTACGGTACGTCAACAGTTTACAATATATCAGTATGATATGACGGGGTGGTACGTCAACAGTTTACAATATATCAGTATTATATGACGGTATGGTTCGTAAACAGTTTACAATATATCAGTATGATATGACGGGGTGGTACGTAAACAGTTTACAATATATCAGTATGATATGACGGTATGGTTCGTAAACAGTTTAGCATAGATCAGTCAATATTTATTTTGAATGTAGTAATTAATGTCACTTGATACATCGTGTGTCAAACTCAGTTGGAATCTTTGTAACTAATATTCACATTATGTTGTTGTTGCTGTTGTTGTTGAATTTCTAGCGAGGAAAAGAAATCGTGGTCCAGTAAACACGCCAATAAAACCTGTCTCGTGCCTCTATTATCTGTAACCAATGATTGCCCATCATACATGTCTATAACCTCCAACATATTTGGGAACAAACATCTGTACCGATAGCGGAGATAATGTTAGGATTGCCGCTGTGTATGTGTTTTACGTGATTCCTCACCAATTGCTCGCCTAAGACACCAAATATGGTAATAGAGTTCATGCCAATTACCACCGATTTACACCGAGGGGATTGAACAGGAAATTCTTCCGCTACCGTCAGTCCTTTACCGACTCCTTGGGGCATGTCAGTGATTCTCTTTTACACGGCGTTAGAGGGGCAGCATATTGTTATATCCTAAACAAAAAACTGTTTACGAACAGCCGCCGCTATACGGCCATTAGTCAATAGAAAATTATCATTATAGCGCTTCAACTTGCTAAATCGTAGACTCGCGTTATGAGGTCACGTGACATTCAAAATTGATGCAAATACGGAAAAATGACATACTGGTTGTTGTAAAGGCCATTCATTTGATCAAATTGTGTCTCAATATTTGTTCATTCGTCAAGGGAATTTGACCATTTTGCGGAAGACATACCAAAAGGGACAGTTACATTATCGTCTAAAAGCTTTCATATAGTAGGGAAATTGATAAATTAGGGCGATGATTGAAAACCACGCACACGGTATTAACACAGAAATTGATCAAATGAGTATGATAGAAGTCCGCTGAATGGCTAGGGGCACCAAAAACTCGAGCTAATCCATCGGGAACACGGCGGCTGAGTGTGGGTATTCAAAACTATCAAAGCCGTGGCCTAACATAAGTGCCGATTTGTTAAAGAGGCGTTGCATGCTGCTCTTACACGCCAATTAAGGGTTTTAAAGCCAATTTGCACAAGTTATTGGAACACGGAGTTCTCAAAAAGGACATGTTTTCAACAGAGATGTAGCTAGACGGACAATAATGGAAAATTATGTTTAAAATGCCATGAAATTGATCAAATTGACAACAATCCATCTACTTGTCTCGTGTGAACTGAAACAATATTTTTAATTCCAACTGATTCGATTTAGACACTAATTAATTGAATAAAATAGTTCGAATTTCGACAGGAGAAAATTGTTTGCCATGCAAGATGTGTAAAATTGTTTTTGAAGTTTACTTTTTTTTCAAAAGTTGTTTCGGTTTTGTTTGTTTTCTTAATGTTCACTGTTCACATCTTATAAAACATTTAATTTTGAGAAAGATTATCAAACAAGTACTGTCTCGCAAAATGATACATACATATACCCAGGTTTAACCGAAGTCAATATATATTGTCTGAAACGTTTTTATGATTTGTTGTGATTTTACTGATTTTTTTTCTTGTCTTTTTTTTTCAACATTTTATTGAAATCATTTAATTGAATGAAATACGACTTTAATTTCCTTCATAATAACTCCTGATGCGTTTGTTCCTAGGTACTTATGTGGGTTGTTTATATTTCTACCATGTTTGCTATGTAACGCCAGTTTTGATTGGTTAAAAACCATGTATTATTTTCCAATAACCCACGCTCGTGCCAATAATACACGCTCGTGAGTCACGGCTGTTATAATTTTAAATATCTAATATTCACCCTTTTTATAAAAGGTTACTATAGCCGAGTGGGCTAATGGTTTAGTCTTTCAATATATTTTTATCATGACGCGAGTTCGAATCCTACGGAGGCCCCCACTTTTTTTTCTTTTTTTTTTATCCTTCTTTTTTTTTATTTTCAAAATCAATGCCATATGATAGATGCTCTTGATCGTAGTACTGTATTGCCTGTACATTTCATCAACAAATAATGCAATACTCAAGAAATAAATTACAAGGTTTTCCCGGGGTTTCTTTGCTGTTTTTCTATTAGAAAGAGGTCGATCTCAGAACTAAACAGTACATGGTAGAATAGAAATAATCAACTTTGACTCGTGTATTGTTGCAGGATATACAACTCGGACTCGGATATTTTGCAATTTTAATTAATAACGAAGGCCGCATTTAATTGCAAAATATCCTCGTCCTCGTTGTATTTCCTGCAATAATACCCGAATCATCGTTAATTATTTCTTAAATAAACAATCCAGAATTATCGTTAAAATGGTATACACGACGACGTTTTTACAATTATTTCAATTAGCGTATATTAGCTGGAGCCGAAGGCTGTGTTTGTCACAGAGTTTGTACATAACGAAACACGTTTGTTTTCTTTTGATAAAATGTGCGTCAACTACTTTTAAGAGTGCATATTCGTTAAAGAACGCGTTTGTTATACCTAACGAGATATCAATCGATAGGCATCTGTATGTTCGTTATCTTTGATTTTTACCTGAGTTTACCTGAAATCAGTTAGTTAATTAGGATAAAAAATAGCCAAGTCCAATCAGTGTTGACTAGTATGAAATTACATTGTCATTTAAAGAAAATGAATCAGTAGCATTTCCTCTAGCAAATCAATTAGTCGTCATATAAGATCAGGGAAACCCGGAACGTACTCATCTCAACATCCGCACAAATAAATCTGCCGACATGGTTTACTGTACGATGGGATACAGAGCTAGAACACTGGCCGTCATTATACCTTATAAAGACATTCTGATAAAATATTCCCATTTAATTACTGACAGGGTAATGTTAATTTACATACAAATACCCAATATTACGAGTGGCCAAGGACGGTTGATAACAGGATTGAACATCTGACAGGAACATGGCACCGGGCAACACCGACTAAATAAACCAGCTTGTATGTATACAGTAATGACGCAGCATATCAAACGAAGAATTGATTTGTATTTGCCATCCGGTATTTATACGAATCTATTAATCCATATAAAATAAAAATGGCATTGTATATCCATCTGTATTTTCGGGCCATGATGATGGGTACAGTGAAAAATGTTCAATGATTACAGGATGATCGGCATTAAGTGAGTTACAGAGAGAAGTGTAAATTTTCAGACACTATCGCCAGTCTTCCTACAGCCGGCTGGTGAGATGTGTCGGGGGAAACTCCCTAGAACGGAAAACACTTTTAATCAAATTACGATTATTTTGATTACTATTGTTCTAACCTCAGGGTCTAGTGATTTACAGGCGGTACCTACACTGTTATGTTAAACATATAACACTGACTGTCGGTGTCTCCTAGACATCCGTCCTCATATAACACTGACTGTCGGTGTCCCCTAGACACCCGTCCTCATATCACACTGACTGTCGGTGTCCCCTAGACACCCGTCCTCATATCACACTGACTGTCGGTGTCCCCTAGACACCCGTCCTCATATCACACTGACTGTCGGTGTTACCAAGACACCCGTCCTCATATGACGCTGACTGTCGGTGTGCCCTAGACACCCGTCCTCATATGACACTGACTGTCGGTGTTACCTAGACACCCGTCCTCATATGACAATGACTGTCGGTGTTACCTAGACACCCGTCCTAATATGACACTGACTGTCGGTGTCCCCTAGATACCCGTCCTCATATGACACTGGCTGCTGGTGTTACCAAGACACCCGTCCTCATATGACGCTGCTTGTTGGTGTTCCCTAGACACCCGTCCTCAAATGACACTGGCTGTTGGTGTTACCTAGACACCCGTCCTCATATCACACTGACTGTCGGTGTCCCCTAGACATCCGTCCTCATATCACACTGACTGTCGGTGTCCCCTAGACACCCGTCCTCATATCACACTGACTGTCGGTGTGCCCTAGACACCCGTCCTCATATAACCCTGACTGTCGGTGTGCCCTAGACACCCGTCCTCATATGACCCTGACTGTCGGTGTCCCCTAGACACCTGTCCTCATATAACCCTGACTGTCGGTGTGCCCTAGACACCCGTCCTCATATAACCCTGACTGTCGGTGTCCCATAGATACCGGTCCTCATATCACTATGACTGTCGGTGTCCCCTAGACACCCGTCCTCATATCACACTGACTGTCGGTGTCCCTTAGACACCCGTCCTCATATCACACTGACTGTCTGTGTCCCCTAGACACCCATCCTCATATCACACTGACTGTCGGTGTCCCCTAGACACCCGTCCTCATATCACACTGACTGTCGGTGTTACCAAGACACCCGTCCTCATATGACGCTGGTTGTTGGTGTTCCCTTGACACCCGTCCTCAAATGACACTGGATGTTGGTGTTCCCTAGACACCCGTCCTCATATGACACTGGTTATTGGTGTTACCTAGACACCCGTCCTCATATGACACTGGTTGTTGGTGTTCCCTAGAAACCCGTCCTCATATGACCCTGGTTGTTGGTGTTCCCTAGACACCCGATCTCATATGACACTGACTGTCGGTGTTCCCTAGACACCAGTCCTCATATGACAATGACTGTTGGTATCACCTAGACACCCGTCCTCATATGACACTGACTGTCGGTGTCCCCTAGACACCCGTCCTCATATTACGCTGACTGTCGGTGTCCCCTAGACACCCGTCCTCATATCACACTGACTGTCGGTGTTACCAAGACACCCGTCCTCATATCACACTGACTGTCGGTGTCCCCTAGACACCCGTCCTCATATCACACTGACTGTCGGTGTTACCAAGACACCCGTCCTCATATGACGCTGGTTGTCGGTGTTCCCTTGACACCCGTCCTCAAATGACACTGGATGTTGGTGTTCCCTAGACACCCGTCTCATAGACCTGTTTCGGTGTTCCTAGACACCCGTCCTCATATGACACTGTTGTTGGTTCCTAGACACCCGTCCTCATTGACCTGACTGTGGTGTTCCTTAACACCCGTCAATCATGACCTAACTGTCCGGTTGATGTTGGATCACCTAGACACCCGTCCTCATATGACCCTGACTGTCGGTGTTACCTAGACACCCGTCCTCATATGACACTGACTGTCGGTGTTACCTAGACACCCTCCTCATATAACCCTGACTGTCGGTGTGCCCTAGACACCCGTCCTCATATGACACTGACTGTCGGTGTGCCCTAGACACCCGTCCTCATATGACACTGACTGTCGGTGTTACCTAGACACCCGTCCTCATATGACAATGACTGTCGGTGTTACCTAGACACCCGTACTAATATGACACTGACTGTCGGTGTCCCCTAGATACCCGTCCTCATATGACACTGGCTGCTGGTGTTACCTAGACACCCGTCCTAATATGACACTAGATAGTAATAGACAAAGTGTGTGTACGTAAATCTGCTGTAGTAATACACCAGGCAGATTCGAGTGTTGTAGTTGTACTTTCGTTGATCCCCTAAGATGTTAATTCTGTCCTTTATGTGTATGTACAATACTAATCGTATACCTACATTTCTGTCAGAAAAGATTAAAAAGGTAAAAAAAATGAAATGACAATTACGTACTGTTTACACAAAGGTGTTTGTTTACTTTATTATGTTTAGCTCATATCCCCAGCGTCAACATACTGCAGACACGATCTTCACCCAAAATCCTCATCAAAACTTCTGCTGGAATTAGAGAAGCTTAAAAATAATCTTTACTCTTTTAATTTGCTTTCGACAGCGGTTAAAATCTATTTTCATGTGAAAATCAAACCGTCCACGCAATAAACGCCAGCTAACTGTTAAAACCAATGTGTAGAAAAATAATTAAGAGCGTTTTAGAATTTGCAAAAATCTTGTTTATTGGTTTTCAATAAAATGGAGACGAAAACATGTTTGCTTTCATTTTGTACAGACGATGAAAAACCAGAAGAACATTTTTGTTGACAAAGGTAATTATTGGAACTAATGGAGAACCCAGAAAGCGGCTAATTAGCAAAGGTTACGGAACGTGCGAACAAGTCACGTGAACAGGAAATGACGGCGGATCTGACCTTCCAATTAAGACTAAGTCATTGACCCAGCGATATTTAAAGCATCAGAAATCCGCTGGTCTTAAAGTTGTCCTCAAATGAAAATAGATTAAGATTAAAAATGATAACAGCGATAGTTAAAACCGAGGCAGTTACTACATAAACAGTTATATTGGGAGATCTTAAAGCTACACATTTAATACATATGTAGTTGTTTGTTATTTTTTTAAGAAATACGACATGGTCATGATTTATTGTAAACATTTATCATATTAATTTCGAGTCTGATATCAGATTTATGTTTCGCCTTTCCATCCTCGTTAGAACACCGACAAACCGACAAAACATCTTAACTACAATTTGCATCACTGTTACTTAATTCGCATTGATTTCACATAATGCGACAAATAAGATATGTTTTATTGAACTTTGGAATAATTATTATCGTTCAGCTGTTGTGCTAAAACTAGAAACAGAAACGTGTATTCAACAAAACCTAGGCCTGTTTAAGGAGAGTACTAGTACAAACAGCATATCTGTTTTTATAGATACTGTCTCGCTGGGTAATGTTTTTATAGATACTGTCTCGCTGGGTAATGTTTTATAGATACTGTCTCCCTGGGTAATGTTTTATAGATACTGTCTCCCTGGGTAATGTTTTATATAGATACTGTCTCGCTGGGTAATGTTTTATATATACTGTCTCGCTGGGTAATGTTTTATAGATACTGTCTCGCTGGGTAATGTTTTATATAGATACTGTCTCGCTGGGTAATGTTTTATAGATACTGTCTCGCTGGGTAATGTTTTATAGATACTGTCTCGCTGGGTAATGTTTTATAGATACTGTCTCGCTGGGTAATGTTTTATAGATACTGTCTCGCTGGGTAATGTTTTATAGATACTGTCTCGCTGGGTAATGTTTTATAGATACTGTCTCGCTGGGTAATGTTTTATAGATACTGTCTCGCTGGGTAATGTTTTATAGATACTGTCTCGCTGGGTAATGTTTTATAGATACTGTCTCGCTGGGTAATGTTTTATAGATACTGTCTCGCTGGGTAATGTTTTATAGATACTGTCTCGCTGGGTAATGTTTTATAGATACTGTCTCGCTGGGTAATGTTTTATAGATACTGTCTCGCTGGGTAATGTTTTATAGATACTGTCTCGCTGGGTAATGTTTTATAGATACTGTCTCGCTGGGTAAGTAATGTTTTATAGATACTGTCTCGCTGGGTAATGTTTTATAGATACTGTCTCGCTGGGTAATGTTTTATAGATACTGTCTCGCTGGGTAATGTTTTATAGATACTGTCTCGCTGGGTAATGTTTTATAGATACTGTCTCGCTGGGTAATGTTTTATAGATACTGTCTCGCTGGGTAATGTTTTATAGATACTGTCTCGCTGGGTAATGTTTTATAGATACTGTCTCGCTGGGTAATGTTTTATAGATACTGTCTCGCTGGGTAATGTTTTATAGATACTGTCTCGCTGGGTAATGTTTTATAGATACTGTCTCGCTGGGTAATGTTTTATAGATACTGTCTCGCTGGGTAATGTTTTATAGATACTGTCTCGCTGGGTAATGTTTTATAGATACTGTCTCGCTGGGTAATGTTTTATAGATACTGTCTCGCTGGGTAATGTTTTATAGATACTGTCTCGCTGGGTAATGTTTTATAGATACTGTCTCGCTGGGTAATATTTTATAGATACTGTCTCGCTGGGTAATGTTTTATAGATACTGTCTGGCTAGGTAATGTTTTATAGATACTGTCTCCCTGGGTAATGTTTTATATATACTGTCTCGCTGGGTAATGTTATATATAGATACTGTCTCGCTGGGTAATGTTTTATATAGATACTGTCTCGCTGGGTAATGTTTTATAGATACTGTCTCCCTGGGTAATGTTTTATAGATACTGTCTCGCTGGGTAATGTTTTATATATACTGTCTCCCTGGGTAATGTTTTATAGATACTGTCTCGCTGGGTAATGTTTTATATATACTGTCTGGCTGGGTAATGTTTTATAGATATTGTCTCGCTGGGTAATGTTTTATAGATACTGTCTCGCTGGGTAATGTTTTATAGATATTGTCTGGCTGGGTAATATTCCAGATAGGTTCCAAAGTCAGTAGGTTCTTATCTTTGCCTACAACGCCTTGTCACATACCAAGTACAAAACATGGGAACAATAGGGATGGAGAACATGTTATCCTCCATTGTACAATCTACAATAAAATACAATACACACACATCTATTATGGTATAGAAATATCTCATACGAAAGTCTTATGTACGGTGATTATTCCTCAGATATAACATCAAACAAAGCTAATTGTAAGCACGCTCATATCTTTATTGTTAATAACGAAATATTAACATAACTACGTGTACAGCTCAATATACAGTAGTGTCATCAGCCTGTCCGTTAGTATCCTTCTTTTTCTGCTCTATTTAGGATACTATATTAGAATTACTATATACTGATTATCGTAAGGCCATTGCTAAGTTTTGCATATGTACATGTATCAATGTATTATGTAGATGACTTGTGATAACTTGCGTCTAACCCTTTTGTGTAATAACAATGGAAGGAAATTGATTTAAATTCAATCTCAGAACAAGTTGCTGGTTCTCATTTGAAGGGACCTAACCCGGGCCTAGATTTACCTGGTGGCTATCGTTGATGGGTCTAACCCAGGCCTAGATTTACATGGTGGCTATCGTTGATGGGTCTAACCCAGGCCTAGATTTACATGGTGGCTATCCTAGATGGGACCTAACCCAGGCCTAGATTTACATGGCGGCTATCGTAGATGGGTCTAACCCAGGCTTAGATTTACATGGTGGCTATCGTTGATGGGTCTAACCCGGGCCTAGATTTACATGGCGGCTATCGTAGATGGGACCTAACCCAGGCCTAGATTTACATGGTGGCTAACGTTGATGGGGCTAACCCAGGCTTAGATTTACATGGTGGCTAACGTTGAGGGGTCTAACCCGGGCCTAGATTTACATGGTGGCTATCCTAGATGGGACCTAACCCAGGCCTAGATTTACATGGTGGCTATCGTAGATGGGACCTAACCCAGGCCTAGATTTACATGGTGGCTAACGTTGATGGGTCTAACCCAGGCCTAGATTTACATGGTGGCTATCGTTGATGGGTCTAACCCAGGCCTAGATTTACATGGTGGCTATCGTTGATGGGTCTAACCCGGGCCTAGATTTACATGGTGGCTAACGTTGATGGGTCTAACCCAGGCCTAGATTTACATGGTGGCTAACGTTGATGGGTCTAACCCGGGCCTAGATTTACATGGTGGCTATCCTAGATGGGACCTAACCAAGGCCTAGATTTACACGGTGGCTATCGTTGATGGGTCTAACCCAGGCCTAGATTTACACGGTGGCTATCGTTGATGGGTCTAACCCAGGCCTAGATTTACACGGCGGCTATCGTTGAGGGGTCTAACCCAGGCCTAGATTTACATGGTGGCTATCGTTGATGGGTCTAACCCGGGCCTAGATTTACATGGTGGCTATCGTCGATGGGTCTAACCCGGGCCTAGATTTACATGGTGGCTATCGTTGATTGACCTGACCCGGGTCTAGATTTACATGGTGGCTATCGTTGATGGGTCTAACCCAGGCCTAGATTTACATGGTGGCTATCGTTGATGGGTCTAACCCAGGCCTAGATTTACATGGTGGCTTTCGTTGATGGGGCTAACCCAGGCCTAGATTTACATGGTGGCTAACGTTGAGGGGTCTATCCCGGGCCTAGATTTACATGGTGGCTAACGTTGAGGGGTCTATCCCGGGCCTAGATTTACATGGTGGCTACCTTCGATGGAATTTCTGCAAATTCCTATGAGTAAATTTATATTTCCCCTGATTTTCCTTTCGTGGTGCCATTTGTCGGATACGCTTTCTTTCGGTTATCCTGAAATGATAGCTTTAATCCTATTGTCTAAGCTGTAATCCTATTGTCTAAGCTGTAATCCTATTGTCTAAGCTGTAATCCTACTGTCTAAGCTGTAATCCTATTGTCTAAGCTGTTATCCTATTGTCTAAGCTGTAATCCTATTGTCTAAGCTGTAATCCTATTGTCTAAGCTGTTATCCTATTGTCTAAGCTGTAATCCTATTGTCTAAGCTGTAATCCTATTGTCTAAGCTGTAATCCTACTGTCTAAGCTGTAATCCTATTGTCTAAGCTGTAATCCTATTATCTAAGCTGTAATCCTATTGTCTAAGCTGTTATCCTATTATCTAAGCTGTAATCCTATTGTCTAAGCTGTAATCCTATTGTCTAAGCTGTTATCCTACTGTCTAAGCTGTTATCCTATTGTCTAAGCTGTAATCCTATTGTCTAAGCTGTAATCCTATTGTCTAAGCTGTAATCCTATTGTCAAAGCTGTAATCCTATTGTCAAAGCTGTAATCCTATTGTCTAAGCTGTAATCCTATTGTCTAAGCTGTTATCCTGTTGTCTAAGCTGTAATCCTATTGTCTAAGCTGTAATCCTATTGTCTAAGCTGTAATCCTATTGTCTAAGCTGTAATCCTATTGTCTAAGCTGTAATCCTACTGTCTAAGCTGTAATCCTATTGTCTAAGCTGTAATCCTATTATCTAAGCTGTAATCCTATTGTCTAAGCTGTTATCCTATTATCTAAGCTGTAATCCTATTGTCTAAGCTGTAATCCTATTGTCTAAGCTGTTATCCTACTGTCTAAGCTGTTATCCTATTGTCTAAGCTGTAATCCTATTGTCTAAGCTGGAATCCTATTGCCTAAGCTGTAATCCTATTGTCAAAGCTGTTATCCTATTGTCTAAGCTGTAATCCAATTGTCTAAGCTGTAATCCTATTGTCTAAGCTGTAATCCTATTGTCTAAGCTGTAATCCTATTGTCTAAGCTGTTATCCTACTGTCTAAGCTGTAATCCTATTGTCTAAGCTGTAATCCTATTGTCTAAGCTGTTATCCTATTGTCTAAGCTGTAATCCTATTGTCTAAGCTGTAATCCTATTATCAAAGCTGTTATTCTATTGTCTAAGCTGTAATCCTATTATCTAAGCTGTAATCCTATTGTCTAAGCTGCAATCCTATTGTCTAAGCTGTAATCCTATTGTCTAAGCTGTAATCCTATTGTCTAATCTGCAATCCTATTGTCTAAGCTGTAATCCTATTGTCTAAGCTGCAATCCTATTGTCTAAGCTGTAATCCTATTGTCTAAGCTGTTATCCTATTTTCTAAGCTGTTATCCTATTTTCTAAGCTGTTATCCTACTGTCTAAGCTGTAATCCTACTGTCTAAGCTGTAATCCTATTGTCTAAGCTGTAATCCTATTGTCTAAGCTGTTATCCTACTGTCTAAACTGTAATCCTATTATCTAAGCTGTAATCCTATTGTCTAAGCTGTAATCCTATTGTCTAAGCTGTAATCCTATTGTCTAAGCTGTAATCCTATTGTCTAAGCTGTAATCCTATTGTCTAAGCTGTAATCCTATTGTCTAAGCTGTAATCCTATTGTCTAAGCTGTAATCCTATTGTCTAAGCTGTTATCCTATTGTCTAAGCTGTTATCCTACTGTCTAAGCTACAATCCTATTGTCTAAGCTGTAATCCTATTATCTAAGCTGTAATCCTATTGTCTAAGCTGTAATTCTATTGTCTAAGCTGTAATCCTATTGTCTAAGCTGTAATCCTATTGTCAAAGCTGTAATCCTATTGTCTAAGCTGTAATCATATTGTCTAAGCTGTTATCCTACTGTCTAAGCTGTAATCCTATTATCTAAGCTGTAATCCTATTGTCTAAGCTGTAATCCTATTGTCTAAGCTGTAATTCTATTGTCTAAGCTGTAATCCTATTGTCTAAGCTGTAATCCTATTGTCTAAGCTGTAATCCTACTGTCTAAGCTGTAATCCTATTGTCTAAGCTGTAATCCTACGTTCTAAGCTAAAATCCTACTGTCTAAGCTGTAATTCTATTTTAAGACAATGTTTTACCTAAACCTTAATAAACTCTTTCAGTTTTTTTCAATTACTCAAGATTTCGGTTTTTTTTTTTATTTATTTATTTTTTTACAAAACCATTCCTAGAATGTGTATTTGAAATCAGTCACCATTAGACCGTCACCGAAAGGTTTAACATTAGGGGTGATAAAGATAACTAACACTACACACTACAATGACTTCGTCTAGACTAACGAGGTAGTACGAGATTTGTGAAGATTTTCCGGCTATACGCTGGTTCTTTTTCATGGAATTTAAAGAAACCAGACCTTTCCTTTTTCTAGACTATGTGACTTTGTCCAGTCTGGAGAGGTTCTAGATAATAGAGGTACACGCTTTAATTTTGAACGAACTAGCAAGGGTCTGAAGTATACAGGCTGATAAGGATGTTATTGGTGTTGTTCCGGATTGATAAATTCCGCATTAAAGATGTGTGTTGTCCGGATTGATAAGATTCCGCATTAAAGATGTGTGCTGTACAAAATGCAAATACTGTCGGATATATCGAAGTCAAACCGTTGAGATGATGTTAAGATGATTATCACAGTTTTACATTATATAGGGGTAAACACCATTGTTCGGTAAGATAATTACGTGGTGGTGTAGTCCGTGTAGACAATAACAGAGAAATTACGGCTTCAATCATGTCACATCTAGAGACATTTCTCAAAACAATTTAATCATATAGCGAGATATTAAAAGTTTGGTTCATTAGTTGATAATGGTATTTTATACGAGTCAATGACGAGTCCATTTATATACAATTAACAAGCGTTATGATCCGTTTATGAATTTGATGATCTTTTAAGTGCACTTCTATGATGTTACGTCAGAAGAATGAAAAAACAAAACCTTTGTAATATACATCAGGGAAACCTTAATTATCTTCACAATGACTTACACTTATCGATCATTTTTTGATGTCGATTTTGTTATATCAAATTTTGTTTAAATTGAAATTAAGCAATAATAAGAAAATTAACAAATTATTCCTTTGACGGCATTCCTTTCGTAGAATCTAACTTTAATAGGCATCGAAAAATAAAAACACGACCGTAAAAGAAGCGGGGGAAATCAAAATGAAACGAACAAAATTGTTATGCAAGATTTAGCACAATATTGACTGTAAAAAGGCACAAAACCTACAGTATTGTGTTTTATAACTAGATCAATCACATAAAAACAGAAATGATGAAGGAAGACAGTTTGGCGGTTCGTGCATTGACCGAACATCTAAGTCACGATGCGAAAATAAAGCAAAGTAGGCGACTGGAGTAACATTCCCCGATTGGAAACGTATGCGGCTCTGGTTTCTTCCCACAAATAAACCCATCAGGTGCTTTCGTCTCGGCTAAAATGATATAATATTGTTTATTGAATAAAGCTTATCTTTACATATCTCTATAGGTCTGTGCCAATATGTTAGCCTCATTTCTTATTTCTCAAAGACGAATATGTATTGCACAACTTAAATTGTTATTGTAATATAAATATATATATATAAGTATGTCTTTGATACGACTCATTCCGTATTCTTGTCATTTCCCAATATTGATCGTCCTATCTTACGGAATCGCAAATAGTGAGATGCGAAACAATCGCACATCGCACAATTGAGTGGACGATGTGTGGACGATGTGAGTACGATGTGTGGACGATGTGAGTACGATGTGAGTATGATGTGTGGACGATGTGAGTACGATGTGTGGACGATGTGAGTACGATGTGTGGACGATGTGAGTACGATGTGAGTGCGATGTGTGGACGATGTGTGGATGATGTGAGTACGATGTGTGGACGATGTGAGTACGATGTGAGTACGATATGAGTACGATGTGTGGACGATGTGTGGACGATGTGTGGACGATGTGTGGACGATGTGTGGACGATGTGTGGACGATGTGAGTACGATGTGTGGACGATGTGTGGACGATGTGAGTATGATGTGTGGACGATGTGTGGACGATGTGTGGACGATGTGTGGACGATGTGAGTACGATGTGTGGACGATGTGAGTACGATGTGAGAACGATGTGTGGATGATGTGAGTACGATGTGTGGACGATGTGTGGACGATGTGTGGACGATGTGTGGACGATGTGTGGACGATGTGAGTACGATGTGAGTACGATGTGTGGACGATGTGAGTATGATGTGTGGACGATGTGTGGACGATGTGTGGACGATGTGAGTACGATGTGAGTACGATGTGAGTACGATGTGTGGACGATGTGTGGACGATGTGAGTATGATGTGTGGACGATGTGAGTACGATGTGTGGACGATGTGTGGACGATGTGTGGACGATGTGAGTATGATGTGTGGACGATGTGTGGACGATGTGTGGACGATGTGTGGACGATGTGTGGACGATGTGTGGACGATGTGAGTACGATGTGTGGACGATGTGTGGACGATGTGAGTATGATGTGTGGACGATGTGTGGCCGATGTGTGGACGATGTGAGTACGATGTGTGGACGATGTGAGTACGATGTGTGGACGATGTGTGGACGATGTGTGGACGATGTGTGGACGATGTGTGGACGATGTGTGGACGATGTGTGGACGATGTGTGGACGATGTGAGTACGATGTGTGGACGATGTGAGTACGATGTGAGTACGATGTGAGTACGATGTGTGGACGATGTGTGGACGATGTGAGTACGATGTGTGGACGATGTGTGGACGATGTGTGGACGATGTGAGTACGATGTATGGACGATGTGTGTACGATGTGAGTACGATGTGTGGACGGTGTGAGTTCGATGTGTGGACGATGTGAGTACGATGTGAGTACGATGTGTGGACGATGTGTGGACGATGTGAGTACGATGTATGGACGATGTGTGGACGATATGTGGACGATGTGTGGACGATGTGTGGACGATGTGAGTATGATGTGTGGACGATGTGTGGACGATGTGTGGACGATGTGTGGACGATGTGAGTACGATGTGTGTACGATGTGAGTACGATATGTGGACGATGTGTGGACGATATGTGGACGATGTGTGGACGATATGTGAACGATGTGTGGACGATGTGTGGACGATGTGTGGACGATGTGAGTATGATGTGTGGACGATGTGTGGACGATGTGTGGACGATGTGTGGACGATGTGAGTACGATGTGTGTACGATGTGAGTACGATATGTGGACGATGTGTGGACGATATGTGGACGATGTGTGGACGATATGTGGACGATGTGTGGACGATGTGTGGACGATGTGTGGACGATGTGTGGACGATGTGAGTATGATGTGTGGACGATGTGTGGACGATGTGTGTACGATGTGTGGACGATGTGAGTACGATGTGTGGACGATGTGTGGACGATGTGAGTACGATGTGTGGACGATGTGAGTACGATGTGTGGACGATGTGTGGACGATGTGAGTATGATGTGTGGACGATGTGTGGACGATGTGTGGACGATGTGTGGACGATGTGAGTACGATGTGTGGACGATGTGTGGACGATGTGTGGACGATGTGTGGACGATGTGTGGACGATGTGAGTATGATGTGTGGACGATGTGAGTACGATGTGAGTACGATGTGTGGACGATGTGTGGACGATGTGTGGACGATGTGTGGACGATGTGAGTACGATGTGAGTACGATGTGTGGACGATGTGAGTATGATGTGTGGACGATGTGTGGACGATGTGTGGACGATGTGTGGACGATGTGTGGACGATGTGAGTATGATGTGAGTACGATGTGAGTACGATGTGAGTACGATGTGAGTACGATGTGAGTACGATGTGAGTACGATGTGTGGACGATGTGTTGACGATATGTGGACGATGTGTGGACGATGTGAGTACGATGTGAGTACGATGTGTGGACGATGTGAGTACGATGTGTGGACGATGTGTGGACGATGTGTGGACGATGTGTGGACGATGTGTGGACGATGTGAGTACGATGTTTGTACGATGTGTTGACGATGTGTTGACGATGTGAGTATGATGTGTGGACGATGTGTGGACGATGTGTGGACGATGTGAGTACGATGTGTGGACGATGTGAGTACGATGTGTGGACGATGTGTGGACGATATGTGGACGATGTGAGTACGATGTGTGGACGATGTGAGTATGATGTGTGGACGATGTGTGGACGTGTGTGGACGATGTGTGGACGATGTGTGGACGATGTGTGGACGATGTGAGTACGATGTGTGGACGATGTGTGGACGATGTGTGGACGATGTGTGGACGATGTGAGTATGATGTGTGGACGATGTGAGTATGATGTGTGGACGATGTGAGTACGATGTGAGTACGATGTGTGGACGATGTGTGGACGATGTGTGGACGATGTGTGGACGATGTGAGTACGATGTGTGGACGATGTGTGGACGATGTGTGGACGATGTGTGGACGATGTGAGTACGATGTGTGGACGATGTGAGTATGATGTGTGGACGATGTGTGGACGATGTGTGGACGATGTGTGGACGATGTGTGGACGATGTGTGTTCGATGTTTGTACGATGTGTTGACGATGTGTTGACGATGTGAGTATGATGTGTGGACGATGTGTGAACGATGTGTGGACGATGTGAGTACGATGTGTGGACGATGTGAGTACGATGTGTGGACGATGTGTGGACGATGTGTGGACGATGTGAGTACGATGTGTGGACGATGTGAGTATGATGTGTGGACGATGTGAGTATGATGTGTGGACGATGTGTGGACGATGTGTGGACGATGTGAGTACGATGTGTGGACGATGTGTGGACGATGTGTGGACGATGTGAGTATGATGTGTGGACGATGTGAGTATGATGTGTGGACGATGTGAGTACGATGTGAGTACGATGTGTGGACGATGTGAGTACGATGTGTGGACGATGTGAGTACGATGTGTGGACGATGTGTGGACGATGTGTGGACGATGTGTGGACGATGTGTGGACGATGTGAGTACGATGTGTAGACGATGTGTGGACGATGTGTGGACGATGTGAGTACGATGTGAGTACGATGTGTGGACGATGTGAGTACGATGTGTGGACGATGTGTGGACGATGTGTGGACGATGTGTGGACGATGTGAGTACGATGTGAGTACGATGTGTGGACGATGTGAGTACTATGTGTGGACGATGTGAGTATGATGTGTGGACGATGTGAGTATGATGTGTGGACGATGTGAGTATGATGTGAGTACGATGTGTGGACGATGTGAGTACGATGTGAGTACGATGTGTGGACGATATGTGGACGATGTGTGGACGATGTGAGTATGATGTGTGGACGATCTGAGTACGATGTGTGGACGATGTGTGGACGATGTGTGGACGATGTGTGGACGATGTGTGGACGATGTGAGTACGATGTGTGGACGATGTGAGTATGATGTGTGGACGATGTGTGGACGATGTGTGGACGATGTGTGGACGATGTGAGTACGATGTGTGGACGATGTGTGGACGATGTGTGGACGATGTGAGTACGATGTGTGGACGATGTGTGGACGATGTGTGGACGATGTGAGTACGATGTGAGTACGATGTGTGGACGATGTGTGGACGATATGTGGACGATGTGAGAACGATGTGATGACGATGTGTGGACGATGTGAGTATGATGTGTGGACGATGTGAGAATGATGTGTGGACGATGTGTGGACGATGTGTGGACGATGTGTGGACGATGTGAGTATGATGTGTGGACGATGTGAGTATGATGTGTGGACGATGTGTGGACGATGTGTGGACGATGTGTGGACGATGTGAGTACGATGTGTGGACGATGTGAGTATGATGTGTGGACGATGGGTGGACGATGTGTGGACGATATGTGGACGATGTGAGAACGATGTGTGGACGATGTGTGGACGATGTGAGTATGATGTGTGGACGATGTGAGTACGATGTGTGGACGATGTGTGGACGATGTGAGTATGATGTGTGGACGATGTGTGGACGATGTGAGTACGATGTGTGGACGATGTGAGTACGATGTGTGGACGATGTGTGGACGATGTGAGTATGGTGTGTGGACGATGTGTGGACGATGTGTGGACGATGTGTGGACGATGTGAGTACGATGTAAGTACGATGTGTGGACGATGTGAGTACGATGTGTGGACGATGTGTGGACGATGTTGTTGGTACGTTATGCGATCCCACAATTGTACATTTTTGCGAAAACGCAAACGAGTAAAAAGAAATGTCCAAGAGCGGAAATCATGTTTTAGTCCACAGGTTAATTTGGAGGATCAATCTGGGCTTGTTAAGCTCTAGTTCAGATTAACTTCGAGACTCCTGATCATATGACGCCGGCTCTTTCTAGTAAGCAAACAAAAGGCTGCTTTTAATTTTTCATTAACTGCGCATATCCAAAAACTACGCACACAACACCGTGCCACAAATAAACAACAACCATTGCACCTTCTGGAGTACTCATGTCATATGATAAAAATGGGCTGTTGAGCATCAAAAAGAACTCGCGCAAAAATTCGCTTCTAAAATAAAAAAAAATTCTTTCACGGGGGTATTATTTAAACGAAACTCCAAATAATTAAATCACAATTAAAACCATATATAGTAAAATATGTGTCGTACATTTTAGACTTTTATGTTTGTTACATTAAAGCTATGTACAGGGAATCTCTTTCAGCATATACAAATTGGAATTACTGCTCAAAAGGTGTGAACACAGGAGGTATTGTCAAGTTTTTTCTAGTTCCGAATTAAGACCACACAAACGCACAATCAAAATCAAATTGCAAAATTTAATTTTGTCTATTCTCCACAAGCGACCAGCTGATTCTCCACACAATACCGGTAATGGTTTACAGGATTTAGAGCTAGGTTAATGATAGACTTGTAGAGAAATTGATGTCATCTTGCTTAGAAAATATATACAATTTACGGACTTAACTCATCACAAATGACGCTGCAGCAGAGGATATATCGAAAACAACATCATTGAATACAGTCATGAAACCTGACGAATCATCGAAAATATCCGTGCTCACATCGCCCACACACTCATCCGATACAGCACGAACTTTTGTGGATTATACGGACGGGACCGTGTGTTATTGACGAAAGGAATGTCTTAACAATATCAGTGTAGATCGGTAATCAGAGTGAATTGGCCGCTACATTAAAGTCATAACTGGAACTTATATACTTAAATAAATCACACTTGTTGACCCGGATGGACAAACATCCTTTCGATGGGGGATCGTGGAAGGAAAACCTCGTAACCAGAGAAAATTCAGAAACTCACTGGGTTAAACAGGTAATCCCAATACATTTCACGTCAGAAATTTTTTATCAATGTTTTGCCGGAAGTGGGGACAAAACCATCTGCATTGTTGTTATTTTGTCTGATATCAATGACAACAACACAACAGCAATCATGGTGGAACTCGTTACAATAAATTTTGTAATGCTTACTCTAAACCACAACTTTTGTTAACTTGGCCTAGAGATAATTAGCTTGTTGGTTGGGAAAAAAGTTCATTGCAGCACTGTAGCAAGATAATGGCACTACCAATATATTGACGAGCTAGAAAAGCTCAAATGGTAAATAGGGGCAGTCGTTCAGGGAGACTGCAAGAAACGATCCGAATTGACGTTGTAAGTATCCGGAAACCTGTCGTATCGCGTCGTTTTACCGTCTGTATGTAATATTAACGTAATTATCAACAAATACAGCGAGGCAGCAGAGAATGCTAACCCAATAAACCAAAGGGAAGTGTTTATTGAATGTTTAGTTGAGTGGGACTAATTATCTCTTTGGTTAATTAGCAGTGCCTTCACTAACGTTCTCCTTTTCAGCTCGCATTGCAAGATTCCGGAATTAATTGCCTCTTTAAGTAGTATGAAATCTGGTTTTGGCAAAACACAAACGACAAGGAAGAAACGAAAGGAAAACTGTTATGCAACTCTGGGATGGAAGTTGTCTAATCGGTATCATCAATGATTTTATCCTCTTGAACTTATTACAGTGGTAAAACGAGTCGATATCAAACCAGGTATTTTATTGTTTAATTATCAAACCAATTTGATCAATGGTACCGCTGATTCCTTTTGATGCAATAATCCAAAAGGGGTTATCTCAAAAGGGGTTATCACTTTGGGGGACAAAGTTATTAATGTCAACACTACTATCAAATAACAACCGAGAAATAGAAAAGATGTAATGAAAATGAAATGCAGCTATCATATTGAAAATTTGAAAAAAGAGGAACAAATCAAAACTGCAAAAGTTTTACAATCCTAGAAGAATTATGTCAGAACTATACTGAAGAGATAACGATCAAAACCAGTCATTAACGAAACTGGCAAAAGAAGTATCACTCAAACGATATTGGCACAGCCAGTATCATCGTCATTACTCAACCAGAACACAAATAACTACTACAGTCAAACTGATTCAAACCGGATCACTGACGTGGACTGGTGTAGTTATCACTGACGTGGACTGTTGTAGTTGTCACTGACGTGGACTGTTGTAGTTGTTATTACTGACGTGGACTGTTGTAGTTGTCACTGACGTGGACTGTTGTAGTTGTTATTACTGACGTGGACTGTTGTAGTTGTCACTGACGTGGACTGTTGTAGTTGTTATTACTGACGTTGACTGTTGTAGTTGTTACTACTGACGTGGACTGATGTAGTTATCACTGACGTGGACTGTTGTAGTTGTTATTACTGACGTGGACTGTTGTAGTTGTTACTACTGACGTGGACTGTTGTAGTTGTTACAACTGACGTGGACTGTTGTAGTTGTTATTACTGACGTTGACTGTTGTAGTTGTTACTACTGACGTGGACTGTTGTAGTTGTTACTACTGACGTGGACTGATGTAGTTATCACTGACGTGGACTGTTACAGTTGTTATTACTGACGTGGACTGTTGTAGATACTACTGACGTGGACTGTTGTAGTTATTACTGACGTGGACTGTCGTAGTTGTTACTACTGACGTGGACTGTTGTAGTTGTTACTACTGACGTGGACTGTTGTAGTTGTTACTACTGACGTGGACTGTTGTAGTTGTTATTACTGACGTGGACTGTTGTAGTTGTTAGTACTGACGTGGACTGTTGTATTTGTTACTACTGACGTGGACTGTTGTAGTTGTTATTACTGACGTGGACTGTTGTAGTTGTTATTACTGACGTGGACTGTTGTAGTTGTTATTACTGACGTGGACTGTTGTAGTTGTTATTACTGACTTGGACTGTTGTAGTTGTTATTACTGACGTGGACTGTTGTAGTTGTTACTACTGACGTGGACTGTTGTAGTTGTTATTACTGACGTGGACTGTTGTAGTTGTTATTACTGACGTGGACTGTTGTAGTTGTTACTGACGTGGACTGTTGTAGTTGTTACTACTGACGTGGACTGTTGTAGTAGTTATTACTGACGTGGACTGTTGTAGTTGTTATTACTGACGTGGACTGTTGTAGTTGTTATTACTGACGTGGACTGTTGTAGTTGTTATTACTGACGTGGACTGTTGTAGTTGTTATTACTGACGTGGACTGTTGTAGTTGTTACTTACTGACGTGGACTGTTGTATTTGTTACTACTGACGTGGACTGTTGTAGTTGTTATTACTGACGTGGACTGTTGTAGTAGTTATTACTGACGTGGACTGTTGTAGTTGTTACTACTGACGTGGACTGTTGTAGTTGTTACTACTGACGTGGACTGTTGTAGTAGTTATTACTGACGTGGACTGTTGTAGTAGTTATTACTGCCGTGGACTGTTGTAGTAGTTATTACTGCCGTGGACTGTTGTAGTTGTTATTACTGACGTGGACTGTTGTAGTTGTTATTACTGACGTGGACTGTTGTAGTAGTTATTACTGCCGTGGACTGTCGTAGTTGTTACTACTGACGTGGACTGTTGTAGTTGTTACTACTGACGTGGACTGTTGTAGTTGTTATTACTGACGTGGACTGTTGTAGTTGTTATTACTGACGTGGACTGTTGTAGTTGTTACTACTGACGTGGACTGTTGTATTTGTTATTACTGACGTGGACTGTTGTAGTTGTTACTACTGACGTGGACTGTTGTAGTAGTTATTACTGACGTGGACTGTTGTAGTTGTTATTACTGACGTGGACTGTTGTAGTTGTTATTACTGACGTGGACTGTTGTAGTTGTTATTACTGACGTGGACTGTTGTAGTTGTTATTACTGACGTGGACTGTTGTATTTGTTACTACTGACGTGGACTGTTGTAGTTGTTATTACTGACGTGGACTGTTGTAGTAGTTATTACTGACGTGGACTGTTGTAGTTGTTACTACTGACGTGGACTGTTGTAGTTGTTACTACTGACGTGGACTGTTGTAGTTGTTATTACTGACGTGGACTGTTGTAGTTGTTACTACTGACGTGGACTGTTGTAGTTGTTACTACTGACGTGGACTGTTGTAGTAGTTATTACTGACGTGGACTGTTGTAGTAGTTATTACTGACGTGGACTGTTGTAGTTGTTACTACTGACGTGGACTGTTGTAGTTGTTACTACTGACGTGGACTGTTGTAGTTGTTACTACTGACGTGGACTGTTGTAGTTGTTATTACTGACGTGGACTGTTGTAGTTGTTACTACTGACGTGGACTGTTGTAGTTGTTATTACTGACGTGGACTGTTGTAGTTGTTACTACTGACGTGGACTGTTGTAGTTATTACTGACGTGGACTGTTGTATTTATTACTGACGTGGACTGTTGTAGTTGTTACTACTGACGTGGACTGTTGTAGTTGTTATTACTGACGTGGACTGTTGTAGTTGTTACTACTGACGTGGACTGTTGTAGTTGTTATTACTGACGTGGACTGTTGTAGTTGTTATTACTGACGTGGACTGTTGTAGTTGTTACTGACGTGGACTGTTGTAGTAGTTATTACTGACGTGGACTGTTGTAGTTGTTACTACTGACGTGGACTGTTGTAGTTGTTACTACTGACGTGGACTGTTGTAGTTGTTATTACTGACGTGGACTGATGTAGTTGTTATTACTGACGTGGACTGTTGTAGTTGTTACTACTGACGTGGACTGTTGTAGTTGTTACTACTGACGTGGACTGTTGTAGTTACTACTGACGTGGACTGTTGTAGTTGTTACTACTGACGTGGACTGTTGTAGTTGTTACTACTGACGTGGACTGTTGTAGTTGTTACTACTGACGTGGACTGTTGTAGTTGTTACTACTGACGTGGACTGTTGTAGTTGTTACTACTGACGTGGACTGTTGTAGTTGTTATTACTGACGTGGACTGTTGTAGTTGTTATTACTGACGTGGACTGTTGTAGTTGTTATTACTGACGTGGACTGTTGTAGTTGCTATTACTAACGTGGACTGTTGTAGTTGTTACTACTGACGTGGACTGTTGTAGTTGTTACTACTGACGTGGACTGTTGTAGTTGTTATTACTGACGTGGACTGTTGTAGTTGTTACTACTGACGTGGACTGTTGTAGTTGTTACTACTGACGTGGACTGTTGTAGTAGTTATTACTGACGTGGACTGTTGTAGTAGTTATTACTGACGTGGACTGTTGTAGTTGTTACTACTGACGTGGACTGTTGTAGTTGTTACTACTGACGTGGACTGTTGTAGTTGTTACTACTGACGTGGACTGTTGTAGTTGTTATTACTGACGTGGACTGTTGTAGTTGTTACTACTGACGTGGACTGTTGTAGTTATTACTGACGTGGACTGTTGTAGTTGTTACTACTGACGTGGACTGTTGTAGTTGTTACTACTGACGTGGACTGTTGTAGTTGTTATTACTGACGTGGACTGTTGTAGTTGTTACTACTGACGTGGACTGTTGTAGTTGTTATTACTGACGTGGACTGTTGTAGTTGTTATTACTGACGTGGACTGTTGTAGTTGTTACTGACGTGGACTGTTGTAGTAGTTATTACTGACGTGGACTGTTGTAGTTGTTACTACTGACGTGGACTGTTGTAGTTGTTACTACTGACGTGGACTGTTGTAGTTGTTATAACTGACGTGGACTGATGTAGTTGTTATTACTGACGTGGACTGTTGTAGTTGTTACTACTGACGTGGACTGTTGTAATTGTTACTACTGACGTGGACTGTTGTAGTAGTTACTACTGACGTGGACTGTTGTAGTTGTTATTACTGACGTGGACTGTTGTAGTTGTTACTGACGTTGACTGTTGTAGTTGTTACTACTGACGTGGACTGTTGTAGTTGTTATTACTGACGTGGACTGTTGTAGTTGTTATTACTGACGTGGACTGTTGTAGTTGTTATTACTGACGTGGACTGTTGTAGTTGTTATCACTGACGTGGACTGTTGTAGTTGTTATTACTGACGTGGACTGTTGTAGTTGTTATTACTGACGTCGACTGTTGTAGTTACTACTGACGTGGACTGTTGTAGTTGTTACTACTGACGTGGACTGTTGTAATTGTTACTACTGACGTGGACTGTTGTAGTAGTTACTACTGACGTGGACTGTTGTAGTTGTTATTACTGACGTGGACTGTTGTAGTTGTTACTGACGTTGACTGTTGTAGTTGTTACTACTGACGTGGACTGTTGTAGTTGTTATTACTGACGTGGACTGTTGTAGTTATTACTGACGTGGACTGTTGTAGTTGTTACTACTTACGTGGACTGTTGTAGTTGTTATCACTGACGTGGACTGTTGTAGTAGTTATTACTGACGTGGACTGTTGTAGTTGTTACTACTGACGTGGACTGTTGTAGTTGTTATTACTGACGTGGACTGTTGTAGTTGTTATTACTGACGTGGACTGTTGTAGTTGTTATTACTGACGTGGACTGTTGTAGTAGTTACTACTGACGTGGACTGTTGTAGTTGTTACTACTGACGTGGACTGTTGTAGTTGTTACTACTGACGTGGACTGTTGTAGTTGTTACTACTGACGTGGACTGTTGTAGTTACTACTGACGTGGACTGTTGTAGTTGTTACTACTGACGTGGACTGTTGTAGTTACTACTGACGTGGACTGTTGTAGTTGTTACTACTGACGTGGACTGTTGTAGTTGTTACTACTGACGTGGACTGTTGTAGTTGTTACTACTGACGTGGACTGTTGTAGTTGTTATTACTGACGTGGACTGTTGTAGTTGTTATTACTGACGTGGACTGTTGTAGTTGCTATTACTAACGTGGACTGTTGTAGTTGTTACTACTGACGTGGACTGTTGTAGTTGTTACTACTGACGTGGACTGTTGTAGTTGTTATTACTGACGTGGACTGTTGTAGTTGTTACTACTGACGTGGACTGTTGTAGTTGTTACTACTGACGTGGACTGTTGTAGTAGTTATTACTGACGTGGACTGTTGTAGTAGTTATTACTGACGTGGACTGTTGTAGTTGTTACTACTGACGTGGACTGTTGTAGTTGTTACTACTGACGTGGACTGTTGTAGTTGTTACTACTGACGTGGACTGTTGTAGTTGTTACTACTGACGTGGACTGTTGTAGTTGTTATTACTGACGTGGACTGTTGTAGTTGTTACTACTGACGTGGACTGTTGTAGTTGTTATTACTGACGTGGACTGTTGTAGTTGTTATTACTGACGTGGACTGTTGTAGTTGTTACTGACGTGGACTGTTGTAGTAGTTATTACTGACGTGGACTGTTGTAGTTGTTACTACTGACGTGGACTGTTGTAGTTGTTACTACTGACGTGGACTGTTGTAGTTGTTATTACTGACGTGGACTGTTGTAGTTGTTACTACTGACGTGGACTGTTGTAATTGTTACTACTGACGTGGACTGTTGTAGTAGTTACTACTGACGTGGACTGTTGTAGTTGTTATTACTGACGTGGACTGTTGTAGTTGTTATTACTGACGTGGACTGTTGTAGTAGTTATTACTGACGTGGACTGTTGTAGTTGTTATTACTGACGTGGACTGTTGTAGTTGTTATTACTGACGTGGACTGTTGTAGTTGTTACTGACGTTGACTGTTGTAGTTGTTACTACTGACGTGGACTGTTGTAGTTGTTATTACTGACGTGGACTGTTGTAGTTGTTATTACTGACGTGGACTGTTGTAGTTGTTATTACTGACGTGGACTGTTGTAGTTGTTATCACTGACGTGGACTGTTGTAGTTGTTATTACTGACGTGGACTGTTGTAGTTACTACTGACGTGGACTGTTGTAGTTGTTATTACTGACGTGGACTGTTGTAGTAGTTATTACTGACGTGGACTGTTGTAGTTGTTACTACTGACGTAGACTGTTGTAGTTGTTATTACTGACGTGGACTGTTGTAGTTGTTACTGACGTGGACTGTTGTAGTTGTTACTGACGTGGACTGTGGTAGTTGTTATTACTGACGTGGACTGATGTAGTTGTTATTACTGACGTGGACTGTTGTAGTTGTTACTACTGACGTGGACTGTTGTAATTGTTACTACTGACGTGGACTGTTGTAGTTGTTATTACTGACGTGGACTGATGTAGTTGTTATTACTGACGTGGACTGTTGTAGTTGTTACTACTGACGTGGACTGTTGTAATTGTTACTACTGACGTGGACTGTTGTAGTAGTTACTACTGACGTGGACTGTTGTAGTTGTTATTACTGACGTGGACTGTTGTAGTTGTTATTACTGACGTGGACTGTTGTAGTTGTTACTGACGTTGACTGTTGTAGTTGTTACTACTGACGTGGACTGCTGTAGTTGTTATTACTGACGTGGACTGTTGTAGTTGTTATTACTGACGTGGACTGTTGTAGTTGTTATCACTGACGTGGACTGTTGTAGTTATTATTACTGACGTGGACTGTTGTAGTTGTTACTACTGACGTGGACTGTTGTAGTAGTTATTACTGACGTGGACTGTTGTAGTAGTTATTACTGACGTGGACTGTTGTAGTTGTTACTACTGACGTGGACTGTTGTAGTAGTTATTACTGACGTGGACTGTTGTAGTTGTTACTGACGTGGACTGTTGTAGTTATTACTGACGTGGACTGTTGTAGTTGTTACTGACGTTGACTGTTGTAGTTGTTACTACTGACGTGGACTGTTGTAGTTGTTTTTACTGACGTGGACTGTTGTAGTTGTTATTACTGACGTGGACTGTTGTAGTAGTTATTACTGACGTGGACTGTTGTAGTTGTTATTACTGACGTGGACTGTTGTAGTTGTTATTACTGACGTGGACTGTTGTACTTATTACTGACGTGGACTGTTGTAGTTGTTACTGACGTGGACTGTTGTAGTTATTACTGACGTGGACTGTTGTAGTTGTTATTACTGACGTGGACTGTTGTAGTTGTTACTACTGACGTGGACTGTTGTAGTTGTTATTACTGACGTGGACTGTTGTAGTTGTTACTACTGACGTGGACTGTTGTAGTTATTACTGACGTGGACTGTTGTAGTTGTTACTACTGACGTTGACTGTTGTAGTTATTACTGACGTGGACTGTTGTAGTTGTTACTGACGTTGACTGTTGTAGTTGTTATTACTGACGTGGACTGTTGTAGTAGTTACTACTGACGTGGACTGTTGTAGTTGTTATTACTGACGTGGACTGTTGTAGTTGTTCCTACTGACGCGGACTGTTGTAGTTGTTATTACTGACCTGGACTGTTGTAGTAGTTATTACTGACGTGGACTGTTGTAGTTGTTACTACTGACGTGGACTGTTGTAGTTGTTATTACTGACGTGGACTGTTGTAGTTGTTACTACTGACGTGGACTGTTGTAGTAGTTATTACTGACGTGGACTGTTGTAGTAGTTATTACTGACGTGGACTGTTGTAGTTGTTACTACTGACGTGGACTGTTGTAGTTGTTATTACTGACCTGGACTGTTGTAGTTATTACTGACGTGGACTGTTGTAGTTACTACTGACGTGGACTGTTGTAGTTGTTATTACTGACGTGGACTGTTGTAGTTGTTACTGACGTGGACTGTTGTAGTTGTTACTACTGACGTGGACTGTTGTAGTTGTTACTACTGACGTGGACTGTTGTAGTTGTTACTACTGACGTGGACTGTTGTAGTTGTTACTACTGACGTGGACTGTTGTATTTGTTACTACTGACGTGGACTGTTGTAGTAGTTATTACTGACGTGGACTGTTGTAGTTGTTACTACTGACGTGGACTGTTGTAGTTGTTATCACTGACGTGGACTGTTGTAGTTGTTATTACTGACGTGGACTGTTGTAGTTGTTATCACTGACGTGGACTGTTGTAGTTGTTATTACTGACGTGGACTGTTGTAGTAGTTATCACTGACGTGGACTGTTTTAGTTGTTATTACTGACGTGGACTGTTGTAGTTGTTACTACTGACGTGGACTGTTGTAGTTGTTACTACTGACGTGGACTGTTGTAGTTATTACTGACGTGGACTGTTGTAGTTGTTATCACTGACGTGGACTGTTGTAGTTGTTATTACTGACGTGGACTGTTGTAGTTGTTACTACTGACGTGGACTGTTGTAGTTGTTATTAATGACGTGGACTGTTGTAGTTGTTAGTACTGACGTGGACTGTTGTAGTTGTTATTACTGACGTGGACTGTTGTAGTTATTACTGACGTGGACTGTTGTAGTTGTTACTACTGACGTGGACTGTTGTAGTTGTTACTACTGACGTGGACTGTTGTAGTTGTTATTACTGACGTGGACTGTTGTAGTTATTACTGACGTGGATTGTTGTAGTTATTACTGACGTGGACTGTTGTAGTTGTTACTACTGACGTGGACTGTTGTAGTTGTTACTACTGACGTGGACTGTTGTAGTTGTTACTACTGACGTGGACTGTTGTAGTTGTTATTACTGACGTGGACTGTTGTAGTTGTTACTACTGACGTGGACTGTTGTTGTTGTTACTACTGACGTGGACTGTTGTAGTTGTTACTACTGACGTGGACTGTTGTAGTTGTTACTACTGACGTGGACTGTTGTAATTGTTACTACTGACGTGGACTGTTGTAGTTGTTACTACTGACGTGGACTGTTGTAGTTGTTATTACTGACGTGGACTGTTGTAGTTATTACTGACGTGGACTGTTGTAGTTGTTACTGACGTGGACTGTTGTAGTTGTTACTACTGACGTGGACTGTTGTAGTTGTTACTACTGACGTGGACTGTTGTAGTTGTTACTGACGTGTACTGTTGTAGTTGTTACTACTGACGTGGACTGTTGTAGTAGTTATTACTGACGTGGACTGTGGTAGTTGTTACTGACGTGGACTGTTGTAGTTGTTACTACTGACGTGGACTGTTGTAGTTTTTACTACTGACGTGGACTATTGTAGTTGTTATTACTGACGTGGACTGTTGTAGTAGTTACTACTGACGTGGACTGTTGTAGTTGTTACTACTGACGTGGACTGTTGTAATTGTTACTACTGACGTGGACTGTTGTAGTTGTTACTACTGACGTGGACTGTTGTAGTTGTTATTACTGACGTGGACTGTTGTAGTTATTACTGACGTGGATTGTTGTAGTTGTTACTGACGTGGACTGTTGTAGTTGTTACTACTGACGTGGACTGTTGTAGTTGTTACTACTGACGTGGACTGTTGTAGTTGTTACTGACGTGGACTGTTGTAGTTGTTACTACTGACGTGGACTGTTGTAGTAGTTATTACTGAAGTGGACTGTTGTAGTTGTTACTACTGACGTGGACTGTTGTAGTTGTTATTACTGACGTGGACTGTTGTAGTTATTACTGACGTGGACTGTTGTAGTTGTTATCACTGACGTGGACTGTTGTAGTTGTTATTACTGACGTGGACTGTTGTAGTTGTTACTACTGACGTGGACTGTTGTAGTAGTTATTACTGACGTGGACTGTTGTAGTTGTTACTACTGACGTGGACTGTTGTAGTTGTTATCACTGACGTGGACTGTTGTAGTTGTTATTACTGACGTGGACTGTTGTAGTTGTTATTACTGACGTGGACTGTTGTAGTTGTTACTACTGACGTGGACTGTTGTAGTTGTTATTAATGACGTGGACTGTTGTAGTTGTTATTACTGACGTGGACTGTTGTAGTTGTTATTACTGACGTGGACTGTTGTAGTTGTTACTACTGACGTGGACTGCTGTAGTTGTTATTAATGACGTGGACTGTTGTAGTTGTTAGTACTGACGTGGACTGTTGTAGTTGTTATTACTGACGTGGACTGTTGTAGTTATTACTGACGTGGACTGTTGTAGTTGTTACTACTGACGTGGACTGTTGTAGTTGTTACTACTGACGTGGACTGTTGTAGTTGTTATTACTGACGTGGACTGTTGTAGTTATTACTGACGTGGATTGTTGTAGTTATTACTGACGTGGACTGTTGTAGTTGTTACTACTGGCGTGGACTGTTGTAGTTGTTACTACTGACGTGGACTGTTGTAGTTGTTACTACTGACGTGGACTGTTGTAGTTGTTATTACTGACGTGGACTGTTGTAGTTGTTACTACTGACGTGGACTGTTGTAGTTGTTACTACTGACGTGGACTGTTGTAGTTGTTACTACTGACGTGGACTGTTGTAGTAGTTATTACTGACGTGGACTGTTGTAGTTGTTACTACTGACGTGGACTGTTGTAATTGTTACTACTGACGTGGACTGTTGTAGTTGTTACTACTGACGTGGACTGTTGTAGTTGTTATTACTGACGTGGACTGTTGTAGTTATTACTGACGTGGACTGTTGTAGTTGTTACTGACGTGGACTGTTGTAGTTGTTATTACTGACGTGGACTGTTGTAGTTGTTACTACTGACGTGGACTGTTGTAGTTGTTACTGACGTGTACTGTTGTAGTTGTTACTACTGACGTGGACTGTTGTAGTAGTTATTACTGACGTGGACTGTTGTAGTTGTTACTGACGTGGACTGTTGTAGTTGTTACTACTGACGTGGACTGTTGTAGTTGTTACTACTGACGTGGACTATTGTAGTTGTTATTACTGACGTGGTCTGTTGTAGTAGTTACTTCTGACGTGGTCTGTTGTAGTAGTTACTACTGACGTGGACTGTTGTAGTTGTTACTACTGACGTGGACTGTTGTAGTTGTTACTACTGACGTGGACTGTTGTAGTTGTTACTACTGACGTGGACTGTTGTAGTTGTTATTACTGACGTGGACTGTTGTAGTTATTACTGACGTGGATTGTTGTAGTTGTTACTGACGTGGACTGTTGTAGTTGTTACTACTGACGTGGACTGTTGTAGTTGTTATTACTGACGTGGACTGTTGTAGTTGTCACTACTGACGTGGACTGTTGTAGTGTTACTACTGACGTGGACTGTTGTAGTAGTTACTACTGACGTGGACTGTTGTAGTTGTTACTACTGACGTGGACTGTTGTAGTTGTTATTACTGACGTGGACTGTTGTAGTTGTTACTACTGACGTGGACTGTTGTAGTTGTTACTACTGACGCAATCATGTAAACTATCTGGGAACCCCTGAAACATGATTTCAAAAAGTATTTTCAACATTGAAAATACAATATATCCTCTCCATAATGATGTGTTGGATGTTGTTGTGAAATGTACTCTTACCGATTTACCATTAAGCCCACGATCACGTGATCTCCACTTTACATCCCATAGACAAGTAAACTTTTCATGTGAGATCCATGAAAAGTTGATCGGCACCAATTCCGTAATAAAATGACTCTCTTTGGAGTTGAGGCTAGACATTGACAAGATTCTAAATCGTCAACACTCCAGGAAATATACTGGCGAAGACTAAGATCCCCAGGTCAGATGAGTTAATTAAAGTTTACGAGTCTCTAGTTACTGAACAGAAGTTTTTGGCCAAAAGACTGACAAACACAGATCGCTATTATTTTACATGCAAATCTCTTAAGGGCTAAGGTCGATTGAACTTTTATTTGAAAAAAAAAGAAGAAGAAAAAAAATGAAAGGTCAGTTCATTATTCTCGTTAGTTAGACCTTAAGGATGAAAGTATAAGGGTACACGGAATACCATCAGGGAGAGTTGTGAATCAGGGAGAATTCAGTCGTGAGAAAATCACCTTTTATTGTGCAGATATTTTCGGACAGTTTAGATTTATTGTATACATTTTTTGTATTCTGTTATAGTTGTTTCGGAGGATATCCGGAATTAACTGATAATTCCAGCCGCAATAATTTCTCGTTGATATCAATGCGAATTGCTACATTTTGGCGTTTTTTACTCCGACGATGATTTAAGTTTAATGGGCAAAAAAATGTGTATCTTAGCACATTTGTTTATGTAAAGATAATGCTTTAACAAAAGTCCGAAAGAAAATATTCTTAGCACATTTGTTAATTTTGTGATGCATTTGACCATAATTTGTAAATTCACGGAAACTGGTGTAAATGTACATCAAAGTATACCATTGTGTATAAGTTTACGGAGGATAATAAGTCTCTGTTATTGATATTAATTATACTTTATTGTTCCGAGAAACAGTTCTGTTGATATTTACGTGTATACATTATTGATAAAAAAAAATCTGTGTGGTTTTAAAACAATGAAATAATGCATTACCTGAATAAATAAATGAATCATTGAAAAAAATAGAAAAATAAATAAATAAATAAATTTGAATATTTCTCGATTAATGAGTCAATAAAATCGACCCTGTCATCAGTATTACGTTAAACAATAATGTAATGCGACTATAACGGTTAACATTACTGTTGGTATATATGTGTTATCACACACGTTAACCCCATTATAGATTTTATATCTATCTGATATGTCTTATTTTATATCTATCTGATATGTCTTATTTTATATCTATCTGACATGTCTTATTTTATATCTATCTGATATGTCTTATTTTATATCTATCTGATATGTCTTATTTTATATCTATCTGATATGTCTTATTTTATATCTATCTGACATGTCTTATTTTATATATATCTGATATGTCTTATTTTATATCTATCTGATATGTCTTATTTTATATATATCTGACATGTCTTATTTTATATCTATCTGATATGTCTTATTATATATCTATCTGATATGTCTTATTTTATATCTATCTGATATGTCTTATTATATATCTATCTGATATGTCTTATTTTATATCTATCTGATATGTCTTATTTTATATCTATCTGATATGTCTTATTTTATATCTATCTGATATGTCTTATTTTATATCTACATGTATCTGATATGTCTTATTGTATATCTATCTGATATGTCTTATTTTATATCTATCTGATATGTCTTATTTTATATCTATCTGACATGCCTTATTTCACTGATGCTTGCAAAAAAATGTTAATGCTGAGATAAACAGAATATTACATTTTTTGGAAGTCAATGAGAAATCATCACGAAAATTATTTTCTTTTTATGAAATGAAATACAAAGTTTTACAATCTCTATTTGTTTCTTCTTACACTGTTCTGTGTTCTCGGATAACCGAGCTCTGTTGTTTGATTAAAAAACATGTAAAACATTCAAAAGACACTTAATTTAGCATGGCTCAAGAAAACCATTACATTGCCCCAAATGGCACTCTGATTCACCAGTTACGAGGGCGATTGAACTTCGTGCTATTACTGTTTTGGCGTTGTGATTTGAACGTACTGCTGTAATGAACACAATAAAAGGATCGTTAATGTAGAATGTACTTCATTGTCTGTGAGCTTCGAATAGACATACAGATATATATTGCTGGACTTTGTAATGTCAACAACTCCCTGTTCAGGTTTCATTTTCTGTTTACATATGATAGCATACGTTCATAAACGTTCCTACTTCTTGGTGCAGAAAAGGATTTATATCTTTTGGAATAAACATTTTAAAAAATATGTTGACTGCTCTCTTGAATACTTGTTACTGTTGCAGACTCCATTAAATTTATGTAAATTTACGTAAAATACTAACGGAATCGACCATCGTCATATAAACTTACGTAAAATACTAACGGAATCGACCATCGTCACATAAACTTACGTAAAATACTAACGGAATCGACCATCGTCACGTAAACTGACGTAAAATACTAACGGAATCGACCATCGTCACGTAAACTTACGTAAAATATTAACGGAATCGACCATCGTCACGTAAACTTACGTAAAATACTAACGGAATCGACCATCGTCATATAAACTTACGTAAAATACTAACGGAATCGACCATCGTCATATAAACTTACGTAAAATACTAACGGAATCAACCATCGTCATATAAACTTACGTAAAATACTAACGGAATCAACCATCGTCATATAAACTTACGTAAAATACTAACGGAATCGACCATCGTCATATAAACTTACGTAAAATACTAACGGAATCGACCATCGTCACGTAAACTTACGTAAAATACTAACGGAATCGACCATCGTCATATAAACTTACGTAAAATACTAACGGAATCGACCATCGTCATGTAAACTTACGTAAAATACTAACGGAATCAACCATCGTCATATAAACTTACGTAAAATACTAACGGAATCAACCATCGTCATATAAACTTACGTAAAATACTAACGGAATCAACCATCGTCATATAAACTTACGTAAAATACTAACGGAATCGACCATCGTCATATAAACTTACGTAAAATACTAACGGAATCGACCATCGTCACGTAAACTTACGTAAAATACTAACGGAATCAACCATCGTCATATAAACTTACGTAAAATACTAACGGAATCGACCATCGTCATATAAACTTACGTAAAATACTAACGGAATCAACCATCGTCATATAAACTTACGTAAAATACTAACGGAATCGACCATCGTCATATAAACTTACGTAAAATACTAACGGAATCGACCATCGTCATGTAAACTTACGTAAAATACTAACGGAATCGACCATCGTCGTATAAACTTACGTAAAATACTAACGGAATCGACCATCGTCATATAAACTTACGTAAAATACTAACGGAATCGACCATCGTCATATAAACTTACGTAAAATACTAACGGAATCGACCATCGTCACATAAACTTACGTAAAATACTAACGGAATCGACCATCGTCACATAAACTTACGTAAAATACTAACGGAATCGACCATCGTCATATAAACTTACGTAAAATACTAACGGAATCGACCATCGTCACATAAACTTACGTAAAATACTAACGGAATCGACCATCGTCATATAAACTTACGTAAAATACTAACGGAATCGACCATCGTCATATAAACTTACGTAAAATACTAACGGAATCGACCATCGTCATATAAACTTACGTAAAATACTAACGGAATCGACCATCGTCACGTAAACTTACGTAAAATACTAACGGAATCGACCATCGTCATATAAACTTACGTAAAATACTAACGGAATCGACCATCGTCACATAAACTTACGTAAAATACTAACGGAATCGACCATCGTCATGTAAACTTACGTAAAATACTAACGGAATCGACCATCGTCATGTAAACTTACGTAAAATACTAACGGAATCAACCATCGTCACGTAAACTTACGTAAAATACTAACGGAATCGACCATCGTCATGTAAACTTACGTAAAATACTAACGGAATCGACCATCGTCATATAAACTTACGTAAAATACTAACGGAATCGACCATCGTCACGTAAACTTACGTAAAATACTAACGGAATCGACCATCGTCATATAAACTTACGTAAAATACTAACGGAATCGACCATCGTCACGTAAACTTACGTAAAATACTAACGGAATCAACCATCGTCACGTAAACTTACGTAAAATACTAACGGAATCGACCATCGTCATATAAACTTACGTAAAATACTAACGGAATCGACCATCGTCATGTAAACTAGCTCATTTATTAACAGTTCATAACAGAAAAGAGCTTGGTGGTAGTAATACTTAAGATAAAGGTAATAGAATCTGATGTGTTCCCAAATAAACAGCAGTCGGCATACCAGAAGAATTTATGTAGCCTTTGTACGGCTTTTAATTTACAGGAATGTATTTATTATAATGTGGAAAATGGTTCAGATGTATATGTATCGTTTTTAGACAGCTCAAAGGCGTTTGATACCGTTTGGCATGACGGTCTACTTGCAAAATTATATGACATTGGCCTTACCGGTAAAGTGTGGAATATTTTAAAGTTTATGTACACGGATATAAACAGTTCCGTATTTTTTAATGGTTTAATCTCCGCTCCAGTAAAGATGGAGCGCGGGATCTTACAAGGAGGGGCTCTCTCAGCCAAAATGTACTTAATTTTTATTAATGACCTATTAGATGAAGTAGAAAGATGTGGTAGGGGCGCTATGATTATCGATAAAACTGTAAATATTCCAACCCAAGCAGACGATATATGTTTAGTAAGCACAAATATTACAAGTTTAAATAAAATGTTAACTATTTGTGAATCATACAGTCGCAAATGGCGATTTTTGTATTCAGCCTCAAAAAGTAAAGTTGTTGTATTTTCAAATAAAAGAACCATAACCATTAACTGTACTTTACGCCTCTATGATAACATATTGCCAGTTGTTTCGGAGATTACTCATGTAGGCATCTTATTAAATGATAAACACAATTCCATTGAAAGAACAAAACAAGCATGCACTAAATTAAAAAGTGGCACTATGGCCCTTTTACGTTCTGGGGCACATCAATGCGCATTAAACCCTTTAACTATTGCTAAAATTTTAAAAATTAAAGTATACCCATCTGCACTCTACGGATGTGAACTGTGGGTACTTTCAAATACTGAATTATTGATGCTAGAAAGAGCTCAACACTTTATTGTAAAGTCAATTCAAGGTTTTGGGAAAAGAACAAGAACTGATATGTGTACTTCCTTGATTGGATGGCTCTCTATAGAAGCGTCATTGATATTAAAAAACTTTTGTATTTAGGTAGGATCTGCAGAATGAATAGAAATAACTTAATCTGCAGAGTATTCATTTCGAGATTTTTTATGTACATAGTGAGCAACTGTAGTCAAAAAGGTTTTATACCCGATATCGTTAGAATACTTAAGAAGTATAACTTATATGAATATATTGTACTTTTTCTTGATGATGGTAGCTTTCCAAACAAAATACACTGGAAGTCATTGATTTATAAATCTGTATCTAATTATGAAACTAATGCTTGGTTGCATAGAATGTCTAATGACGCAGACTTCACACGATTTTTATTGCTGCATGACGATCTTAAACCTCATTATTTATGGCAATTAGCTTTGCGTCATCCAAATTTTCTTTATAATATTGGATACATAATGAAATTGATTGTAACTGTTCGGGTAAGTAATGTTCAGCTTTTATGTCACCACTGTGGCCTTTTCTACACAGATTTTGTAACTCATGTTATTTTGCAGTGTTCTGTAACGGATAATATCCGTGATAATCTATGGTGTATTATAGCATCCATTTCAAGTATAGAACTAAGTACATATCTGCATTCACTACCTGATTATTCATTAATACATATTTTACTAGGTGGTCCAATGAACCATCAGGTGAATGAATCTGATCATGAAGAATTTAGATTAGAGTCCATATATGCCATAAAACGAATGTTTGACCTGTACACATAATTAATACATGTAGTATCATATATATATATATTTATGTACATGGAATATAAGACATATATATTACTCAACTTATATCTACGTTGATTAACTACATGTATACATGTATATAAGATTATATTGTGAACTCGCATGCACTTTTTTTTTGCTTGGTATCACTATGTAAATAGTCACGTATTATCTACGTTACATTGATTGTATTTGTATTATCATGCTCTTCTTTGTGGAGGAAATAAAGATGATAATAATATAAACTTACGTAAAATACTAACGGAATCGACCATCGTCATGTAAACTTACGTAAAATACTAACGGAATCGACCATCGTCACGTAAACTTACGTAAAATACTAACGGAATCGACCATCGTCATATAAACTTACGTAAAATACTAACGGAATCGACCATCGTCATATAAACTTACGTGAAATACTAACGGAATCGACCATCGTCATATAAACTTACGTAAAATACTAACGGAATCGACCATCGTCATGTAAACTTACGTAAAATACTAACGGAATCGACCATCGTCACGTAAACTTACGTAAAATACTAACGGAATCGACCATCGTCATATAAACTTACGTAAAATACTAACGGAATCGACCATCGTCACGTAAACTTACGTAAAATACTAACGGAATCGACCATCGTCATGTAAACTTACGTAAAATACTAACGGAATCGACCATCGTCACGTAAACTTACGTAAAATACTAACGGAATCAACCATCGTCACGTAAACTTATGTAAAATACTAACGGAATCGACCATCGTCACCTAAACTTACGTAAAATACTAACGGAATCGACCATCGTCATATAAACTTACGTAAAATACTAACGGAATCAACCATCGTCATATAAACTTACGTAAAATACTAACGGAATCGACCATCGTCATATAAACTTACGTAAAATACTAACGGAATCGACCATCGTCATATAAACTTACGTAAAATACTAACGGAATCGACCATCGTCATGTAAACTTACGTAAAATACTAACGGAATCGACCATCGTCATATAAACTTACGTAAAATACTAACGGAATCGACCATCGTCACATAAACTTACGTAAAATACTAACGGAATCGACCATCGTCATGTAAACTTACGTAAAATACTAACGGAATCGACCATCGCCATATAAACTTACGTAAAATACTAACGGAATCGACCATCGTCACGTAAACTTACGTAAAATACTAACGGAATCGACCATCGTCATATAAACTTACGTAAAATACTAACGGAATCGACCATCGTCATATAAACTTACATAAAATACTAACGGAATCAACCATCGTCATATAAACCTACGTAAAATACTAACGGAATCAACCATCGTCACGTAAACTTACGTAAAATACTAACGGAATCGACCATCGTCATATAAACTTACGTAAAATACTAACGGAATCGACCATCGTCATATAAACTAGCTCATTTATAAACAGTTCATAACAGAAATGAGCTTGGTGGTAGCTAGGGTAAATACTTAAGATAAAGTTTATCATTACGGTGAATTTATCACGCCTTATCAGTCTGCCAGTAGCCCCTGTAAGTGATTAGGTCCGCCATAGTGTTATTGACCTCTGTCAACATTTCAGACATTTCAGTGACATTTCACATACATTTCACAGACATTTCACAGACATTTTTTACAGACATTTCAAAGACATTTCACAGACATTTCAGTGACATTTCACATACATTTCACATACATTTCACAGACATTTCACAGACATTTTTTACAGACATTTCAAAGACATTTCACATACATTTCACATACATTTCACAGACATTTCACAGACATTTCACAGACATTTCAAAGACATTTCACAGACATTTCACATACATTTCACAGACATTTCAAAGACATTTCACAGACATTTCACAGACATTTCACATACATTTCACATACATTTCACAGACATTTCAAAAAAATTTCACATACATTTCAAAGACATTTCACAGACATTTTTTACAGACATTTCAAAGACATTTCACAGACATTTCAAAGACATTTCACAGACATTTCACAGACATTTCACATACATTTCACAGACATTTCAAAAACATTTCACATACATTTCACAGACATTTCACAGACATTTTTTTACAGACATTTCAAAGACATTTCACAGACATTTCAAAGACATTTCACAGACATTTCACATGCATTTCACAGACATTTCAAAGACATTTCACAGACATTTCACAGACATTTCACATACATTTCACATTCATTTCACAGACATTTCAAAAAAATTTCACATACATTTCACAGACATTTCACAGACATTTCAAAGACATTTCACAGACATTTCAAAGACATTTCACAGACATTTCACAGACATTTCAAAAACATTTCACATACATTTCACAGACATTTCACAGACATTTCACAGACATTTCACTTAAGCATTGAGGTTGATTTTTTTTAAATTTTCATCGGGGTAGCGGATTCTTACAAAGTTTGCAAAAAAAAAATTCTTTTCATACCCCGATGAAAATTTTTAAAAAATCAACCTCAATGCTTGTAATTAATTTCAGTTAATTGTCTTTTTCTAATTCAAAACATGTTTTATGTACAATTTTACGGGTTTTATTTGGGATTATTTTTCTCAAATCAATACGCAACGTCAATTGTCGTATTGTGACGTCACAATTTTCGCGCCATTCTCGAAATTTCTTTCATTTAAGCATTGATGTCATTTTTTTTTAGTTTCATCGGGGTACAATTAATTTTTCTTTGTTTTCATGGTAAATACTCAAATGTGATTGGTCGAAAAATTCTTTTCGTTCTTCTATGAAAGAAATTCCGAGAATGGCGCGAAAAATGTGACATCACAATACGACAATTGACGTTGCGTATTGATTTGAGAAAAATAATCCCATTTAAAACCAGTAAAATTGTACATAAAACATATTTTAAATTATAAAATCATTTTCAAAAATTAATTATAAGCGTTGATGTCAATATATTTTTAGTTTCATCGGGGTATGAAACAAATTTTGTTTGCAAACTTCTGTAAGAATCCGCGTAGCGGATTCATACAGTTTGCAAACAAAATTTGTTTCATACCCCGATGAAACTAAAAAAAAAATGACATCAATGCTTAAATGAAACAAATTTTGTTTGCAAACTATGAAGAATGAAAAGAATTTTTCGACCAATCACATTTGAGTATTTACCATGAAAACAAAGAAAAATTAATTATAGACATTTCAAAGACATTTCCAGTAAGAATATTTAAATATTTACTGTCCATCTTCTAAACCTTTGGTTTCCAAATAAACTTACTATTCGCCAACCAGTTAATTAATACATATCGTACAGTGTATTAGTGAACATGTACATCATGTATATGTCCAGATCATTTTATATTGTACGTTGTTTGATAGAAATGTAATACTTATGAGACTCAAGGCTTACAGTTAATAAAGACCGTTACGTTTCATTATATTACATCAGTTGACCAGTGGGTACCTTTGACCAACAATAGAAGATGTTGCTGTCTAATGTTGCCAGCTGGATATAAAATCATATCAAGCGGTGAGGTGACTACGGTAGCTGAGTATCAAAGTTTGATTAGAAATCATCCTTAAACAGTTGATCCAAGCCAAGGGTCTATCTATTTATTAAATCAGGGGTCTTTGTCCCCTCCACTCTATATTGTGGCATTTTGGTCAAGTTCCAGTGTTGTGTTTGGTCGCCTCATATCATCAACACTTTAGACCCTTGATATCACTGACGAGTCATAGAAGGACGAACCAGCTGTATGATGTCTCTAGCATCACTGACGAGTCCTAGAAGGTCGAACCAGCTATATGATGTCCCTAGTATTACTGACGAGTCATATAAGGACGAACCAGCCCAGCTATATGATGTCCCTAGTATTACTGACGAGTCCTAGAAGGACGAACCAGCTATATGATGTCCTTAATATCACTGACGAGTCATATAAGGGCGAACCAGCTATATGATGTCCCTAGTATTACTGACGAGTCCTAGAAGGTCGAACAAGCTATATGATGTCCCTAGTATTACTGACGAGACATATAAGGACGAACCAGCTATATGATGTCCCTAGTATTACTGACGAGTCCTAGAAGGTCGAACAAGCTATATGATGTCCCTAGTATTACTGACGAGACATATAAGGACGAACCAGCTATATGATGTCCCTAGTATTACTGACGAGTCCTAGAAGGTCGAACAAGCTATATGATGTCCCTAGTATTACTGACGAGTCATATAAGGACGAACAAGCTATCTGATGTCCCTAGTATTACTGACGAGTCATATAAGGACGAACCAGCTGTATGATGTCCTTAATATTACTGACGAGTCCTAGAAGGTCGAACCAGCTGTATGATGTCCCTAGTATCACTGACGAGTCCTAGAAGTTCGAACCAGCTATATGATGTCCCTAGTATTACTGACGAGTCATACAAGGACGAACCAGCTGTATGATGTCCTTAATATTACTGACGAGTCCTAGAAGGTTGAACCAGCTGTATGATGTCCCTAGCATCACTGACGAGTCCTAGAAGTTCGAACCAGCTATATGATGTCCTTAATGTCACTGACGAGTCATATAAGGACGAACCAGCTGTATGATGTCCTTAATATCACTCACGAGTCATATAAGGACGAACCAGCCCTCCCTAGTATTACTGACGAGTCCTAGAAGGTCGAACCAGCTGTATGGTACAGTACAAATGTATTAATTTGATTTAATTTTTCTCTACCCTATCTAATATTTAATTTGTTTTGAGCGGGTCTATTATCTTGTATATCTTTAGGACGATCCTTATAGACAGGAGCATACAAAGAGTTCTTTTATTCCTTGTTGGTTGTAGTTCTTATCGACGACGCCACGCCATAGTTGTTTTTTGGTTTGTATCAGTTCGAGCGAGAAAAACGTCACCATGGAAATACATGTAAGAACGACATCTTTGACATTACATATATATAGGCCAGTGGTTCATATAAAACAAGGACATAGGAGCATGGTTGACGCAAGAAGTGTACTTCATTTCATATCAGACTATATAATTTACACACGAGTTGTCCTCCCCTTGAAGTGACTCGTTTGATGTTTATTACAAATAATACCCGGTATATCAGTATACCGTGCCACGGTTAAAGTACGTGTACACCGGAACATCACTCCGATATAATTATTATACTTTACCCGGGACAAATATACAAGGAATCGTTCGTCTGCTGAACGACAAAAAACCGCAAGTCGGACAAGTCAGACAAGTGTGACAGGTCTGACATGAAAAAGTCCTCACCATTCTGACAGAATTCACGAACGAATTCTTTCCTGACAAGAATGTTAGTGTAATTTTTTCGAAGAATGGCGTATCCAGGGTGATAATTAATACGCCAAAATCGATCGGAGCGTGCGCGTGAGCAATTTGTACCGGAAGTGTGTGTCGGCGTCCGCCAGTGTACAATGAAAAAAAATAATCCAATATCTTTTACTTATAAGTTGTCGAAAGGAAATGGAGGGGTCCTAATACGTAGTTATCAGTTGTCACTTTCCGCTAACTCTCCAATTGGAGTCATTAAGGAGTGATTAAGTGGATACACGCTCAGTAATGTTTTGCCGACGGTTACAACTAAATATGTTGTTAAGAAACTAACGAAACAGGCTTTGTCTGAGCTATCTGTTGGAGCTCTCTAATAGAGAGGCTAATTCAAACTTCACTTCCGGTAATCTTCTCCTCGTATTGAAAACGCGGACTTCCTGTTTGGAGAAGGCTCGCGCGAGTCTAACAAAAACACAGCAGTATCTGACGACATTAATCAGATCGAATATGGATGCCGTTTTGCCCTCATACATAGATAACAGAATGTTGACGAATTTTCAAACGTCAATTTGATGAAATCGATAATGGATTCGTTCTAGCGGGCCATAGAATTGTTAGACAAGCGGACTAATGATGCGGCCGATACCTTTGTTAATCTAGCGGTTCTGTTTTACCGGTTTCCTCACAGACTGTTTGCTGTATTTGAGAAAAATGAATTTAGTGTTAAAGATACAGAGGTTTTCACATCCACTATAAACAGAAAAAAATGAATGAAGAAGAAATTATCATTTAGAAATATAATTCAGTTCCCTTCTGCTGCAGATATTTCCTATAAAAGTCTGAGAGCCATTCCGTGACACCTTGACAGGCTCTGTATGTTTTTTATATCTAATTACAGAGCGGCAAGAAACACAATCCGATTGTTATGAGCAAAAAAACACAACACAATCCAAACTGATGGGTTATTTACGTGTTGGTAAGGGACTTAAAGTGTTAGGAACAAAAGTATATACAGTAAAGCCGAGTGATCTTCTCATCCGATTATATTTCTTCAGGGAAGGATTTGACGGTATTATATTATAAATTAGGTAAGAAGAATGAAATGACATCTGTGCGCGTGCACTAAATGCTTAGAAAGGGTCACTATCAAAGGCGCGTGCCATCTTTTTTCATGTTGACCATTTGAATTATAAGTTTATTTATATTTTGATTTTAAAGTAAGTGTGACACATTTAAGCATACAGGATGATAAACAAATGAATGCTGAAACAGTATTTTCCATCTTATATGATATCTATGAAACATGTGTAAGATTTTTTCGAGTCTGTGCATGGCGAGATTATATGATAAAGTTCGTGACTATTGTCATAAATACAAGATCCTACTTATCACAATTTCACTTGGCTCTTTATTTTGTGACGTCATAATGCATTTTACGCCATGAGTCTATGACGTCACCACATTGAAAACAATGAGCTCGAAACAATGGGAACAACATGTGCGTTCATAGCAAAATGTATGCAAAAGGCGTTACGTCACTGTTAACAAGACATGTAACCTTTACTCACAAAATCTATCCGTGTCATTAACATCCTGGGGCATTAAGTGATATTTTTGTGATGCATAACGGATTTGCCATGGTTCTGTTGTAAGAATGAAAACTGTATAGTATACACCATACTGTAACCGGTTCACCGCAAAAACCGCCGAAATAACATTTACGTTTAAAAAATTACATGTCAAGGAAAATTGGAACACAGGAGATTGGTTTTTTATGGGTTTGACGTTGTATCAATAATACAGAGTATTGTATCTTAATTGTGGAGTCAGAAGATAACGTGGTTTTACGCTGAGAGGGAATGGGTCGGGAGTTACGTAGGATCAGGAAGATGGTTTTAGTATCACAGCCGACATATGCAGTCTCTTCTTCGTTTTGATTGGACAAACCTCTGAGACGGAATAGACAAGTCCGTGTAAGAAAATTATCGGATTAATTATCAAGTCGTCGTGAGTTGACGCTATCTAAGTTCACGAGAAAAAATAAAGAAAACCTACAAAATATTACCTATTATCAAAGATAATTAATTCAATTAAATACTGGGGACATCCGGGTATCTTCAACATCAATGTCCTCGGTTTCTTTTATCATTTCAATGAGCTTCCGACCACAAACCACGAAGCACTGATCATAGTTTCCGAGACGTTTGTCTGAAAATCAGTGATGAAAGCCAGGAAACAAACATTTTACGATAAGGATCAGACATGGCTGATGACGTCGATAAGTCAACGACGCTGCTTTAATGAAGCATTCGACTGATCGAATGTTGACAGGTAGAAGCCCGGCTGTTTGATGAAATGTTGTCAACGTGAGAATCGCTACAATTCAAATATTTTGAAGTTTTTCGGAGTACACATCGATATTTCCAGTGCTTTTCCAGGTTCAGTTCTTTCGCTATTCCGCAAATGTCGGAATGTTGAATATCAAATGTCGGAGTTTTGAATATCAAATGTTGAATATCATATATTCATGGAGCAATGTGACATTTACTTGAAGAGCCTCTATGTTTTGTTAAAAAAACATTTAAATTTACCAAAATAGCTTCATAATCCCTTATGAGATTATCGGTGTTTAATTTCCGTCGAATCTGCTCATGGAATTACGTCACCAATACATCATTAAGTATGTAATAAACATCAAGATAGAATTGGTCAATTCGTGAACCAACCCGCGCGCGGCGAGTCACATCCATGGATCATAAACAGAAAAGCATGATATTTATTTTTATCAAGTACGGACATTGACACTGCCGATCAATGGTGGCTTTACGCATTAAACTTATCTTTGATTTGTCTAACAGACGTACAGTCATAAACGATGTGATGTTGTCCACTTCCTTCACGGCAGCATCGAGTACGACTTACTTTGGGTTTCTGGTACATGGGCTTTGATAGCAAGTCAACCATTCTTCAAATTTGTCATTATTTATATGTTACGAAATGAATTTTAATCACAATTATATAAAATATTTGATATATTATATAAAATGTTCGTGTTACGTTGCCATGACATTGAGAGGTGTATAGCTAACATATTTTTTCTGTTACCGTGTTCACATTGCCATGACTTTGAGAGGTGTTCAAAATGCGATGACTTTGAAAGGTATGTGTCTGAAATCATTTTACCGTGCCCCGTATTTACATGTAACAGTCGTTATTTGAACACAGGCAGCGAATCGTATAAAACAGAATGATCGTCGATATAACAGTTTGGTAGAAGACCAGCTTTCAGGAAATTTTAGGAATAAAAGTGAGGATTTTCCACAAGAGAGTTTGACTATTTTGGGGAGTGTTTTATGAGGATACAGTCTTACGACTACCTAGAGAAGAGTGAAGTCACAATGTCAGATTCGGTTTCGTTAATTTTCGTTTTTGTTTACATATACGTTAATTAACCTTTAAAAGTATCTTCCTAAATCTCTAGCTATACCCGTGTAAGAACTATATAGAGCGTTTATGGTTTTGTAATCCTGTTTTTTTAATTAGTTGACAATCCGCTTGAGAACTGTTAAATGCCAAATGTCCCTTTTCTTTCATTCATTTCAGGAGTATTAGGTTATGGTTTTCCAGTACCTCATCAATGTCAATAATTTATCCCACGTTATTAATGTCACAATACAAAGACATTGAGTAAAATTTGGTTTACCAATAATATCATTCGTAACTTGGATCCATAGAGTGCAAGTTCTTATATGGTGACGTCATAACTTTATAACGTCAAAAACCAAATATAGAACATAGAGTCAATATTGTGTATTCCGAGTTAGACACAGAAACACATTTACAAATATAAACATAACATGCTTTGTTATGTGATGAACTGGATCCATCATACTGCCCAGTATACGATAAAACGTCCTGAATGTACATTGTATACAACATTTAACAACGCGAAACTAAATAATTACAACACAGGATTTATAGTGACGAAAACGAACGTAGACACAAATACACATAGTACAGACACAACATACAGTTAAAGTTTACCTACAGTGAAAGTTAACATACAGTGAACAGTTAACCTACAGTGAAAGTTAATATACAGTGAACAGGTAACAACAGTGAACAGGTAACCAACAGTGAACAGGTAACAACAGTGAACAGGTAACAACAGTGAACAGGTAACAACAGTGAACAGGTAACCAACATTGAACAGTTAACAACAGTGAACAGGTAACAACAGTGAACAGGTAACCAACTGTGAACAGGTAACAACAGTGAACAGGTAACAACAGTGAACAGGTAACAACAGTGAACAGGTAACCAACATTGAACAGTTAACAACAGTGAACAGGTAACAACAGTGAACAGGTAACCAACAGTGAACAGGTAACGAACAGTGAACAGCTAACCAACAGTGAAAAGGTAACAACAGTGAACAGGTAACCAACTGTAAACAGGTAAACAACTGTGAACAGTTAACGAACAGTGAACAGGTAACAACAGTGAACAGGTAAACAACTGTGAACAGGTAAACAACTGTGAACAGTTAACGAACAGTGAACAGTTAACGAACAGTGAACAGGTAACAACAGTGAACAGGTAACAATAGTGAACAGTTAACAATAGTGAACAGTTAACCAACAGTGAACAGTTAACCAACAGTGAAAAGGTAACAACAGTGAACAGGTAACCAACTGTGAACAGGTAAACAACTGTGAACAGTTAACGAACAGTGAACAGGTAACAATAGTGAACAGGTAACCAACAGTGTACAGTTAACGAACAGTGAACAGGTAACAACAGTGAACAGGTAACCAACAGTGAACAGGTAACAACAGTGAACAGGTAACAACAGTGAACAGGTAACCAACAGTGAACAGTTAACGAACAGTGAACAGGTAACAACAGTGAACAGGTAACCAACAGTGAACAGTTAACGAACAGTGAACAGGTAACAACAGTGAATAGGTAACAACAGTGAACAGTTAACCAACAGTGAAAGTTAACCAACAGTGAACAGGTAACAACAGTGAGCAGGTAACCAACAGTGAACAGGTAACAACAGTGAACAGGTAACCAACTGTGAACAGGTAACAACAGTGAACAGGTAACACCAGTGAACAGGTAACAACAGTGAACAGGTAACCAACTGTGAACAGGTAACCAACTGTGAACAGGTAACCAACAGTGAACAGTTAACGAACATCGAACAGGTAACAACAGTGAACAGGTAACCAACTGTGAACAGTTAACAACAGTGAAAGTTAACCAACAGTGAACAGGTAACCAACTGTGAACAGGTAACCAACTGTGAACAGGTAACCAACAGTGAACAGGTAACCAACAGTGAACAGGTAACCAACAGTGAACAGGTAACCAACAGTGAACAGTTAACGAACAGTGAACAGGTAACAACAGTGAACAGGTAACCAACAGTGAACAGGTAACAACAGTGTACAGGTAACAACAGTGAACAGGTAACCAACAGTGAGTAGGTAACAACAGTGAACAGGTAACACCAGTGAACAGGTAACAACAGTGAACAGGTAACAACAGTGAACAGGTAACCAACAGTGAACAGGTAACCAACAGTGAACAGGTAACCAACAATGAACAGTTAACGAACAGTGAACAGGTAACAACAGTGAACAGGTAACCAACAGTGAACAGGTAACAACAGTGAACAGGTAACAACAGTGAACAGGTAACCAACAGTGAACAGGTAACCAACAGTGAACAGGTAACAACAGTGAACGGGTAACAACAGTGAACAGGTAACAACAGTGAACAGGTAACCAACTGTGAATAGGTAACCAACAGTGAACAGGTAACCAACAGTGAACAGGTAACCAACAGTGAACAGGTAACCAACAGTGAGTAGGTAACAAACAGTGAACAGGTAACAACAGTGAACAGGTAACAACAGTGAACAGGTAACAACAGTGAACAGGTAACAACAGTGAACAGGTAACCAACAGTGAACAGGTAACAACAGTGAACAGGTAACAACAGTGAACAGGTAACAACAGTGAACAGGTAACCAACAGTGAGTAGGTAACAAACAGTGAACAGGTAACAACAGTGAACAGGTAACAACAGTAAACAGGTAACAACAGTGAACAGGTAACAACAGTGAACAGGTAACAACAGTGAAAAGGTAACCAACAGTGAACAGGTAACCAACAGTGAGTAGGTAACAAACAGTGAACAGGTAACAACAGTGAACAGTTAACGAACAGTGAACAGTTAACGAACAGTGAACAGGTAACAAGAGTGAACAGGTAACAACAGTGAACAGGTAACCAACAGTGAACAGGTAACAAGAGTGAACAGGTAACAACAGTGAACAGGTAACCAACAGTGAACAGTTAACGAACAGTGAACAGGTAACAACAGTGAACAGGTAACAACAGTGAACAGGTAACAACAGTGAACAGGTAACCAACTGTGAATAGGTAACCAACAGTGAACAGGTAACAACAGTGAACAGGTAACCAACAGTGAACAGGTAACAACAGTGAACAGGTAACAACAGTGAACAGGTAACCAACTGTGAACAGTTAACGAACAGTGAACAGGTAACAACAGTGAACAGGTAAACAACTGTGAACAGGTAACAACAGTGAACAGGTAACAACAGTGAACAGGTAACCAACTGTGAACAGGTAACCAACAGTGAACAGGTAACAACAGTGAACAGGTAACAACAGTGAACAGGTAACCAATTGTGAACAGGTAACCAATAGTGAACAGGTAACCAACTGTGAACAGGTAACCAACAGTGAACAGGTAACCAACTGTGAACAGGTAACCAACAGTGAAAGTTAACCAACAGTGGACAGGTAACCAACAGTGAACAGGTAACAACAGTGAACAGGTAACCAACAGTGAACAGGTAACAACAGTGAACAGGTAACCAACAGTGAACAGGTAACAACAGTGAACAGGTAACCAACAGTGAACAGGTAACAACAGTGAACAGGTAACCAACAGTGAACAGGTAACAACAGTGAACAGGTAACCAACAGTGAACAGGTAACAACAGTGAACAGGTAACCAACAGTGAACAGGTAACAACAGTGAACAGGTAACCAACTGTGAACAGGTAACCAATAGTGAACAGGTAACCAACTGTGAACAGGTAACCAACAGTGAACAGGTAACCAACTGTGAACAGGTAATCAACAGTGAAAGTTAACCAACAGTGAACAGGTAACCAACAGTGAACAGGTAACAACAGTGAACAGGTAACCAACTGTGAACAGGTAACCAATAGTGAACAGGTAACCAACTGTGAACAGGTAACCAACAGTGAACAGGTAACCAACTGTGAACAGGTAACCAACAGTGAAAGTTAACCAACAGTGGACAGGTAACCAACAGTGAACAGGTAACAACAGTGAACAGGTAACCAACAGTGAACAGGTAACAACAGTGAACAGGTAACCAACAGTGAACAGGTAACAACAGTGAACAGGTAACCAACAGTGAACAGGTAACAACAGTGAACAGGTAACCAACAGTGAACAGGTAACAACAGTGAACAGGTAACCAACAGTGAACAGGTAACAACAGTGAACAGGTAACCAACAGTGAACAGGTAACAACAGTGAACAGGTAACGAACAGTGAACAGGTAACAACAGTGAACAGGTAACCAACTGTGAACAGGTAACCAATAGTGAACAGGTAACCAACTGTGAACAGGTAACCAACAGTGAACAGGTAACCAACTGTGAACAGGTAACCAACAGTGAAAGTTAACCAACAGTGAACAGGTAACCAACAGTGAACAGGTAACAACAGTGAACAGGTAACCAACAGTGAACAGGTAACAACAGTGAACAGGTAACAACAGTGAACAGGTAACAACAGTGAACAGTTAACGAACATCGAACAGGTAACAACAGTGAACAGGTAACCAACAGTGAACAGGTAACAACAGTGAACAGGTAACCAACAGTGAACAGGTAACAACAGTGAACAGGTAACAACAGTGAACAGGTAACAACAGTGCCTTTTGCTAAAAGTGATAATAGTGAAAATTGCGATCAAATTTCAGTGAAGAAAATACTTCTAATTGAAATCCATGTCGATTAAAGCCATCACAGTATTTCAGCAAATATTTTGTCGCGGGCACAAGTCAATTCGGAACAACGATCGTAACCTCAACATGCATGAATTTCGCCAAAGTTCCAAAATGTGGTTTCATTAATTATGTAGTGTAATTGGCCTGTGTACATGTAGTGGTGTCCGTATACAGACGAGAATATAGAGTTCTAATCACACTTACCACAGTGTAATGGGTACAATACAGACACTCAAATGCTAAATTCATGACGATCAGAGCTTATTAATTGAATAATACATAAACTGACGTCTGAGTAGCAAAAACACGTGACCGGTCAAGCCCTGTACCAAGAAACACGTTAGCCAACGGTCACCTCTAGTCCACAAGGGCGTGACCTCCCCTGAACGAATATAGCAGACAAACGCACTGCCACTGGTCGGCGTTCATTTCATTTGTGTCCTAAAAATGTTGATTTTCCGACCCGTTCTATAAAGGGGTTATAAATCTAGACTATTTTTCTTTTAAAATGAAAAATAAATAAACAAATTTGAAATGTTTTTTTTTTTTTTTGGCCAGAAAAGATCATAAACAACTGAAGTAAAATCTAAAAGCTAAAAAAAAAAAAATAATAATAATATGCTCATGTGCAAAGAACTTTGTTGAAAATCATATTAAACAGTTTCCCCAAAACGCCAAGAGCTGTAGATAGCTCCTATGTAACATATCTACCTTGTAAAACTGAACAACTCCATTAGGTACTCTACTGACACCGTACTCTACTGACACCTCGTAAACAACTCCATTAGGTACTCTACTGACACCTCGTAAACAACTCCATTAGGTACTCTACTGACACCTCGTAAACAACTCCATTAGGTACTCTACTGACACCTCGTAAACAACTCTATGCGAAGCAGCTGGAATAATAACAGGTTTGATGTCAAACGCTAGAAATGAATAAGTATATACAGAAACAGGGCTTGATCTACTGTCACACAGAGGAAGGGGCCGAAAAGTTGGAATATTATATCATATTTTCGTACAGGTGAAACGAAATTAAAAATGTATGAAAAAGAAACAGCCGAAACTGTTGTCAACACTACCAGAGTACAAAGATTCGTGATCACCAACAAAGGATTTATATATTTAATTGAAAACAAGAACAATCATTGTTTATTTTAGATAAAAAAAATAGCATGGTTACATATTATGCGCAATTTTGGGGGCCGCGGTAGCCGAGTGTCTCGACTTTACAAATGAGGAAGCGTAATTCCTTGTTTCTCAGGTATTTTGTTGCTGACAACAAACGTTTACTGGAAAATGAAGAACTTACCCAAAGTGACATTATTCTACTACTGTATGCTATCCATGATTTGTAAAGTATATGATATTAGTATGGAGGTATTGTGAGGAACCTTGTAGCCTCAAATAATTTATTATCTACTTAAAAACAAGGAAAACAATATGCAATTGCTCGTTCTGAAGTGTTTGATCATCTGTTTCATATCCCTTGGAGATAATCAATGATTCAAAATGAATATTTGGCTTTAGATACAAATTGCGAGGCATCAAAAAAAAAAAAAAAAAAAAACACACACACACACAAAACAAAAACAAAACAAAAAACCAACAACACACCCTGCTTCCGGCTCGTAGCTCGTAAGATTTATAAGAATGAATTTATTGGACATTTGAAACATTGAAAATATTTCACAAAACCAAACAATTCAAATAAACAATAAACAAATTCGTAGCAACTAAAACTATAATTATAACATGCTACAAATGTTTTGTTTGTTAATAATAACACTTTACAAATGTTTTATTTATTAATTATAATATGTTACAAATATTTTGTTTGTTAATTTTAACAAGATAAAATATTTTGTTTGTTAATTTTAACAAACTACAAACGTTTTGGTTTTTCAATAAGAACACGCTTCAAATGTTTTGTTTGTTAATTATAACACGCCACAAATGTTTTGTTCGTTAATAAAAAAAACCGCTACAAATCTTTTTTTCAGTTGGTATATACATGTTTCACTCCAAGTTTACACTTCACATCCATCCCTCCCCATCCCCACCAATTGTTATATACCACTCCATGTTTACACTTCCCATCCCTCCCCATCCCCACCAATTGTTATATACCACTCCATGTTTACACTTCCCATCCCTCCCCATCCCCACCAATTGTTATATACCACTCCATGTTTACACTTCCCATCCCTCCCCATCCCCACCAATTGTTATATACCACTCCATGTTTACACTTCCCATCCCTCCCCATCCCCACCAATTGTTATATACCACTCCATGTTTACACTTCCCATCCATCCCTCCCCATCCCCACCAATTGTTATATACCACTCCATGTTTACACTTCCCATCCCTCCCCATCCCCACCAATTGTTATATACCACTCCATGTTTACACTTCCCATCCCTCCCTCCCCATCCCCACCAATTGTTATATACCACTCCATGTTTACACTTCCCATCCCTCCCCATCCCCACCAATTGTTATATACCACTCCATGTTTACACTTCCCATCCATCCCTCCCCATCCCCACCAATTGTTATATACCACTCCATGTTTACACTTCCATCCATCCCTCCCCATCCCCAACCAATTGTTATATACCACTCCATGTTTACACTTCCCATCCCTCCCTCCCCATCCCCACCAATTGTTATATACCACTCCATGTTTACACTTCCCATCCCTCCCCATCCCCACCAATTGTTATATACCACTCCATGTTTACACCTCCCATCCCTCCCTCCCCATCCCCACCAATTGTTATATACCACTCCATGTTTACACTTCCCATCCCTCCCTCCCCATCCCCACCAATTGTTATATACCACTCCATGTTTACACTGTCCATCCCTCCCCATCCCCACCAATTGTTATATACCACTCCATGTTTACACTTTCCATCCCTCCCCATCCCCACCAATTGTTATATACCACTCCATGTTTACACTTCCCATCCCTCCCCATCCCCACCAATTGTTATATACCACTCCATGTTTACACTTTCCATCCCTCCCCATCCCCACCAATTGTTATATACCACTCCATGTTTACACTTCCCATCCCTCCCTATCCCCACCAATTGTTATATACCACTCCATGTTTACACCTTCCCATCCCTCCCTCCCCATCCCCACCAATTGTTATATACCACTCCATGTTTACACTTTGCATCCCTCCCTCCCCATCCCCACCAATTGTTATATACCACTCCATGTTTACACTTCCCATCCCTCCCTCCCCATCCCCACCAATTGTTATATACCACTCCATGTTTACACTTTCCATCCCTCCCTCCCCATCCCCACCAATTGTTATATACCACTCCATGTTTACACTTTCCCATCCCTCCCCATCCCCACCTATTGTTATATACCACTCCATGTTTACACTTCCCATCCATCCCTCCCCATCCCCACCAATTGTTATATACCACTCCATGTTTACACTTTCCATCCCTCCCCATCCCCACCAATTGTTATATACCACTCCATGTTTACACTTCCCATCCCTCCCTCCCCATCCCCACCAATTGTTATATACCACTCCATGTTTACACTTCCCATCCCTCCCCATCCCCACCAATTGTTATATACCACTCCATGTTTACACTTCCCATCCCTCCCCATCCCCACCAATTGTTATATACCACTCCATGTTTACACTTCCCATCCCTCCCCATCCCCACCAATTGTTATATACCACTCCATGTTTACACTTCCCATCCCTCCCCATCCCCACCAATTGTTATATACCACTCCATGTTTACACTTCCCATCCCTCCCCATCACCACCAATTGTTATATACCACTCCATGTTTACACTTCCCATCCCTCCCCATCCCCACCAATTGTTATATACCACTCCATGTTTACATTTCCCATCCATTCCTCCCCATCCCCACCAATTGTTATATACCACTCCATGTTTACACTTCCCATCCCTCCCTATCCCCAACAATTGTTATATACCACTCCATGTTTACACCTCCCATCCCTCCCTCCCCATCCCCACCAACTGTTATATACCACTCCATGTTTACACTTCCCATCCCTCCCCATCCCCACCAATTGTTATATACCACTCCATGTTTACACTTTCCATCCCTCCCCATCACCACCAATTGTTATATACCACTCCATGTTTACACTTTCCATCCCTCCCCATCCCCACCAATTGTTATATACCACTCCATGTTTACACTTCCCATCCCTCCCCATCCCCACCAATTGTTATATACCACTCCATGTTTACACTTTCCATCCATCCATCCCCATCCCCACCAATTGTTATATACCACTCCATGTTTACACTTTCCATCCCTCCCCATCCCCACCAATTGTTATATACCACTCCATGTTTACCATTTCCATCTATCCATCCCTATCCCCAAACACGCCTCTCGAAAATAATGATAAATGTTTCATAAGTCATGATAAGATGCTATGTATAATTGGAATATTATCTAGATTTTTCATCAAAGATATTGTGACGAAGAATCGTTAGATTCAGCTGAACAGGCGTGGCCTCATTTCACTGACTAAATATCCAGATTAAAATCTCCAGGACCTATATTGTCTTTCTTAATTATCTTTGTCCTTAATACGGCATTTAGTAGCTTACACCTGTACCGGAATAATTAAACACTGTCAGCACGTGATTATCACATGATAAACCATATATTTATGTAATTACGTAATCAGCTGTACCTACCTTCTAACAGATCTGAATACAAATGTGCGTGTCGAGGATTCTATAGGGGCTCTGTATGGGCAAATTTATAAAATCAATCTGATTGAATATTCAAAGTTTAGATAACTTAACTGTTCAATTTTGGTAACTCTACAGTGTATGTTGATAAAATGTATCGTGAATATAAATATCATTTCAAAATTACAATGAAAATGTTGTATATCATTGAATAATTGCCTATCATTATGATATTTGAACCAGAAACTGCAGTATGACGTTGTTGCCTTCAGATTTAAGCGTTCAATCTAATCACAATTTTTTCTGTCTTATTAGTTTTAATGTATTTTTTTTTTTACCAAAAACGTTTTTGATTAAATCAGTAAACTCCTAAAAGACATTACATTTCACTTTTAAATCGTCATTAAAAGTCTGACATATTTATAAAATTTCAACAAACGATGAACATCCTAAACGGTGCCTCCTATAAAAAAAGGTTTTCTTAAGAAAATTATCGTCAGGAAGGATCTGGGCATATAATCGACAAATTCAATATTTACAGTCTAATTAGAAAGACAATCTGAAGTAAGACAAATTGTAGGACAGAAAAATAGAATAAATAACCTTGGTGACATTTCTGGATCGCGTGCAGAGACGACATTAAGGTGAGAATAGCCAAGCCTTGCATCTGATCTCTAAGATGTCGTCTGCTAATATACGTCCCGTTGTTCGCATTGTATCCAATATTTTTTATAACCACAAAAAAATTAGGCTTCAAGAAGCAGATAGGAAAGATTTGTATCACTTCATAATGAATTTCATCTGGAGTATAAGATCGGATAGATAAAACTGGATACTCCCGGTAAAAATAACTTCAATCCTCTCTAACATGCATAAGGGAGGATAGAGGATCTATCTAACTCCAAAGAAACAATGTCTCATAAATTCTAACGACTAAGAACACGCGCATCTTGCACGCGCCTTGTTTCCATTTTTTTAATAAGAACCAGGATGACTGCGCACGCAGCGACGGTTTAGTCTAAACGATCATCAAGTTGTCAGGAAAATCAATCGAGTTCACGCTGTCCTACCTTCGACACGGTGAGTGATTGAGGAAAATGACATATGTGTTTTTCACAGGTGTGTTTGAAAAGCAGGTGAAACAAATCACAATTGAGGCCCCAGTGGGTATTAAATGGACAAAACTTACAAATAAAACAGTTGTTTCATTCGAGAAAAAAAACAAACAAAAAAACTCCTTTGACAATTCTAGCAGAAACCTAAGGATTCTACCTTGCCACGTTGTGATAAAAACAATTCCTCTCCTTTATGTATTTTCCAAGCTTTTTTTTTAAAATCTGAGTTTAAGACATTGTAAATCTGTTTAAAACATCAATACATTGGTTAAGTTGATGGCGATAGTTACACAGCCCCGATTTAACGTGACATATTAGCATGACACCAACTAGATATGTTAAAAACTATCGAAAGGTATTTTTAAACGATATTTACCTACAGGAAGTAAAGCAGTATGTGAATATTTCAGTTAGATATCACGTTTTTCAATTATTTACGCTATAAAAAGAAACAGCGTAAAGATATTTTACTAAAAGATTGTTCTCTTGGCCAAATTGACAGGATGAACACAAACACAAGTCCAGATGGACAATAAAGAGGTGGAATCGGTTACTATTGTCATTGTTGTGAGTATCATGGAAAATGACAAAGCTGTAGATAGATAATGTCTCATTCAAATTAACTTAACGGGAAGATGTATTCAAATGTAAAATAAGCACAGAATACTACGGAAATAAAATATACGATGACTGGTAGAAACGATTCTGACTGAGACGTACAATAACCAAGTAGATCATTGTGTAAATATCGAATGTTGTTAACAAGAAAACTATAGACTCGTGTTTAGCTTGCGAAATATACAAAAACAACACACTGATACCACTATGCTATGGGTTTTGCTAGGTAACAATAAAAAAAATATTGTCGAAAGAGGGCATTTTGTTTAAATGCCTGTAATCTGTATACATATGAGGCAAATAATTACAGACAGATGGATTGTTAGCGTATTTCGACTTTGGAGATGTATAAAGGCAAAATAAATAGGGATCATCAGAATGAAAACGCCACAAACTTAAGCAAAATTATCACCATATTTTTGTCCAAGTATCCCGAAAGCTAAAAACCTTTTGAGCCCCTTAAAGGGTTCAACCCTGCCTGCTCCCCAGGCTAAGATAAATTAATATGTGAGATACACTGTGGGGCTGTCATATCCAACTTTTGTCTCCGCACACTAGAATTACAGCACTATCAATCTCTGCCATTTCTAAGTCCGATCAACGGCGTCCGGCCCGGAGATTATACACGACCTCAGGTAAAACTGATATTGTAAACCTCAAAACAACAGGTATTCCGGAAAATCGGATTTCTTCTCAATTTATTCTCGTTCTCCTTCCTTAGAAATAATTATATGATGGTATCTTGGCAGATTAGCACATGTAGAACGCTATCTTTGTGTAGAGTTATGATTTTATCTCCAGAATCCACTCGTCGATACTCCAGACATGTAATGATGCTGTCCACTTGCGATTCGTTGCATCTTTTGTGACTCTGCAATGATCGGTAATTCTTTCATCGATGGCCCTCAATCACCTGACCACCGCGGTGATTCTCGATTGGCATACTTCATGTGCATTTGTCAAACATACCAAACACACTATACTTAACAATTGTCTGAACTAAGAGCAACTATACGGACGAATGAATTTAAATAAAACATGTCCTTTACACTTGGATCAATTGAACGTGTTCGTACAATCTAATGGTATTTTATTTTGAAGGCGCGGGAAACTTTACCTGTTGCCTTTGAAATATGTTTATGTATGTTCATTAAAACCTCGACATCAAGTCATTTATTTTTATTTGTCACTTAATTTTAAAAACTTTCACTTAGTCCATTGCCACATCTCTTTATAACTTCGAAGCTTCGTCGATCGAGTGGTGACATGTACTACTCTTTCAGAAATTAGTAATCAGCTGAATTGTGGTCCAATCATCTGTAGATACGGTCGTCATATGACATCAGTTATTGTGTGACCCCATCATCTGTAGGCACGTTCGTCATATGACATCAGTTATTGTTTGGTCCCATCATCTGTAGACATGGTCCTCATATGACATCAGTTATTGTGTGGTCTCATCATCTGTAGACACGGTCGTCATATGACATCAGTTATTGTGTGGTCCCATCATCTGTAGACATGGTCGTCATATGACATCAGTTATTGTGTGACCCCAATATCTGTAGACACGGTCGTCATATGACATCAGTTGTTGTGAGGTCCCATCACGTGTAGACACGGTCGTCATATGACATCAGTTGTTGTGTGGTCTCATCATCTGTAGACACGATCGTCATATGACATCAGTTGTTGTGTGGTCCCATCATCTGTAGACACGGTCGTCATAAGACATGAACATTAGCCGGTGCGTGACTTTGTCATTAGTAGACACCTTTGTCTTATGCCATTAGATGTTGTGTGAATCTATTATCTGTGCAAATAAATTTCGGCCAAGTCTTCTTCTTCTCGTTAAAATTCTGTTCGTTTCCGGTAAAATATATCAATATGTTTAGATTGTTGATGAAGTATCAGTAAATTAACATACACGTGCAGCTTCTTAGATTACCAGTAAGATAATATTTTATTAATCTCTTTTAAAAAGTATAATTTGTCGCGAATTTGAACGACATTTCCCACTTAACAGCTAATTGTAAAAAGACGATATCATTTTTTGTTTGTTACATTTTCATCCTCATTACTCATCATTGACACTCTGTTACTTCCCCGGCATATACGGTGAAAGATATTTCCTGTTGTAACCGACAAATATGGATATATTTCACTTAATGATATAGATCGTTTAGAATCTTAGTGAAGGTTGACACGATGGGAACTTGGTTTGAACACTGTATTTGTCAACCCGTGCCAACAACCACCATCATAGAAAGGCTCCGATCACTCCGCCGCTGAGAATAGATTATGTGGCACTGATTGACAGATTGGTCAGAGAAAACGACATACCCCGCCACGACTCACCACGTCGCTGCTCCCGAATAAAATAGTTCCTTTCAAAATAATTTGTTATGGAGTGTAAATACACTTGACATTCGCAAAAATAGAAAAGAGTGTTGGAAAACATAACTATTTGTGTGTATACATAGAACAAACACTTTGGCTATAGTTACTATCAAGCTAGATACCCTTTTCAGTCGGGGTGGCTTCTGAAATAAATCTGGCAAAAATAGCCCCGAGCTTGTAACATCTTCAAACGTTCATTTGGCTGTTATATGTTTCAATGTAACGATGTTTAACTGTTTGAAACATGAGTCGCCTAGCCTTAGGTATACCAGGCGTTATGTTTACTATTGTATTCGATGTTGATTGTAACTTGTTAAAATGAAGAAATCTGATATTAGCGACATATTGGCAATGTGTACAAGTGCCCGTCAACAATGCAATTTACTAACTAGTTAGCGATCATTTGTATGCTCAGGAGCCGCTCATTTGAAAAGCAATTCGATAAATGAAACAAACAAATCAATTTTCAATTATACACGTGTCAAGCTCGGGTGAGTGCTTCGCGTTAGTGAGAGACGTTCTTAATTACAGATTAAAGGATCTACCCGGAGCGTTCAATCTGCTGCCGATAGGTGGCGCTCAGTCTGCCACAAGTAGATCGTGCGGAGTCTACGTCACTGGTAGATAGCGGTCCGTCCGTAGTTGTTAGATGGCGCTTGGACTGTCATCAGTTGAATATAGTATGTCAATATAAATAACTCGTGTATGCTATGAAACTGATAATATTTATAGATAACACTTGTGTAATTATCGTCATTAGCTGACAATCAGTCTTCGGAACTCATTTTTTAATTGACGGATGTCATTCTTTCGTTTTGCCGACAACACTTTAACACAAGTTCAATAATGATACAGAATTTCAAATCCATTTTAAAGGTGACATAGAGATAATAATAATATAAATTATGTTTAAAAAACCCCAACATAACACGAGCTCGTGTTGCTATCAGACATATGTCAATGTTTACGTCGAAAAGCCCTTCCCTTTTGTTTCTAGATAAATTTAAAATATCTTATACATATACATCTCCTGGGGTCTATTCAAATTTTGCTCGAAGCGTTGATTTACAATGCTAAATGGAAAGACCCGAGTGGATTTTTAATATTTCCATTGAGATTGGCCTCGGCATTTATGGCTATTATTTCAGGATTATCGCCCCTGTCAGAACAAAAATGGCCTATTACAATCACGCATTTTTCCCCTTATTATGTTCGTTTATATGCTATAAAGATTTTGATAGCGCATTTCAACAGTTGATTCCATTATCAAATATAAACGTAGTCCCAGCTCGCTCCCCACTCAGACGGTTTCTACCAGAAGTGCCATTTTGAAGAGCATAAAGGATATTCGGAAGTATGATCTCAGCGTGTTGGTTTATCTTTAACATACCCGTGAAATTGTATTAACTTTAAAATATTATAACAAAAGCCCAATCGGTAGGAAAACTCTTATTCCCGCCCTGTCACTAATCACCGGTATGTCTGACTTGAAATGTCAACTATGACGTCATTAAGGTCACTTGGAACCTCTGGGCCATCGTTTTGACATCAGATTGTTTCAAATTCGCCGTTGAGTCAAACAAAACAAAATCCTCGTTAAACTTCGTGATAACATTAATTCTAATTACTGTCATCCTGAGAGAAAAAGCATAGAACCCCGTTTACGCCGAGACGTCTCATTTAAAGATGTAATTTTTAGCCAAGGTATCTTACTTCAAACCCATAAATATTTTCCTTCAGTTTTAGTAATTGTTCCCATTGCTGTAGGATTCCTCTCATAGTTTATGTTCATCGCGCGCATGAATATCAGATTTTTGTAAACTCTAAACAGGTGAGTGCGCACAATTAATGAAGTTCGTTAAAATATACTTTAATCAATTCGTTTACTTCAGAACTGAGTCCTCTGTGTTTTTTTAACTTTAAAACGACCAAATCTGATATCAATGTTTATGAAAAAAAACAATAGCGATGTTTTTCTCATTAGTCAAATTTGCCTGCACAAACTCGATTATATAACCAATACCTACTTCTCTGAGAGACGAATACGCCTCACGACCATTTTGGTCATCTGACCATTTCTCAACTGACCATTTGTGATGTGGTCGTGTGCTACATGCATTCCATCGCTCACAATATACTGTTGGACATTGTTTAATGAAGTGATCCCAACTACATACACAGAATATAGACTGGGATCGACTTTTTACTGGCGAAAGACGCGCACATTTTATTGTTAAAATATGACCTCTGATTGGTCAACATAACAATGAAAGCCACATTGATAAATTGCCTGTTTATTTTGAAAGTAATAAAAAAATTGAGCCGAGAAACTTTTTAATAAAGATCTCTATCTACACTCTTAGCCCTTAAAACTTTCTTACATCATAATACAATATATAAACATCCTTAATTAAAAAAAAAAAAAAAACATAAAACAAGCAAAAAAACAACAAAAAACAAACAAACAAAAATCTAAACAAATGTAAAACAAAAAACAAAAAAACAAGACAAACAAACAAACAAACAAAACAAAAATTCGTAAGAACTCAAAATAATGCATGGGAACGCCATTCTTTTTCCTTGGTACTCCAGATATTACGTGTGAACGCAATACTACATGCATGAACTTTATATCTTTTTATGTAAAAAAATGTATAAGTCGACAAGTACACAATTGTACTACGTACAAACATAACAGCGCAATACGGCTACATGGGAATAGTATAGGTTTGTAGCAATGAGTTCAGACATTCTAGGATAAAGGATATGTGGTTTGGTTTGTTTAATGTAGGAAAATTGCGAAGAAAAAAAAAAGAAAAAAGTCGGAACATCTGTAGGTGTTGCTTTCCTTTGCCTGTTACTGCCCTTGTCATCGTTGGTCAAGGTCATGTACATGGATACTAACAGCAGTGACCACTCAATGAAATATTTACAAATACTACTTGGTCATTTGAAAATGTACATGTATTAGTCGACAAGGACGCAAGATCGATTCTAAAAAAATCTGGAATCCGTGCGATATTTTCCGCAAACAACATTTAAATAAGTTGAGATATGCATTGGGAACAACACTAATGAGATTTGACGATGGTATCTGATCAGAGTCTTACCCACCAACATAACTTGGCTGTAGATTACACACATCCGTAATCGTTGATTACCTGTTATTATCATTAGTTAATGTGAAGTTACCACCAGAATAGCCCTACTCACGTTACTGGACACGAAACTTACGAAATAATCTATTTTTAAAAAATGTATTTCTTCTTCTTTTGTGAATTAAGCAGAAATCGTGCTTGAACATTTTCAATAAAAATGATAATTATGTACAACAAGTATATATTTATGTGTTTGATGACGTACAATTTCGATCACCCAGCTGCCAACCCGTACACCGTAGCCGGAGTTCGCTAAGCCCTACATTTGGTAGATAAATTATATTCTATAACTAGTCATTGCGCAGAAGCTTTACAAATATTTGAACTAGAAAATTGATACCGAGCACTAAACACTGATTTTATTTAAACTTTCCAGACATCTTATCATGAAGTGAGACTTCAACCCTAATATCACGTGATCAATGTCGATTGCTAGCAAGAAGTCGTGTAACCCAGTCCCCATATTAAATTTCTAACACAGGATAAGGCAATAATTATAACATGTTATCAACGTCTTTAAACCAATATACTTTTATACATAAAATAGTGACACAATATACATTTACACATAGAATAGTGACACAATATACATTTACACATAGAATAGTGACACAATATACATTTACACATAGAATAGTGACACAATATACATTTACACATAGAATAGTGACACAATATACATTTATACACAGAATAGTAGTGACACAATATACATTTACACACAGAATAGTGACACAATATACATTTATATATATAATAGTGACACAATATACATTTATACACAGAATAGTAGTGACACAATATACATTTATACATAGAATAGTGACACAATAAACATTTATACACAGAATAGTAGTGAGACAATATACATTTATATATATAATAGAAGTGACACAATATAATTTACACATTGGATAGTAGTGACACAATATACATTTATACACAGAATAGTAGTGAGACAATATACATTTACACATAGAATAGTGACACAATATACATTTACACATAGAATAGTGACACGATATACATTTACACATAGAATAGTGACACAATATACATTTACACATATAATAGTGACACAATACACATTTACATACATTTATTGATAAGTCGAAATCACTTACCGATTTTACGACTATTGATCAGTCGATCTCACTGAACGATTTTGCCACTAGTGATATAAAATAAACTTTATTCATTTTACAGCAACTGCGAAACAACTGATATCGATCACTCTGGTTGACCCGAAGGTCTTACTATGTGAGGAGTACCCGCAGAAATCCATGTAGGGCGGGCAGGTGACCCCTGACCTTTTTACGTCCGATTGGGGAATCTTACCCCGGCCGTCTAGGTGAAAAGCAAGTGTTACTACCGCCCACCCACGTTACTACTGATACTATATTACCACTACTGATAAGTCGAACTCACTTTACGATTTTACCACTAATGAAAAATCGAACTCTTTTTGCGATTTTACCATTACTGATAAGTCGAACTCACTTTGCGATTTTACCATTACTGATAAGTCGAACTCACTTTGCGATTTTACCATTACTGATAAGTCGAACTCACTTTGCGATTTTACCATTACTGATAATTAAAAATGACTTTGCTATTTTGCTTCGAAAGCTTGGCATACACTTAGGTAAACTTTGTGTAAATTCGTGGAGAACTGATTTGTTATTTCTAAAAGTTCTGTACTTGGATTTGATGTCAACTACTTGTTTCATTTACACAGAAATAAACGCTGTTATTCCCCAGGGGTCTTTCTTAGGCCCCGTTATTTTATCGCCACTCATGACGGTAAATCGCTTTCCTGCTCTTTTAGTCCTTATCAGACCTTAATAAGACTGTCCTTGAAGAAGTAAATAAAGACACAATGAAAGCAGAATAGCTGTAAAACCTGGCTCATATATTTTGATTTCAAAAACATTGAGATCGTGTATTGTTGCCATGTTTAATGTAATAAAACTATTTAATGAAATAATGATTACATAGAGTGTTGTGACTGCAGCGCTTAATGTATAAAACCTGGTTTCCGGGTTTTATTGTGTGAACGTTACGATTGTCACTGCAATGTTTAAAACAATGATTGTGTTTTATAATAGAGAGGGAAGCTATTAAATTACCCTCAGAGTAACAAGTTTTATTTCAAGATCTTACAGCTGTGCAGTTCAATGAAAACACCTATAACGGTTACAGAAGTAAGTCAGGGTAATCATTCTACACATACATTATGTATTACCAACATTTCAGATTATACATTGTATTATACATGATTTACCCATAGCAGGTCGAGATCTGAATGAATTTAATAATAAGTAACTTGTACATATACATTGTATTATAGTTTTAAAAGTAAAAACGTTAATATTCATAATTGATGGGGAAGTTCAGAGTATACACGGATACCTAACGGTCTTTGATATCGCATATTCAGAGTATACACGGGTACCTAACGCTCTTTGATATTTCATATTAGAAGTATACACGGATACCTAACGGTCTTTGATATCGCATATTCAGAGTATACACGGGTACCTAACGCTCTTTGATATCTCATATTCAGAATATACACGGATACCTAACGGTCTTTGATATCTCATATTCAGAGTATACACGGGTACCTAACGGTCTTTGATATCTTATATTCAGAATATACACGGATACCTAACGGTCTTTGATATCTCATATTCAGAGTATACACGGGTACCTAACGGTCTTTGATATCTTATATTCAGAATATACACGGATACCTGACGGTCTTTGATATCTCATATTCAGAATATACACGGGTACCTAACGCTCTTTGATATCTCATATTCAGAATATACACGGATACCTAACGGTCTTTGATATCTCATATTCAGAGTATACACGGGTACCTAACGGTCTTTGATATTTCATATTCAGAGTATACACGGATACCTAACGGTCTTTGAAATTTCATATTCAGAATATACACGGATACCTAACGGTCTTTGATATTTCATATTCAGAATATACACGGATACCTAACGGTCTTTGATATTTCATATTCAGAGTATACGCGGATACCTAACGCTCTTTGATATCTCATATTCACAGAGTCCTAAAAGGCCTAAATATCTTCATGGTGAAGTTTAATTCATTTTTGGTTCGAATGTATCTTAATCTTTATTTGTTTTGTAAGGCGCTAACATCTTGTGTCCCTTTTGTACAATCCATCCAAGAGTTAAAACCTCATACCATACAACGAAATAGAATATTTGCCACTGAAATCCTGCTGACTTGGCCTTTTGTTGTCTATTGGCCTCATTGGACGTACCGGACTGATATGAATTATGACAACAAATAGCTTGCTATTGCCGTTTCCTCCATCATGGCCATTATCGAGGATTCTGATATCGGAGTTACGCTGAATTCCGTTTCCCTGGGATGGTTACGTCCTACAGCGTGACTGAGGTCACGAGATATCTGTTACATTATATATTACTGTTTACAACATCACCTTATCGTTCGTGCCGTCTCCCTAATACGATTTACATATATGTAGTTCTCTGTTTTTGTTATTCTGTAAATCACAAGAGATGCACGGGTATTACACGTGCTGCCACACAATGTGTTTGTATATCGGTAAATCAAATATGTTTTTTCTCATCACGAAGGAAAGCCGGCACGACATTCGTCTGTATCAGTTGTTGTTGTTCATTATTGATCGCAAACATCATGCACATCATCCCTTTGTCAGCTCTGTGACGAGATGAAAACTGGAGATAAATTAGAGGATATATGGAAATGCGAGAATAGGCCGCAATGGATAACAACGTCTAAGCATACGTTTACCAAGCTTGGATTCGATGGAATATTTTCCTTTACCGTTTTTTTTATTTATTTATTAATTTTTTTTGAATGTTTGTTCCAACACGAGGTTTAAGTACTGTTTCTGTCTTGTTTTTGTATGTATGTTTTTATTATTTTTACCATCATCATCATCATCATCATCATCATCATCATCATCATCATCATTTTTTTTTTTATTTTCCTTTGAAGAAGCAAAAATTTCGACTAATATGTCACTTTTCAATATGAGTAGAATATTGGAGTTTTGGTACAAATATAAAGAATATACAAAAAATGTATTCTCAAAAGAAAAATAAGTTTCCTACTGGCGTTTAATATTACTAATATTGAAGGGTTCATGTAACCATTTTTATCTCCAAATTTATATTAGATGATTGCATTTCCCCCTAAAAGTAGCTTGTACACGATTCTCTGGAACAATGTCTATATAATGTTGCTGTTTTGTCTAACGGAATTTTATTTTTATTAGGCGTTCATATATTTCGGGTGCCATATTATCTGGCTTTGCTGTTACCACTTTTCTGTATAAGGGGTTAAATGAAGCGTAGACTAGTCAAGTTGACATTGATTGTGATACATGTAATTGATAAGGAGTTCTAGAAAGACAGCTTAACCTCTAATGCCCGATGTTTTTGTTCCCGTGTATAAACAACGGCCACGATTAACACGTGATCCGTATCCGTTTTCCATATTTGATCGTTATGACGTAAGTTGACCTCTCCTTCCACATTTTAATATTTGTTAGACTCATTTGGATTTTGCTTTCTGCACTCTTAAACAATCTGAATAAATTGGAAGGATTGAAAGAACTGAATTCGATTAATGGGATGAAAATATACGTTTGTTTGTTTGTTTTTGTTTAACGTCCTATTAACAGCCAGGGTCATTTAAGGACGTGCCAGGTTTTGGAGGTGGAGGAAAGCCGGAGTACCCGGAGAAAAACCACCGGCCTACGGTCAGTACCTGGCAACTGCCCCACGTAGGTTTCGAACTCGCAACCCAGTGGTGGAGGGCTAGTGATAAAATGTCGGTACACCTTAACCACTCGGCCACCGCGGTCCCTGAAAATATACCAGTCGGAGACCAAATGAATAAGTCAGGAAGCGTGAAAATATATACGTCACAGAAAAATGAATATGTTGGAAGAGTGAAAATATATCGGTCACAAACAAACTGAATATGTTTGGAGAGGCGAAAGTATGATGAGGTTAATGAAACAAATAGCAGTTATACAAATAACATCTGTAATATGAATGTTTCGGCATAAAACACTTGTTTTATGTTGACTAGGATGTGAAATTTGGTGGTATGATTAAAAATAATTATAACTTTGCTATTATCATCGAAGTTGTAATACCCGTTACGTGTACCATAAAAACTTGTTTACTAACAACTAACTGAGCCAGGGTTGATGCGTTTCCATTGTTTTTATCGTAAACTAGAATAAATCTATGTTATCAGAAATCGTCAATTACACTATGACGTCACAAAAAGGCTTCTTAGTCGAAATTTTAAGCTTAATTAATCATAAGACACGTATTTTCGCGTAAATTTTCAACAAATATTACTTTGATGAAGAGAATCTTCCATTATTTACTTTTTAATGTGATACTAGTGAAACTCGTCACGATTTTAAAGGAGATCGAAAGTAGCAATTCAAAACAACTCAAGTATCAACTTAGTGTAATTAAATGATCATAATCAGAGATAGTCGCCCAAGGTAATGTCAACCAAATACGTGTTTAGTAATTGCAAGCATATGCTTTTTTTACTTAAACACCATGTTGAAGAGAAAGAATAAAATAAATTAAAAAAAAAAAAAAAAATGCAGATCATCTGACTCAAACTTTATGTCCGGTTGTTTGATGTTTATTTTACGTATCTGTAATATTACGAAATAATTGTAAAATCAATTAAGAGGGAGCCAATTACCAGAGTTTGATTGTGTCACCGTTAACTAATATCAATAACGATTAGTGGGAGCGATTGTCACGTCGACTAACAGTTTTACGTAACAACTGTGTAACTAAATACATCAACGTCCAGCCTGGCCGTAATCATCAAAGTCACCTGGGGAGAGGAACGGCGAAATGTCTAACACCAAAATTGTTCATCTGGTCAGTCTATTGACCTATCTCATATAAGAGGATGTCCACTTCCACCTGACCACTGGTGAAGCTCATGATGACCATACCGTTTAGCGTCTATTCACATCAATATGCTGGTCAAGTGAAAATTAGTATGACATGACCGTAACTCCAGCCACTATGACCACTACATCGAGTGTCCTGCGATGACCATTACACTGACTGTCCAGTCATATGTCACCAGCTAAGAGCTGGACCGCACGGTAAACACAGCCATAATTGCAATTCTATACTCGATCATTAACGAGGGAAATATACAAAATAGAGTTTGGTTTTATCATAGCGGGGCGTCTAACTCGAGATGGCAAGTTTGGGTCGTGTTGGGGATTTGGCAGGAATACAATGCGGTATTGTTAAACGCTGTTGTCAGGATTCCTCCGGGTTTCGGGACATTCACTAACCCAATAGATTGGGTCGGGAAGGACCATCCAGGACAATCACAAAGATTAATTAGAAAAATACACAATGTCTGATGACTAAAACAGGAAAACTCTCTCTGGTTTGGCATGAGAACATTTCTAAAATCTTGGTGGTCTCTATCCTAATGTGACACACGCAACACATCCTTTAAAAAATGTCCGTGTGACATTTTCATCTGCTTTCTATTTTCATCGTCGACGTGATTTTACTCCCACAGACCTGGGAGAAGTATGCTAATAATTTCTATATTTCCCCTCATTCGTTTAAATGTTTTAGCATATTAATTCGATTACAATAAAAACAGAAATAAAAAGAAATGTAGATATTTTTGAATGGAAAAAGTATTACTAAATATTAGTTATTAATTAGTAATTTTTTAGATACATTAAATTCTTCATTTCTAGAAACAAAAATCGAAGTCAATTGACAGATTTGTTAGTATTTATTTATTCCATCATGGTATTATTAGATTAATGAAGCTATTATTGTAGCCCACGACCCATCTGATGTTTACTGTTTGCCTGCCTAGTGTTCGTTGTATATTAACGTTGTCTCCTGTGGTGATTTTCCGTGATAACCTTCGACAATATAGATCTACCATAACAGTTGTGACATTTACTTTACGACTACAAACATACCAGTAAAATACCAACATGCCTGTATGTATTTCAGTGATAGAAGAAGTTCTATCACTGATGTGCGTGCTTACAAAATAAAAAAAAAACTGGCACGGCTACCTCATATTGTTTGTAGTTTCGGTGGGAATGAAATACGAGACATGTTTTCAAGGAAACACACACAGAAATATGTTATAACAAAGGTAGGAGTTTAGAGGGAAATGTCTGTGTATTTGTTATACAAATTATGTGTTCTGTTGGTTATGCTTTGAATACATGATAAGCTTATCATAATATTTACATGTATTATCTATATGTTAACCAAACTTTTAATATTTTCTGCGGCCTAAAATGTACATAATCATATCATAAACTAAATGCAGTTATTTTAATGAGATATATTTCGCGTTGATTCCGTCGCAGACTAAAGCCTTTAATTAATCACCAAAGAAATACTACCTAAAGAAGTGTATATCAAATCGTGTAGTCAATTTATAGCAATATCTCTCAATACATAAATAATTAAAATAAATTAATTAATTGTAAAATGATTAAGCAGTGTTGTGACTTGACCACTATGCTTCATAAAATTATGCAGACCTTTTGAGGGAGATGGATTAATATAAGCTTTTAGCTTGTTTCCAGAACCTTTTGCAAATTATGAACTGATATTTTGTATTTTTGTATGCAATGTCTATGAATGAAATAAAATACTGTTAAAACTAAATAAATAATTAAAGCTTATGCATTGTAACGACTGCTCAAAGAAGCGAACACAAAATATATTTAGATATATATAGAATATTACATATTCAGAAAAAAAATATTTAAATTAATTGACATACAATGTAATTATTTTTTATGCTTTTCATTATCAGAAATGTTTACTTTATGAATATATATCACAGCATTTTTAACCTGTATTTAAAAATGACGCTGGCAGATTTAGTTTTTTTGTGTTTTTATTATATTGCTGTAAATTATAACACAGGAATACATACAAACATTACGAGGTATAGTTTCCTTATTTATGTATTTACTGTCCATTACAGAAACGTACCAATATCACATCGTCACGGACAATCTTCAGCGCTCAAAACCATTTATCTTCAAGCCGAGCTCTAGCAAGAGTAACAGGATACAGGACCTAAACAATTCGCATTGGAATGTACTTCATTACCAAGTATGTCTATAAATTGTGTAAAGTATTAAAGTATGTTTTGCCATTTTAACACATTTCCTCACTTCTAGCCTCTGATCCCTGGCATTACTGTCGAGTCTACGTTAACAATCTGACATATGTCTGTACTGTATCTTCCATTGAATCCATATTTACAGATGTTCTTGTCCTTATCCGCGCCAAATGGCCGTGTATTACAATCATGCATGAAGTATGCAGACTAAGTATATTGTACACACCCAGAATTCATAGAAATATCCATTGCATTTTTTTTTTATTAATTACTAAATATTTTAAGGAATAGCAAAAACAAATCGGTTGTTTTTTGTATATAAATTACTCGTTAAAGGCTGAAATATATGATAACGGGTCTTTTTATTGTCGGACAATTATCTATACTTCAAGAAAAAAATCTGTTTTCAGATACAGATTTTAGTTTGTTTCTTTTTAATTGATTTATACATCGTTATCATAATCTTTTATATGACGTCATCATGGTGTTGTTATTATTTTACCACTGATGGCTGATGATAAAATATAATGTACCAATTTACTTAGTTGTTGTATTAAGGTGATATTAACTATTGTCCTTAGATAAGGTAGGTATCATGTTATTTTTTATTACTTCGTATTGATATTAGAGTAATTAGGAATTCATATGATATTGTAATAAACAGGGAATGTTTTTTTAAACGAAACATAGGACTTGTACTAAATACACAAACGAGAGAGATTTAGGTGTGACGTGTGATACATATTCACTCATACAAATGTATTTATTTCCAAGTTAAACATTTCACAAATACTCGCTAGATTACCCATATATTCGTATGATGGTACGTCAAACACAAAACTGTATTCATAAATTTAACCATTCATATGTATGCAAGAAAAAAATGTGTTTGCGATTCATTCTTATCAAAGATAAAATCATAAAACAAGAGAGATTTTTATTTTTATTTTAACGTAATTGTTTAGACCTTAAACAAGTATTTGACATTATTTCTAAGTAAATGGATATTGAATTAGATGTTACATTTACTGGTGATTTGTCCCTGCCACCTCTGTATGTAGTGTTGCCTTTGTTATTGGTAATACTCTGTGGTATATCGCTTTGTCCTCAGCGGGCCTGTCGCCAAAACACCTTTCCTATTCTTTACGGGTTTTTTTTTATTGATGTGTCCATTTGATCACATTCACTGTTTGTTTATGAGATATTTACGACTTCAAGTTAAATTATAACATTCCAACATATTATGTATGATAGTAAAGAAAAGTGTAAGGTAGCTTTTTCGTATTAATTTGAAAGAAACGGGTATGCTAGCTATATCGTATTAATAGTAAAGAAAAGCGTATGATAACTATTTCGTATTAAGATATAATAATGCATCTCACATTGATTAACTTAATGACAATTAAAATAAGTACTCACTACAGTAATGTTATAGTGATTATAGATTGTTTAGTATTCGTATAACTGTTTCGTGAGATGTGTAACTTGACGTTAATTTATTCCATCGCTTAAAGTCTGAGCCCGAACGTTTTAATTTTTTTTTATAAAAAAAAACATAATATTGTGAATTCGTTAAACTGAAGTATAAGCTTCCCCTTTAAACAGCGCTGAATGAATCCTATAGTTCAATAAACCAAATGAAAATCAAATAGATTTAGATATGCTCACTTAATTAACAAAAGAAAAACATCTGTCTTTGAAATAATCTAGGAAACTCAATTATTGTTTTTAGATTATTTCCGTAAGGCACATAAAATAGCTCCTATCAATGTGCATATATTAGAATACCGTTGTTTGCATGTTTAAGCAGTATGGAGAAAGAAATTCAATATTCTATGATAGATTGACAATAATTTCACGAGCCAATGAAAACACAATTAAATGTAAAACGAATGGATCGTTGATTAAGACATTAAAGCTATAGTTTGAGATAACTGTATGAGCAGTCATATCTCAGATTTACATCACTATACCAGATTCCTCTAAATAAAATCTGTTAATTTAACATAGAAACAGCACAATCAACAGTCGCGCTGTTCTTAAGAATCCCGTACTGTCGCTTGCAGAAGCCTCCAAGCTAACACGTGCCTTTAGAATATCGGGATGAAAAGAAGTGCCAATTTAATCCATGTTGTAATCTTTAAATACTATTAATTAAAATCGTATCAAATAAATTTTGTATTCATATACAACACGGCACTTCACCTGTAGTAATTTAAAAACAAGCGTCAAAAATAAACAAGGCTATTCCTTTCTTCTTTCCTTTTCATCACATCACCGATCTGTTTGTTGATAAGATATTTCTATTCATCGGAACATGATCATTTTCTTTCTTATCTATTTTCAAACCGCTTTTCTCATTCCTCTTACGCGAAAGATTAAATGCCTAATTGAATTGAGTAGCTAGGGATGTAAGGCTTTGTATTGCTCTCTTCACACAAGTCTCCCGAGGGCAGGCACTGAGCTGTGACAATGTATAGTGGGTGCTGATCGCGAGTTGAAGGGGAAATACAGTGTCGAGTCTAATTATGGGCAAATCACAGGGTTAGAGCACATATGATTGGCGCAAACACTGGGAACGAGAACAGCGGCGAAGATATGTTTACTGGCAACATGGCTCATTAATATGCATGAGGCAATGGCCAATGAGATTGCCCGGAGTTCAGCAATCGCTGTGGATAATTCAGAAAATGGGGTGTATAAAGTTTATATTCTATGTTCAGTCTAAGAAAGGCAAATTTGTCACACAAGGCAAACTGACGAAACGTATTTAGGAGCAAACATTACTTGAAGCGGTAACATGTGTAACACTAACCCTAGTGCTGTGTTGATACCTTATGGACTAAAGGTACCCAACCCAACACCGTACATGCCTTTTGGTTCTAACGTATCTCAGATGGCTCTGGACCTACAGCGCGCTCAGTTTTACGACTACAGTACCCGGCTACAATACGGCCTTAGGGCAGGGTATCCAAACTCCCTGGGTTTGACACCCTACCACGCTCATCCTGGCACCGACCCTTACATGCACCCATACCTGTACAAGGATCCAAGGGCGCGTTATATTCACGAGGAACCCAAACCTAACCATAGCTATATCGGACTTATCGCCATGGCCATTTTAAGTCACAGAGATAAAAAGTTGGTTCTCAGTGACATCTACCAATGGATATTGGATAATTATGCTTATTTTCGAACAAGAGGCCCTGGATGGAGAAACAGTATCCGTCACAATCTCTCACTGAATGATTGTTTTATAAAATCTGGACGGAGTGCTAACGGAAAAGGCCACTACTGGGCAATACATCCGGCCAATCTCGAAGATTTCCAAAAAGGGGATTTTCGTCGAAGGCGTGCTCAGAGAAGGGTGAGAAAACATATGGGACTCTCTGTACCAGATGATGAGGAAAGTCCAAGTCCCTCGCCGACATCCACATCAATAACTTGGGACGAAACTGACCCCATTACTCTCGAGTCTGACGATAAACGGGATTTGGACGGAACAAGCGACAAATCTGATACTGGTGTACACAATCCGGACACTATAAACTCTATGAACATGGTTGTAGTTGAAAATACTATAAATACTCACCAACAAACAAGAACAAAGAAAAGACTTTTTGACGTAGAAAGTCTCCTAGCGCCGGATAATGTTGATACTAAAAGGCACTGCGTAGACGGAACAAGATTCCGGACGATGGAACGGAAATCAGAAAGTGAGGAGGATGTCCCATTGGATGTTGGCACAGACAATTTACAGAATACGGACATCGAAAATGATCAATCACCAAAGGATTTGTCATTACAAAACACAGAAAACTTTGATGGAAATACTGACAAGGAAAACATTGCACGCGAGACAGGTACGACTGTCCCTGGTGAAAGGTATGGTGACGCCACACAAGCAGGGGATAAGGACATGCTAAGACAAACAAGCATGCTTTTTAGTTCTGGAGGAAATGACAGTGTCTGGAAACATGGGTGCAAGAACTTTTCACTAATGGCATCCCGACCGAGCGCTTTCCATAATGCCAGAATGTGTTCTTGGGGATCAATTTCACCTTATCTTGCTACATATCCCTTGGTCAGTATGAAGGGTCACTACCCTCTCGTAATTCCGAGGTCAAATGTTACTATGGACACTGCGCAAAAATGGCAGGAAACTGTCGCTCAATTGACCACAAACAATCAGGAGGAAAAGGCAGTTTCGTCGGATGAATAACATAACATTTTATCACTAGTGCTTACTAGAGACTGAACTCAGAGACCATTTGTGCATGTATGGTGAAAGTGAAAATTAGAAGGTATGATAGAAAAGTTAAAAGATTAACGTGTTATCTGTAATAGTCGTGACAATTGTTCAATATTTAATATTGTTAAATGATAAAAAGAACCACATATATCTATATTAAGCTTGGTGCTAGGATGGGTAATTATGTTGTTTCCAGAATCGTATATGTCTGTATCAGTGTGAAATGTACATTTAAACATGCCTCTCATTTAGGTATAAAACACTGTCTAACCCAACGTAAAAGAATAAATTACAAAAATAAGAAAACTTAATTTGTCGAGTTTTAACATGATTTAAAAATGACTGGATTTTTTACAAATACTTTGACCATACCTGCACGTTGGTGACAGATTGTCTACCGTATGAAGATTTCCGGGTTCGTAATGCCAAATGTGAGTATATAATTTAGGTTTCAAATTCTGTATAAAATGCCTCTTGTTTATCTATAGTTATTAACACAATAATACGCCATCTCTGAAGAGAGGAATTGTTTTCCGGTTATATATATCATAAACACATTTCCAAAGTAATTTTGCTTGCGTTTATACAGAATTTGAACTTGTTTGAATACAACGTGTTATCACAACAATGTTTCTGAAACAATAGGGTATATTTGATATCAAATTTGATACTCATGAAAACATGAAGTGTAAATATTATTTAAAATTCAGAAATATGCAGCAATGTTATTTTAAAAATTCATGACAAACGCTAAGAAGATTAATTATCATTAATAGCATTAAATAAGAAATAATTGATTTGCTTATTGAATCATTAGATTTTCCGAATCAAGCAATATTTCAAAAATTGCAAATTATTCTCTGGAAAAAAATACGATCTTACAATTTTGATACAAGCTGGTTATTCCTTACATGTTTCGAGAAAAGCCTTTTTCTGACTTGTGTCTTGAATAATGAATGATGAAAAAATAAAAATTGCGAGAATCTTGTTTCTAATCAGGTAAAGTACATGTATGGTTCTATTATTTTAATAGCATGAATGACATGCTTAAGAAATATGTTGTACATAAACTCATTAACAGTGTAGCTAATGTAGTAAATCAGTATACTAAAACAGTATATTTTATTATAAGTGATCGATAATAACAATTTGTTAATTATCCATATTTACGCTGAAAATAATCATTGTACAGGTTCATAGGGAAAATACTGTAGTTTCAGACGGGAAATAGTTTCATTCAAATCATCAAAACCATCTTGTTTTAGGGAGACACTTCTATGGTTTAAAATTTAGAAAATATAATATTAGTAATTGGAGATAATATCATGTTTATCATCTGTTAATCTTTCATCGACAGTTATGTCAATGTCACCAGTTTTAACCGAAAGAAACGTATTCGTCTAATTTTGCTATAAATCGTTTAGAATACTAACAAAACACCGATACTATTATCTAAAGCTATAACTAGAAGTGATAGGAACATAAGATTGCAGAATATACATATATTTTCCTGAAATTAAAGGGTTTTACAATTAATAGGTTGCTAGATAATTTTACGTTCAAAATTGAATGTCAAAATACTTTTCTTTTTGTACACTGATGAGCCAATTATAATTTTATTTGAAACAAAATCATTCGTGGAACAGAAATAGTACCGAAAATTATCTAGTCATAGTACTGGGATATGAATACAAAGGTTCAATCGAGTGAGTGTTCAAGCTATGGAAAATCAATATGAGAATGCTCCACGACTTAATGATAATTGTACTCATAGGTAGATCTTAAATGTGATATTAAATAGCATTGTTCTCGAGAGAGCACAGTCGATGCTTGTCAGATATACAGGATTTGAGTCTTATGTTTAGGATGGGCCATATAAACGTAATTCTGCTGAACAGTTTTAGACAAAAAATGTTATATAGGGGATGTATAACAGCATATATAGCATTACAAACGGTATAATTCATGCTGATAATAGATGGAATCTGCCTTTCCTTTTAACGTAAACAAAACAGGAATTTATGTCAAGGTTTAATCTTAACTGATACTATTTCTGATTGTAAATGCATTTTTCCACTAATTATATTCAAGTATTACAAACAAATGTTATCAAATATCGCAGAAATGCACAGACAAAATTAGACAAATACTACACTGTGATAAGTTTTTCGTTTATTTATATGAAACAGTATTATATCTATATATCCTAATTAACAATTAACATGCCATTTTAAAATTATAATCAATTTTAAATAATTAATAAGACTAACACTAATGAAGACTTACGATACGTTATATGTTTCATGACCGCATATCATTGAAGAGAAATTGGTAATGAAAGGTTTAATTTTGGTAAAACAAACGCTTTTGTCAGTTCCTAATTTTTGTCTAATAAACAACATAAACAGATACAAATACGTTAATGTCATCTGAACTTTAATTTATTTGCAACTAAATAAAAAAATATATTTATTAAGACAAACGCAGATCTTTTTCTAATAATCAACAATTTAACGACAAAATGCCTTGCTACCATTAATTTTATGATAAGTGGACAGTTTCGTATTTACGAAGACATTCCAACTATAAATAATAACGTTATTATCGTTATTAATCAAATTAGATATACAACATAAGGTTTCGTTTGAAATAAAATAGAATAGTTATTTATATATATTGCAGGATGACGGATGTGTATGTATTATTGTTAGAAACAATCGCATGCAATATTTCGTTTGCTAAGTGTCTGTGGTATCCAATCAGACAAACCACTATCTTGTCCCTACCGTGTGATGGAGATACATATCACTAGACAGCGTGCGTCAGACGTTTAAAACAAGAGCTGTTAAACTAACGACTCAAAGAACATTGTTGTAATTATCTAACGTTATTTCCAGCTAAATAACCGGTAACTGATGGCTGACAACAGGAGTAAGGCCGATACTGTGCTCTCATATAGAATCATTTGTAACGTATACTAGTAATTTACTGCATTTTGAGATGTACATGAATGTCAGCTTCATTTCAACTCATCGTCAATTTGTGTCCTATGTGCGAAGATTGTCATCAGGTCAATGGACTTCTTTTACATCGAAATCGTCATAGTTCAGAGAGAATTATATAGGTACATCCCTTTTTTCGGAAATACAAAAATACGATTTTTGGGTGTACATAAGTGTCAATTTTTAAGATGTCTTGACGGTGTATTACTACACTGAGTCATTAATAACATTTGGTAATAGCATTGATATGACCACCACTGTATAGTAATATATGTAAGTAATGTATATTTATACATAATAAGCAGACGTTACATTTCGCACTGAAATGTTCACTCTAAAATGTCTACGAAACATATTAACAGTAGGCCGCTACAGCTCTAACTATTACATTACTTGTTAATTATTTAACAATAAAAATAGTTCACGATTTTTTTTTATTTCAAGTTGGTCAGCATGTGATAATGATAAACAATTAACAAATAAAGAATAGTAAAAGAAAAATAAGGTATACATAATTGAATAATTACTACTTAACAAACTTCAATATCATATTAGATAAATGCAGCTGTAGTATTCGATGAAAGAATATCGATAGCATTTTTGGAAATTTTCGAATTTCTTTATAAAAACATATTTTGATATTTACGTTTATACCGTAAAAAATTCGAAGAATTCATTCCATAAGCATCATGTCGTTTAGGGTTTGTTATTAAAAAACACCAGTATCTCAGGTCGCAGTAAAGTTACATTAAAATTCACATTTCAATCATAAGTTGATTAAGATTTTAAAAAGTTTGGGATACTGTTAAAGTGCTTTTTCGGCATTTGTAATTTTCTCGTTGTGTTAAATTATAAAAGATATTGATGCAAGAAAATGCATGCTGCTAAATAACTTCCATATAAAATAATCACAATTTTATAATTAAAAAGACGGAGAAGAAATGTTTGCAGTGCAATAATAAAAACAATTGATTAACCAGACTTATCATTGAGAAGAAATTGATAATGCCATTCTGTGTTTTCGTTTTTGTTTTAATATATTGAACTATAACTAAAATCCGAAGAAACATCGAGATACTTGTATACATATATATCATAATATAATATTTAAATATATTTGTGTACATGTATATCATAATATTATATTTACATATACCTGTGTACATGTATATCATAATATAAAATTATCTATACTTGTATATCATAATAGAATATTGAATCTTCTTGTATACTTGTATATCATGATATCATATTGAATCTACTTGTATATATGTATATCATAATATATTATTTGTCTATACGTGTGTACATGTATATCATAATATATTATTTGTCTATACGTGTGTACATGTATATCATAATATATCATTTGTCTATACGTGTGTACATGTATATCATAATATGTTATTTATATATACCTGTGTTAAATTAATGTCAATATAAATGTATCGGTACCATATTTACAAAAAAAAACAAAAAAAAAACAAAAACAACAACAACAAACAAACAAGTAAACAAAAACAAAACAAAAATCGATAATGTTTATACAGACAAATACAGGATCTATCTAATGTACATATAGAATATTAAATGAGTTTTCATTTGATATGACGATTATGAAACGAGCCCTGGAAGTTTTGATAGCGATTGTGCTATTCCCAAAATATAATAACACGTCATTGTCCAAAATGGATTTTGAATGAAAAAAAACTCTCGGATATATTACACTAGTGGCGTATATAACATATATGACTCGCGGAATATGGGATATATATCATTATAAAGAAGCTCTATTTTCAAATTAAAACATCTCTAGCTATCTTCTTAGTGATTGTACACAAAGTTACACAGGCGAATAACTCTTTAGTTTAAACTGTGTTTTATTTATCAATTTCAATTTAACAATTAAATTATACAAAAAGGAATCAGAAACAAATATCCAGACACTTATTTATATCTGACACCTATATATATATAGGTTGACGTTACATAACAGCATAACCATGATAATGACAATAGAGTCTAAAGAGAAAACATCAGTTGGAATTTGATCAAATAATTAAATACATTGCAGTAAATAAAACGGAAGGAAACATTTTAATATATGAGTGTAGTAAGAGACAGTTGTTTCGTACCTGGTTGACTCGTCAGAGATACTTGGGAAGTTATGTAGAACGGAAGACAGGAATCTCAAAATGAGCTGATATAAATGTTATAAAGGAGGTGTATTATACGGTAACTGATTTCATATTAAATGGATACCGGGAACTAGAAAGAGGTGTGAGACGTAAAGGTAACCTTTTGAATAGTTTACTTTCAATTTCTAATGGTCATATGAATCTATCAATGTCGGATATAAGATGTGGAGGTAAGCTCAGTATAACTGACGTGACGCTATGACTTAAGTACATGTGACTTTCAACGAGAGGGAGGCTTCACCATGGAATACAAATATATCACGGATTGAGACATTTAACGACTGAAATACCGGTACTAGTCTTACCCTTTCTTCTCGTCAACTGATTTCCTCCTGTGATATATGTCTGGTACTTCCTCGGCCCGACATCGCTCCTACATGCAATTATTCTCAAATTTGGTCTGTTCAAACTTTTTATCGGTTTTTTGTTTGTAGTTGGGTATACCAAAACACTATGACATTTTAAAGATTCCCCTTATTCAAACACTATGACACTTTAAAGAATCCCCATATTAAAAAAATATGACACTTTAAAATTTCCCCTTATTCAAACACTATGACACTTTAAAGAATGCCATTATTAGAACACTTTGACACTTTAAAGACTCCTCTTTCTGTGGAAGGTAGAGATACTGGGGCTGAAGAAGGTTTCTTCATAACCTTTATAACCTATATAAACTACAAAGATTTTTTTATTTCATCCATTTTTTGATCACCGCAGCAAAAAATAAAAATGGATTTTTTTTCTGAAAATTTAAGATTTTATATGAAATAGTTGATACACAATAATAGAGTATGACGTCACGACCATAACTATTACACTGAATGTCGTCACGACTACAACTATTACAATGAATGTCGTCACGACTACAACTATTACATTCAATGTCGTCACGACTACAACTATTACATTCAATGTCGTCACGACTACAACTGTTACACTGAATGTCGTCACGACTACAACTATTACAGTCAATGTCGTCACGACTACAACTATTACATTGAATGTTGTCACGACTACAACTATTACATTGAATGTTGTCACGACTACAACTACTACAGCCAATGTCGTCACGACTACAACTATTACATTGGATGTTGTCACGACCACAACTATTACATTCAATGTCGTCACGACTACAACTATTACATAGAATGTCGTCACGACCACAACTATTACACCAAATGTCGTCACGACTACAGCTATTACATTCGATGTCGTCACGACTACAACTATTACAGTCGATGTCGTCACGACTACAACTATTACAGTCAATGTCGTCACGACTACAACTATTACATTTAATGTTGTCACGACTACAACTATTACATTCAATGTCGTCACGACTACAACTATTACATTCAATGTCGTCACGACTACAACTATTACAGTCAATGTCGTCACGACCACAACTATTACAGTCAATGTCGTCACGACTACAACTATTACACTGAATGTCGTCACGACTACAACTATTACATTTAATGTCGTCACGACTACAACTATTACATTTAATGTCGTCACGACCACAACTATTACACTGAATGTCGTCACGACTACAACTATTACACTGAATGTCGTCACGGCCACAACTATTACATTGAATGTCGTCACGGCCACAACTATTACATTCAATGTCGTCACGACCACAACTATTACAGTCAATGTCGTCACGACCACAACTATTACATTCAATGTCGTCACGACTACAACTATTACATAGAATGTCGTCACGACCACAACTATTACATTGAATGTCGTCACGACTACAACTATTACATATAACGTCATCACGACCACAACTATTACACCAAATGTCGTCACGACTACAACTATTACATTGAATGTTGTCACGACCACAACTATTACATTCAATGTTGTCACGACTACAACTATTACATTGAATGTTGTCACGACTACACCTATTACATTTAATGTCGTCACGACCACAACTATTACATTGAATGTTGTCACGACTTCAACTATTACATTCAATGTCCTCACGACTACACCTATTACATTCAATGTCCTCACGACCACAACTATTACATTGAATGTCGTCACGACTACACCTATTACATTCAATGTCGTCACGACTACAACTATTACATTGAATGTCGTCACGACCACAACTATTACAGTGAATGTCGTCACGACTACAACTATTACATTCAATGTCCTCACGACTACACCTATTACATTCAATGTCGTCACGACCACAACTATTACAGTCAATGTCATCATGACAACAACTATTAAATTGAATGTCGTCACGACTACAACTATTACATTGAATGTTGTCACGACCACAACTATTACACTGAATGTCGTCACGACTACAGCTATTACATTCGATGTCGTCACGACTACAACTATTACATTGAATGTTGTCACGACCACAACTATTACATTGAATGTTTTGTACCAGAAAACCTTATAGACAATATGTCTAGTAGTCCTATTGCCGTTCGGCATTCCGTAGTCATCACTGTATGCTTCATAGTGCGATCACACGAAACGTTCATAAACAAATTAGAATTTTAAGGACATATCAGAAACCATTTACGTTATCGAGTCGAAGATTGTGATTCATTTTACGGAGATGTGTATCAATAAATGCGTTCATGAAGAGATGTATACTTAAATCAATGATTATTCTATCATGGCAAAATGTATACTTACATAAATTATTATTCATGGTGAGATGCATTGTTACATAAAAAGACATTCAATTTTGACGAGATATTTAATTGCATTAATAGTCAATCTGTTCATGACGAGATATTAAATTACAAACCTAGTCATTATGTTCATGGCGAGATATTCAATTAGATACATAGTAATTCTTTTCATGACGAGATAATTAATTACATAAATAGTCATTCTGTTCATGACGAGATATCCAATTGCATTAATAGTCATTCTGTTTATGACAAGATATCTAATTGCATGAATAGTCATTCTGTTCATGACAAGATATTTAATTAGATAAATAGTCATTCTTTTCATGACCAGATAATTAATTACATAAATAGTCATTCTTTTCATGACGAGATATTTCATTAAAAAAATAGTCAATATGTTCATGACGAGAAATTTAATTACAAAAAAGTCATTCTGTTCATGACGAGATATTTCATTACATAAATACAGATATTATTCTGTTCATGACGAGATATTCCATTACATAAGTAGTCGTTCTTTTCATGACGATATATCTAATTACATACATTTTGTAAATAGTCATTATGTTCATGACGAGATATCTAATTAGATAAATAGTCATTCTGTTCATGACGAGATAATTATTTACATAAATAGTCATTCTGTTCATGACAAGATATTTCATTAAGTAAATAGTCAATCTGTTCATGACGAGATATTAAATTACAAACCTAGTCATTATGTTCATGGCGAGATATTCAATTAGATACATAGTAATTCTTTTCATGACGAGATAATTAATTACATATATAGTCATTCTTTTCATGACGAGATATTTCATTTAAAAAATAGTCAATATGTTCATGACGAGAAATTTAATTACAAAAAAGTCATTCTGTTCATGACGAGATATTTCATTACATAAATAATTATTCTGTTCATGACGAGATATTTCATTACATAAGTAGTCGTTCTTTTCATGACGATATACCTAATTACATACATTTTGTAAATAGTCATTATGTTTATGACGTGATATCTAATTAGATAAATAGTCATTCTTTTCATGACGAGATAATTAATTACATAAATAGTCATTCTTTTCATGACGAGATATTTCATTAAATAAATAGTCAATATGTTCATGACGAGAAATTTAATTACAAAAAAGTAATTCTGTTCATGACGAGATATTTCATTACATAAGTAGTCGTTCTTTTCATGACGAGATATCTAATTACATAAATAGTCATTCTGTTCATGACGAGATATCTAATTGCATTAATAGTCATTCTGTTTATGACGAGATATCTAATTGCATTAATAGTCATTCAGTTTATGACGAGCTATCTAATTACATTAATAGTCATTCTGTTCATGACGAGATATTATTACTAAATATAGTCAATTGTCGTCACTGACGAAACTATTAACCAATTCACACCAACTATCATTCAAGTGTCATCGACCAATATTCTGAATGTCTCACGAAAACATTATAATTCTCCACTGACAACAATACATTAATTCACTAAATAGTACATTATGTCCTCACGACACAATATTACAGAATTCTGTTCACGACAAGATATACTAATTGCAGACAATATTACATTATGTTCATACAAAATACTTAATTCAGACTACAATATTACATTCTTGTTCATGACAATATTAAATTACATACAATAGTCATTCTATTCTCACGACACATATTACTTAAAACTAATATTACATTATGTTCACGACAGAAATTTAATTACGAAAGTCATTCTGTTCATGACAGACTATTACATGAATGTCGTCCGACTACAGCTATTACATTCATTGTCTACGATACCACAATTAACGCATGTCGTCATGACAACTAAATTACACTGAATGTCGTCACGACTACAACTATTACATTGAATGTCGTCACGACCACAACTATTACAGTCAATGTCGTCACGACTACATCTATTACATTCGATGTCGTCACGACTACAACAATTACACCGAATGTCGTCACGACCACAACTATTACACCGAATGTCGTCACGACTACAACTATTACAGTCAATGTCGTCACGACTACAACTATTACAGTCAATGTCGTCACGACTACAACTATTACATTGAATGTCGTCACGACCACAACTATTACATTGAATGTCGTCACGACTACAACTATTACATTGAATGTCGTCACGACTACAACTATTACACCAAATGTCGTCACGACTACATCATTACACCGAATGTCGTCACGACTACAACTATTACATTGAATGTTGTCACGACTACAACTATTACATTGAATGTTTTGTACCAGAAAACCTTATAGACAATAGGTCTAGTAGTCCTATTGCCGTTCGGCATTCCGTAGTCATCACTGTATGCTTCATAGTGCGATCACACGAAACGTTCATAAACAAATTAGAATTAGTCAATCTGTTCATGACGAGATATTAAATTACAAACCTAGTCATTATGTTCATGGCGAGATATTCAATTAGATACATAGTAATTCTTTTCATGACGAGATAATTAATTACATAAATAGTCATTCTGTTCATGACGAGATATCCAATTGCATTAATAGTCATTCTGTTTATGACAAGATATCTAATTGCATGAATAGTCATTATGTTCATGACAAGATATTTAATTAGATAAATAGTCATTCTTTTCATGACGAGATAATTAATTACATAAATAGTCATTCTTTAAAAATAGTCAATATGTTCATGACGAGAAATTTAGTTACAAAAAAGTCAATCTGTTCATGACGAGATATTTCATTACATAAATAATTATTCTGTTCATGACGAGATATTTCATTACATAAGTAGTCGTTCTTTTCATGACGATATATCTAATTACATGCATTTTGTAAATAGTCATTATGTTCATGACGAGATATCTAATTAGATAAATAGTCATTCTTTACATGACGAGATATTTCATTAAAAAAATAGTCAATATGTTCATGACGAGAAATTTAGTTACAAAAAAGTCATTCTGTTCATGACGAGATATTTCATTACATAAATAATTATTCTGTTCATGACGAGATATTTCATTACATAAGTAGTCGTTCTTTTCATGACGATATATCTAATTACATGCATTTTGTAAATAGTCATTATGTTCATGACGAGATATCTAATTAGATAAATAGTCATTCTTTTCATGACGAGATAATTAATTACATAAATAGTCATTCTTTTCATGACGAGATATTTCATTAAATAAATAGTCAATATGTTCATGACGAGAAATTTAATTACAAAAAAGTCATTCTGTTCATGACGAGATATTTCATTACATAAGTAGTCGTTCTGTTCATGACGAGATATCTAATTGCATAAATAGTCATTCTGTTTATGACGAGATATCTAATTGCATTAATAGTCATTCAGTTTATGACGAGCTATCTAATTACATTAATAGTCATTCTGTTCATGACGAGATAATTATTTACATAAATAGTCATTCTGTTCATGACCAGATATTTCATTAAATAAATAGTCAATATGTTCATGACGAGAAATTTAATTACAAAAATAGTCATTATATTTATGACGAGAAATTTAATTACAAGAATAATCATTATGTTCATGACGAAATATTTAATAAATTTCCATTCTGTTCACTACGAGAAATTTGATTAGATCAATAGTTGCCCCGTTCACGACGGGATAAAAAAACGTCTAATAGATATAATACATGACGAGAACAGTATTACATAAATTACTTATTCACTGGATGTCGCGGTAAATTTTAAATCATAATTGTTATTGGGTATAAAATGCGTGTTTTCTACTTATTCAGACTTGTATCTGAATATGGTAAACTAACTAATCATCCAATCACCAGTATCATTAAAACAATCATCAGATAATCAATATCGGATGTAATTTAGATTTAAATGATAATCGAAATCAATATAAGTAAACGTAACATTCATTGATGATGAATTCTCATTCTTTATTATTTGGAGACATTTTTTTCTTCGTAGATTTTAATTGTTTTGTCCTTTTTGATAATTGAATACATCGAATATGACTTGTGGATTTTCCGTTATTTTACTATACAGCACATATTTTTCTATTCTAAGCGATGTACATGAAATCAGTATACAAGTAAAATCAATACTTCCTTGGTGTTTTTTTTACAAAAATGTCGATAAAATATTTCTTTTATAAAGGAGCCATCAAGGAAACCCAGTTATTTAAGTATCATACCGATACCCTTATTAACACTGATGCTATAGAAGGTAAAGCTATTAATATTTAACTATGATGTGTGGTCGGCTTTCTACTCTGAAACCGGAAGCACTTTAAATAACTACATTAAAAGAAGTCTGCAGAAATTGAGATCTCTTCACTGTTTGAGATATATCAGAGTAGTTCAAAATAAAACAACTTCTCAGGGAAATGTCGCTGGAGTGTCAATACTCTAAAACAGTATTTACATCACTAAACTGTGGCTGTAGGGTGTGTTTCCAGCGGGGAATTTATGGCTTTGTACTGTCGATGGTTCACGTGCATCATTGTGTGTTGAGTATTCACTTTCCGGAAAAGCAGGGAAAGAAAGCCTCGCCAGCGATTGACTTTATAAAGTAATGTGTTTTTTCTATGCTGTAGGTTGCGGTTTAATTATTATTCCTGTGCTAAAGAACAAGTAATTTAAACAAGGTTTCATTATCAATGTCCTTGAATGATAAAAATCCATTGTAAGAGGAACTGTTGTTGGTAACAGTTGAAAGGAAAGCAATCACTAAGGAGTACGTATTAGGGATATTGACAACATCTCAAACGTATTATCTATCAATAAAAGCACCAGGGGATGTAAACTGATAAATAAACACGACCATCGAGTCCATAAACATCTCAATTGAAGTGTAAATAATGAATATTGTCTAAAACCTGCGGGTCTCTCTTGGTAATGGGCATATCAAAATAGTTATAAAGATTGTACAAACGTCAAATACAAACACAACTAATACGTAAATCATAACACACATTAACGTTAATTTCTCACTCAGTACTAAATATATAACCAATGATTCATTTACTTTATCTTCCAAAGGTAATCAATATAAAAACAAACATTTATTAACAATATATAACCAAACATTCATTAACAGTATCTTCCCTAGGTAATTAATATAAAAACAAACATTTATTAACAATATTTTCAATTCCAGTAATAAGCATGTGACCAATTAATTATGAATATTATCCTATCTCCCAGTTATAAGTATATAACCAATAATTCAGTAACATTGTCTTCTCCCCGAGAGATATGTATATAAACAAAAAATCATTAACATTATCTTCTCTCTAAGAGAGAAATTTATGACCAAACATTCATAAATATTATCTTTTCCCCCAGAGATAAGTATATAAACAAAGATTTATTAACATTATATAACCAAACATTATTTAACTAAACATTCATTATTATTATCTTCTCTCCAAGAGATAAGTATATACACACATAATTATTAACATTATCTTCTCCCCCAGAGATAAGTATATAAACAAACAATTATTAACATTATCTTCTCCCCCAGAGATAAGTATATAAACACACAATTATTAACATTATCTTCTCCACCAGAGATAAGTATATACACAAACAATTATTAACATTATCTTCTCCACCAGAGATAAGTATATAAACAAACAATTATTAACATTATCTTCTCCACCAGAGATAAGTATATACACAAACAATTATTAACATTATCTTCTCCACCAGAGATCAGTATATAAACACACAATTATTAACATTATATTCTCCCCCAGAGATAAGTATATAAACAAACATTTATTAACATTATCTTCTCCCCCAGAGATATGTATATAAACAAACATTCATTATTATCTTCTCCCCCGGAGATAAGTTTATAAACACACAATTATTAACATTATCTTCTCCCCCAGAGATATGTATATAAACAAACATTCATTATTATCTTCTCCCCCAGAGATAAGTATATAAACAAACAATCATTATTATCTTCTCCCCCGGAGATAAGTTTATAAACACACAATTATTAACATTATCTTCTCCCCCAGAGATATGTATATAAACAAACATTCATTATTATCTTCTCCCCCAGAGATAAGTATATAAACAAACAATTATTAACATTATCTTCTCCCCCAGAGATAAGTATATAAACAAACATTCATTATTATCTTCTCCCCCAGAGATAAGTATATAAACACACAATTATTAACATTATCTTCTCCCCCAGAGATAAGTATATACACAAACAATTATTAACATTGTCTTCTCCACCAGAGATAAGTATATAAACACACAATTATTAACATTATCTTCTCCCCCAGAGATAAGTATATAAACACACAATTATTAACATTATCTTCTCCCCCAGAGATAAGTATATAAACACACAATTATTAACATTATCTTCTCCCCCAGAGATAAGTATATAAACAAACAATTATTAACATTATCTTTTCCCCAAGAGATATGTATATAAACACATAATTATTAACATTATCTTCTCCCCCAGAGATAAGTATATAAACAAACATTCATTATTATCTTCTCCCCCAGAGATAAGTATATAAACACACAATTATTAACATTATCTTCTCCCCCAGAGATAAGTATATAAACAAACATTCATTATTATCTTCTCCCCCAGAGATAAGTATATAAACACACAATTATTAACATTATCTTCTCCCCCAGAGATAAGTATATAAACACACAATTATTAACATTATCTTCTCTCCCAGAGATATGTATATACACACACAATTATTAACATTTTCTTCTCTCCCAGAGTTAAGTTTATATCCAAACATTCATTATTATCTTCTCGCCCAGAGATAAGTATATAAACACACAATTATTAACATTATATAACCAAACTTTTTTTTTTCTCTCATTTTTTTATTTTTTTTTAATTTTTCAATGTTCACATAAAACATGATAATATAACCAAACATTCAGGGACATTATCCTCCATCGGTAATAGGTATATAAACAAACATTTATTAACATTGTCTTTTCCCCCAGAGATAAGTATATAAACAAACACTTATTAACATTATCTTCTCCACCAGAGATAAGTATATAAACACACAATTATTGACATTATCTCCTGTAGGTAATACATTTATAAACAATCATTCATTAACATTATCTTCTCTAGATAATAAATTTATAATGTATCATTCATAAACATTATCTAATCCCCCATTAATAAATATATAACGTTCCTCAACGTCATTTTCCATCCAAGAAATAGTATATAACCAAACTTTCATAAACATTAATATTCTTTCCCAATAATAACTATATAACTAAACATTCATAAGCATTATCTTCTCTCCCAATATAACTATATAACTTAACACTCATAAGCATTATCTTCTCTCCAAATATAACTATATAACTAAACACTCATAAACATTATCTTCTCACCCAATTTAACTATATAACTAAACATTCATAAGCATTATCTTCTCTCCCAATATAACTATATCACCAAACATACATTAACAATATTTTCTTTTTTTATCGCATTAATAAGTATATAATCAAGCATTAATTAACTTAATCTTCTCTCTCAGTAATGATTATATAGCCAATCATTAATAAACATTATCCTCTCTCTCAATAATAAATATATCCCCAAACATTCATCAACAATATTTTCTATCGCATTAATAAGTATACTACTAAACATCATTAACATTATCTTAGGTCGCAGCAATAAGTGGAATGTCGGTACTGGATGGATTGTAGGAAGGAAAAAGCGTATACCACCTATTATTACGAACTTACCAGCATATTTAGTTGATACATTCCTTCAGGGCCTATTCAGTGATGCTGGGGACCAACACTTTGGAAATTATATTGCTAGCTAGGAGAAGTAAATTTGACCTTAAGTTGAATTTCAATACCCATTATCTAACATAATAATTCTGGATGTAAGTTATTTTCAAAAACAAACAAAAAACAAATAAACAAAAAACAAAAGCAAAAACAAAACAAAAAACATCAGACACGTATGTGCATTATGAATGGGTGTGAGAAAGTTTATACTGAGAGGAACGTATTTTATTTGCCAGAGTAGCGAAGTGATATCAAGCACCTGTCTATAGATGTATAATCAGATGTAATATAAGTGATCAGCTGTTATATTAAAATCAAATATTACTTGGATTTTCTTTTCGCAGTTATTAAAAAGTACCTATTAGTAAAAGTTATGAAGTTTTTTCTTATTTTGAGAAAAATGAAATTTTAGGTTATTTTTCAATATTTTATGGCAGTTGGAATTCATTTGATCCGATGATGATGATAACATGTATCTAAATACATCTGTAAGATAGCTATGTTAGATTGCCTAGATTGGTAAGCTTGGTCGCTAATGATTGAAAGATTTCAAGAACTTAAATCAACCGATTTCCTAAAACGATAAACACTATTATTGAAGATAATGAATAAGCATTTAGAAATGATTTTAAATTGTACTTAGAAAATAATGCCGATTAATATTTCACGTCTCAATCAGCTGATTAAAGTTAACATGATAATATTAATCTCTTCATGATTGACCCTCAAAATCGTGACATTGATTGCAGATAAATCCAAAAAGGGCCATGTTGATGTAATGGTTAACTATATAACTGTATAATAAACTACAAATCTTTTCACAAAGGATAAAATGTTTACCCGGGTCGATCGGTGAATTAAAACTGATAGTCTTTCTTTACTTTGTCAAATGTTCGAGGTCAGGAAATATAGCGCTGATATAAATATTCAGCGAATATTTATATACATGCCGATGCTAAATGATGAATGTTTACGAAGCGGCCCTGCGCGAAATTTAATACCCGCTAAATAGTTCCAACTGCAACAACCACGAAATATAAGCTTCGTGAAATATATAAAATATAAACACAGTTTTCTCCTTTTTTTTCTTTTCTGTATTAAGAATAAAACAAAAACGAATAAAACCGCAAAAATATACAATGACGATAAAATCAATAAAGGATATTTAGAGGACCGAGGTATACCCGTCTCGAAATCTAAGCGTAAAAATTTATTTAGAAAACGTGGACAGTAACTTGTACCCCTGTATTACAGCCAATAAATTATACGCCTTACCCCTAAACTCACCCATATCTCACATTTGATTGGGCACCTAAAATAAAATCCTTAAATTTAATCAGAAGTTAGATTCTAAAGATTTTTCTCATAATTACCATCCTCTGTGCAGCCTTTGACAATAACAGGTGTGAAAATATATGTTTCGTATTTACCTTAAAGGACATTATAAGTTTTTACCATTATAGTGGAGTTTAAATCATGTCGTTGTCTCGGAATACATTTCAGTCGTATGCTTAGCTTTACAAACCGTTGACGTATACGGTGGAAATTAATCAGCTTAAACTAATAAAAAAAACCAAAAGACGAAAGGCTGTTAAGACATATGGCAAACTCTGGCTGAAAAAATCCCCAAGTCAAGAAAGACAGACATGAGTCGATAAAATAGCTATAAATTACAGCGAAGAATTGGAAATTAACCTTTAGGCAGACTCCCGAAAAAATCATCTCATTCCCAGAGACAGGAAATTTTGATTAATGATATCAATGTCTTAACGTTAGAGATATAATAACATTTATTACGGATAAACAGGTTTAATACCGAGAACCTTAAAAGTTTAACAACAGTAGCACGTAATGAATAACCAATTACCGATTAGTAATTAGCTGGTATTCTGATGAAATTGGTTGTGGAGAATCATGTTGTAGTGTGAAACAGATGTCCGATTCAGATTTGAAATAGGTAAAGCTGTACTACTTTGCTAGGTTTTTATGCCTGATCCAACTTAACTTATCTTATAATGAAGGGACGCTGCTCAAATAGTAAATCAGTTTATTTATGAAATTTGTTTTACAAACAGTAGTACAATAAAAGAAAACAGATTTTGGACTTGGGCTCTATATTTTTGACTAGTATTCTATACTTAGGATTTGTACTCTATATCTTTGACTAGTATTCTATATTTAGGATTTGTACTCTATATTTTCGCCATTATGTACCAAAATATCAAGTATTGCTTGGTTGAAACTTTACTTTGAACCTCAAATGGTCATGTTATATAAGGACAGAGCTTTTCTTACAGAGAGATATTACTATAATTTCATAATACTATTATTTAAAATTTCATTCAAAATGTTCAGATCCTCTCATTAGCGTGTGTTTAGACTGCATTGCATAGAGTGTGGAATCTGTTTGTATATCTGAGGTATTATCTATTGGAACGAAAAAATATCTAGTGTAGCGTAACACAAATGTGCTGGTTCGCATCCTTTAGAATTGTCTGGTTCTCCTCCTTTACTACTGTCTGGTTCTCATCCTGTACAATTGTCCTGTTCTCATCCTTTACATCTGACTGGTTCTCATCCTTTACAATTGTCTGGTTCTCATCCTTTACAATTGACTGGTTCTCATCCTGTACAACTGTCTGGTTCTCATCCTTTACAATTGTCTGGTTCTCATCCTTTACATCTGACTGGTTCTCATCCTTTACATCTGACTGGTTCTCATCCTTTACAATTGTCTGGTTCTCATCCTTTACAATTGACTGGTTCTCATCCTGTACAACTGTCTGGTTCTCATCCTTTACAATTGTCTGGTTCTCATCCTTTACATCTGACTGGTTCTCATCCTTTACAATTGTCTGGTTCTCATCCTTTACAATTGTCTGGTTCTCATCCTTTACATCTGACTGGTTCTCATCCTTTACAATTGTCTGATACTCATCCTTTGCAATTGTCCTGTTCTCATCCTGTAAATTGTCTGGTTCTCATCCTTTACAATTGTCAGGTTCGCTTCCTTTACAATTGTCAGGTTCGCATCCTTTACAATTGTCTGGTTCTCATCCTTTACAATTGTTAGGTTTTCATCCTTTACAATTGTTAGGTTTTCATCCTGTAAATTGTCTGGTTCTCATCCTGTACAATTGTCTGGTTCTCGTCCTTTACAATTGACTGGTCCTCGTCCTTTGCAATTGTCTGATACTCATCCTTTACAATTGTCTGATACTCATCCTTTACAATTGTCTGGTTCTCATCCTTTACAATTGTCTGGTTCTCATCCTTTACAATTGATTGGTTCTCAATTTTCGGTTAAAGGTACACACAACAAATTATATATCAATAACATGTCCTCGTCTATAAAAGCACAACAAATCATATATATATAACAAATCTCCCACCTCTATGGATACTTTTTGGTTTATTTTGTTTAACGTCCTATTAACAGCTAAAGCCATTTAAGGACGGCCTCCCGTGCGTGCGACATGCATGCGTGTGATGGGTGCGTATGTGTGTTATACACAACAAATTATATACGAATAACATATATATATATAACTTCCTTGTCTATTGTGTCATCTTTCTCTGATCCAGGATCATAACACATTCACTTCCACTGTGATAATATAGTCGATAGGTATAGAAGTTGGAATTTTATTCAGATACTTTAAAGAAATTCATTGATATCATATCTATCGTAATTATATGTTTCATAAATATAAAGCACTTTATTCTCAATCTATTCATTATGTAAATGTATGTCACTATATACATTTATAAAATACATTTTCAGAATAATCTAAAATAAATTTCTTACTTTCACTTTTTAATTGAAGCGCAGTGTTGGTTATGTGGATTGGATAAAGTGACAAAATAGCCCATATTACTGGCTCAAGAGAACATAATTATTCTGAACTGAGATTGTTTACAAAACAACAACGAAAACTCGATTCGGTGACCATAAAAATAGAAATAAAGAAATCAATATAAAACAAACAAGCTACGGAATACTATTTTTTGGTGTTTGTTGAATGATCCATTGTTACAATTTTCAATATGATTATTTATTGTCAAGTCTACGTCATAACGAATTCCTTTAAAGAATTGCGATATTCTCAAAATAGTCAGGACACAATTTTTTGGCATTTCTCCTTCTTTAATAAATCTATGTTTGAAAATAAATCTTAGAAATTTGATGAAAATGGAGATTCGTCGCAGAAAAGCTTAGGGAAATGTTATCTATTGATATCCTTGATAATGGCATAGATGATTTCGCATTATAACGTGTATTGTGCGTCATTATTCTCGACAATGAATAATTCCATTGCATAAATCGATGATTATGACATAGATACAATATGATAAATAAGTCATGTGTACATACCACTATATAACTTATAATATTGTGATAAAGAAGCGATACGTTACGACGGTAAGACAGAAACTGGGAATTCACAGCCCTGTACAAAGCTTTCAAAGCCTAAATGTAATATCAGAGCGAATCGGCAGTAAAAAGGCGTATGATTTCAGTACATGAAAAAATGTTCCCAGTATGAACGAACACATTAAAACTAATAAACACACAGTGATTGGATGTGAAAATATTTTCCCAAAGAAATGCATCTGTGATTGTGTGATTAATTGACAGGACAAGTTGTGGTCAAGCGGTTAGAGGGGTCCTCCACTTAAAACGATAGGTCATTAATCACAAATAAAAGGCAATACATGCGAGTTCAAGTGGGAAGTCATTTGTAATAGATCGATTCCCATTTATTTATTTGGAAACACTCCATTTTTCTGACTTTGACAGATAAAATATCAGGATAATATTTCTAATATAAAACAAGATCGAGACAACCTTTAAGTTGACATATAGCCTATCAAATACATTTTGTACATATAATGCCTTGGTATCACTATAATTATCTACAAAACTTACCACTAGAAGAGATCAGCTACTGGAGGATCTTTTTCATTTAGGTATCGACACTTTTTAAACGACGAGATCTCCTGGACTTTTTGTTGGTTTTTATTTTATTTATTTATTTATTTATTTATTTTTTAGAAAAAAAATATCGATTTTTAACAATGTCTGTGAATTTTCTTACTTAAAATATACTGACATGTATCTGATGGGAAATGTTAGAATAGTTTTGTATTGATCATATGTTTACATGCGACAGTAACGGTGGTGTAAGTTGTCACAGGGTGTCCGTGTATAAGAGAGAGCTTAAGAATTGTGATCAATGGAATATACGTATATACATTTCAATGATTGGAGGAAACAAAACGGGCGCGTCAGAAAAAATAATGTTCTCGTTGAGAACTGCTGCATTAAAATATGCATCCTGATTTCTCCCAAACCAGATTTCTCCCTGAATATACATTTTGATCTCTCCCTAAAAATATACATCCAAATCTCTCCTTAAATAAACATCCTGATCTCTCCCTAAATATACAATCCTGATATCTCCCTTAATGTACATTTTGATCTCTCCCTTAATATACATTTTGATCTCTCCCTTAATATACATTTTGATCTCTCCCTAAATAAACATCCTGATCTCTCCCTAAATATACAATCCTGATATCTCCCTTAATGTACATTTTGATCTCTCCCTTAATATACATTTTGATCTCTCCCTAAATAAATATCCTGATCTCTCCCTTAATATACATTTTGATCTCTCCCTTAATATACATTTTGATCTCTCCCTTAATATACATTTTGATCACTCCCTTAATATACATTTTGATCTCTCCCTAAATAAACATCATGATCTCTTCCTTAATATATATTTTGATCTCTTTCTAAATATCCTGATATGTCCCTAAATAAACATCCTGATCTCTCCCTTAATATACATTGTAATATCTCCCTGAATATACATTGTGATATCTCCCTGAATATACATTGTCATATCTCCCTAAATAAACATCATGATCTCGCCCTTAATATATATTTTGATCTCTACCTAAATATCCTGATATTTCCCTAAATAAACATCATGATCTCTCCCTGAATATACATTGTCATATCTCCCTAAAAATATGCATCCTGATTTCTCCCTAAATAAACATCTTGATCAATCCCTTAAAATACTTTGTGATCTCTCCCTAAATAAACATACTCAACTCTCACGAAATACCCATCCAGATCTCTCCCTGAATATACATCTTGATCCCTCCCTAAAAATATACATCCTGATCTCTCCCTGAATATGCATTGTCATATCTCCCTAAATATCTCTCCTCATTTTTCCTTAAATATACCTCCTGATCTCTTCCTTAATTACCAACCAATTATTGTTCATCAGCTTTCTTCATCCTCTTTGTTCTTTCTTTATCTATCAATCATCACGTCCCCTCACCCCTATCTCAATCATTACCCCAGTTTTAAGACAACTCACGCCTAGTTACTATAAGTGTCACCCCTCACTCCTATCTCAATCATTACCCCAGTTCTAAGACAACTCACGCCTAGTTACTATAAGTGTCACCCCTCACTCCTATCTCAATCATTACCCCAGTTCTAAGACAACTCACGCCTAGTTACTATAAGTGTTCTCTAAATCTCCGATTATATCATTCTTGTTGATGATATAAAAATACGATGAGAGGTGAGAACTGCACCCTAGCTAGTATCGTTTAGCGTCAGAGTATTCATATTTATATCCGGCATGTAGATATTATGTATACTGACATAATTGTCTAGTAGTACATTTATATTTGATTGTTCTGGCTTCTCTCCTGTACTTCAACACCTTTCTATTTTAGCCTCACGAGTCCTAGGAGAACTAAAACATCCTACGCAGCAGTGTTAGAGTCATCATTCGGCCTATACTGTATCTATCATTATATATATATATATATGCTGTAAGTGTGCTCTTTGGACATTCATTTAAAATGCTGACACTCCCGGACACAATATCACAGCCGCTGTTACTCACCTGTTACATAATACATATATTAAGTCCAATGGTAAAATATATTGCTATATCTTCCTAATATCTGCAGTCATATCAAATAAATAAGTGATTCTTTAATGAATATCAAATAAATAAGTGATTCTTTAATGAATATCAAATAAATAAGTGATTCTTTAATGAATATCAAATAAATAAGTGATTCTTTAATGAATATCAAATAAATAAGTGATTCTTTAATTAATATCAAAGTCCATAACACTCATAGTGATATATAAAAAGTGGTTCTGAGAAAAAAACAAAGAAAACAATGACCTTTGTTACTGTCTGTTAATCATATTGCAGATATTCATTTTCACAAAAGTTCTTCAAAACAAACGACCGTAGAAATAATAACCTCTGTCAATTCATACGGGACCAAATAGTCGCGGGATTTTAAAAGTGACGATCTAATACCGTGTTAATCAACCATTTTCATGAATCATCTTTGTAACAGGCGTACCACGTGGCGGACCAATATATACCCGCCTGATGCAAACGTGCCACAGGTTCTTTCATAAAAATTCATAAAATATGAACATTTAACTATTTGTTTGATCCAAACGCTGATTAAAAACAATAAATACGTGTCGTAGTTACAGAACCGAGGTTGATAAAAAAACGATCACTTTTAAAATGACCTATTAAAATCTTTCTCAAAAAAACAAAAAACAAAAAAAACACACAAAACATAGTTAAAAAAGTTAAACATTTCAGAATTATTGCTTCAAAACTTAATGAGGAGATTTCCGTACAAACAAACGTGAACTGGGGACATCCCCATACCTATACTGGTCCAATGGAAATCAGTGCCGTCCAAAACATGTATTTTATTAGGACAACAGTCTAATACACCTAGCGGATCTCTCAATAATTGTGTCACTACATAATGACGTCATACGCGCTGTGACGTCAACGCGGACTGGAGGATGCATTGAAAATATGTAAATTTCAAATTTCATATTAGCTTACAAGAAACATTTCGCTGGCATTAAATCGAGTTAACATGGCAAAAAGAAGGTTTGTTTCCTTTTCATACATAATGTATTATATTTATAGTCATTTTGATCCGATTGTCTTAAACTCTTCAAAATATTAATTCATAAAGGCCATCTTTATTATTAAGAGTTTGATACACTTTTGATTGACATACGAATAATTCAACGAACTTTTAACGGATGAGATATATTGACATGACATGACATGAGAACAGTACAATGATCAGTTTTTATTTTACTACAGAGAATCCACAATGAATTTTAAATATCAAAATATACCTTCATCAATCGTAAATGTGTTCAAGACATTTCGTACATATTTATATTTTCTGAGAACGTTCGAATGTCCTTTGAAGTACAGATGAACAGTGATAAATAAGAAAAATTATGGGAGTTTTATCTGTACTTAACTTGTCACTGTACTTGTCCTGCAAGCAAACAGAAAAACTAAGAGCAACCACAGTGGAAATTCACATATAATACTATTACATTAGGAAACATGACTTACCTGTAGGGAATACACCTATAAATATAATAATGATATTAATTAGGAAACATGACTTACCTGTAGGGAATACACCTATAATAATAATATTACATTAGGAAACATGGCTTACCTGTAGGGACTACACCTATAATAATAATATTACATTAGGAAACATGACTTACCTGTAGGGAGTACACCTATAATAATAATATTACATTAGGAAACATGACTAACATGTAGGGAGTACACCTATAATAATAATATTACATTAGGAAACAGGACTTACCTGTAGGGAATTCACATATAAATGTAATAATGATATTAATTAGGAAACATGACTTACCTGTAGTGAATACACATATAACAATGATATTATTAAGGAAACATGATTTATCTGTAGGAAATACCCAGGTAATAATGATATTATTAAGGAAACATGATTTACCTGTAGGAAATACCCAGGTAATAATGATATTGCATTAGGAAACATGACTTACCTGTAGGGAATACACATATAATAATGATGTTACATTAGGAAACATGACTTACCTGTAGGGAGTACACCTATAATAATGATGTTACATTAGGAAACATGACTTACCTGTAGGGAGTACACCTATAATAATGATGTTAATTAGGAAACATGACTTACCTGTAGGCAATACACATATAATAATGATGTTACATTAGGAAACATGACTTACGTGTAGGGAATACCCAGGTAATAATAATATTACATTAGGAAACATGACTTATATGAGGGAATACACATATAATAATGATATTACATTAGGAAACATGACTTACCTGTAGGGAATACACATATAATAATGATATTAATTAGGAAACATGACTTACTGTACCTGTAGCGAGTACACAAAAAAAATTATTACATTAAGAAACATGTCTTAGCTGCAGGTAATACACATATAATAATGATGTTGCATTAGGAAACATGGCTTACCTGTAGGGAATACACATATAATAATAATATTACATTACGAAACATGACTAACCATTAGTGAATTCACATATAATAACGATTTAATTAGGAAACATGAGTTACATGTAGGGAATACACATATAATAATGATGTTACATTAAGAAACATGACTTACCTGTAGGGAATTCACATATAATAATGATGTTACATTAAGAAACATGACTTTCTTGTAGGGAATACACATATAATAATGATGTTAATTAGGAAACATGACTTACCTGTAGGGAATTCACATATAATAATGATGTTACATTAGGAAACATGACTTACCTGTAGGTAATACACATATAATAATGATATTGCATTAGGATAAGTTACCGGCATGTCATAAATTATTTGAAAAGTGACATGTTTTAGATGATAAACGTGCTTGATGTTTTTCTTTTGAAATCAAAGTTTGTAAAATATTTATTGAAATAAGGGGGGGGGGGGGGGGGGGGGCACAACCTAGTCCTGGTTTTCATATTCGTTCGACTGTTTAGTTCCCTCGGTCGTCCTCCTCGGTATCAACACTTTCCGTCAGTTAAGTTCCCTCGGTTGTCCTTCATTGATATCAACACTTTCTGTCTCTTTAGTTCCCTCCGTCATTCTCCTCGGTATCAACACTTTCCGTCTGTTTAGTTCCCTCGGTCGTCCTCCTCGGTATCAACACTTTCTGTCAGTTAAGTTCCCTCGGTTGTCCTTCATTGATATCAACACTTTCTGTCTCTTTAGTTCCCTCCGTCATTCTCCTCGGTATCAACACTTTCGGCCTGTTTAGTTCACTCAGTCGTCCTCCTCGGTATCAACACTTTCTGTCTGTTCAGTTCCCTCGGTCGTCCTCCTCGGTATCAACACTTTCTGTCTGTTTAGTTCCCTCGGTCGTCCTCCTCGGTATCAACACTTTCTGTCTGTTTAGTTCCCTCGGTCGTCCTCCTCGGTATCAACACTTTCCGTCAGTTAAGTTCCCTCGGTCGTCCTCCTCGGTATCAACACTTTCTGTCTGTTTAGTTCCCTCGGTCGTCCTCCTCGGTATCAACACTTTCCGTCCCTTTAGTTCCCTCGGTCGTCCTCCTCGATATCAACACTTTCGGTCTGTTTAGTTCACTCGGTCATCCTCCTCGGTATCAACACTTTCTGTCTGTTTAGTTCCCTCGGTCGTCCTTCTCGGTATCAACACTTTCCGTCTGTTTAGTTCCCTCGGTCGTCCTCCTCGGTATCAACACTTTCGGCCTGTTTAGTTCCCTCGGTCGTCCTCCTAGGTATCAACACTTTCCGTCTGTTTAGTTCCCTCGGTCGTCCTCCTCGGTATCAACACTTTCTGTCTGTTTAGTTCCCTCAGTCATTTTCCTCGGTATCAACACTTTCTGTCTGTTTAGTTCACTCGGTCGTCCTCCTCTGTATCAACACTTTCAGTCTGTTTAGTTCCCTCAGTCATCCTCCTCGGTATCAACACTTTCTGTCTGTTTAGTTCCCTCGGTCGTCCTCCTCGGTATCAACACTTTCAGTCTGTTTAGTTCCCTCGGTCGTCCTCCTCGGTATCAACACTTTCTGTCTGTTTAGTTCCCTCGGTCGTCCTCCTCGATATCAACACTTTCTGTCTGTTTAGTTCCCTCGGTCGTCCTCCTCGGTATCAACACTTTCCTGTCTGTTTAGTTCCCTCGGTCGTCCTCCTCGGTATCAACACTTTCCGTCTGTTTAGTTCCCTCGTTCGTCCTCCTCGGTATCAACACTTTCTGTCTGTTTAGTTCCCTCGGTCGTCCTCCTCGGTATCAACACTTTCTGTCTGTTTAGTTCCCTCGGTCGTCCTCCTCGGTATCAACACTTTCTGTCTGTTTAGTTCCCTCGGTCGTCCTCCTCGGTATCAACACTTTCTGTCTGTTTAGTTCACTCAGTCATTCTCCTCGGTATCAACACTTTCTGTCTGTTTAGTTCCCTCGGTCGTCCTCCTCGGTATCAACACTTTCCGACTGTTTAGTTCCCTCCGTCATTCTCCTCGGTATCAACACTTTCCGTCTGTTTAGTTCCCTCAGTCATCCTCCTCGGTATCAACACTTTCCGACTGTTTAGTTCCCTCGGTCGTCCTCCTCGGTATCAACACTTTCTGTCTGTTTAGTTCCCTCGGTCGTCCTCCTCGGTATCAACACTTTCTGTCTGTTTAGTTCCCTCGTTCGTCCTCCTCGGTATCAACACTTTCCGTCTGTTTAGTTCACTCGGTCGTCCTCCTAGGTATCAACACTTTCTGTCTGTTTAGTTCCCTCGGTCGTCCTCCTCGGTATCAACACTTTCTGTCTGTTTAGTTCCCTCGGTCGTCCTCCTCGGTATCAACACTTTCTGTCTGTTTAGTTCCCTCGGTCGTCCTCCTCGATATCAACACTTTCCGTCTGTTTAGTTCCCTCGGTCGTCCTCCTCGATATCAACACTTTCCGTCTGTTTAGTTCCCTCGGTCGTCCTCCTCGATATCAACACTTTCCGTCTGTTTAGTTCCCTCGGTCGTCCTCCTCAGTATCAACACCTTTGGGCTCTTTAGTGCTCTAATGCAACCAAAAAGAAGCTATTACTGGCTTGGACACAAACCAATAATTGAAATCTTGATAGATATATAAAGGGATTGAAAAGATTTACACGAATATCCTACTCACTTCCAAGCAAATTTATCAAAAAAAATAACTCGGACATTATGAGCAATTAACAGCGACTTGTTTGATTCAGGTGTGGTTAATTTACTTTTTCAATAATCTAATTTAAAATCTTCAATTATTCCAGATATGTTTATTATACCAACCAATCACAGCCGGTTTATAGTACAAGTAAAAGAGACTGTACATCCAACTTATCAACAACAACAAATAAAAAAATAAATTAAAAAATCGATACTATTGTTTTGGTATATGTAGTATCTGTGATTTTTTTTATTATATCTTGTGGTTCGATTAACTTGTGTTAGAAATTATACACTTACACAATATAAAGAGCAAGAGCCTATTTCTGAGCATATAAAAAAAAGAAAAAAATTATACCCTTTTTCGGGAGGGAAATGGTTCCTACAATTAATAAGATATATATCATTATGTGTCGTTAGACTGCATGAAACAAGATTTTATTTGATAAAGAAAAGCGTGTCGTACACGTATATTAATTACACAACATTCGACATTTTTTGTTTTCATAATTCCTTGTTGAACTTTTCGTACGGTACATGTGCATTTTGTAAAAGTGCATGTTATTCCTCGTGCAATTTTCATGTAATTTCAAAGACCGAACTTCTAAAATCATTAACACAAAAACATAGCTGTATGTAGGGCTTATTTAAAACTGCCGTATTTACTTTTTACTGATTTTCATTTTCAATCATTTATTAGAAGAAGAAAAATCTATCCAATCAAGAATCACACCCTTATTTTAAAAATAATGTACTTATTTTCAAACAATTACACATTACAGTTGATTTAAAATGCAAATGTAATTTTCAGTTCAGTAGACAATCTCGACTTGGTGTGGAAATAAATGATCGCACTAATGAACCTTTGTTTATTAACCTCGTTATAACGATAATAACCGAGAGAGCGTGCTAAAACTGTATAGATAATTCCGTAGTGTCATTTCTACCTTATATCCCTCGGTGTAGTCACAGCATTTTAAACAATCTACCAGCAAAAACATTCACATGAAATCACAGTTAAAAATTCTTAACTTTCAAAAGTTACTAAATTAGTAAAAGGCATGTGCACTGGAAGTTTCGTCACATACTCTAACTTAATGATTATATTTCTAGTATAACAACAAACTCGGGGCAAGATTTCTTTAACGTCTAGTCAGCTTTATAAGAGCATAATGTCACCTTTATTCACAATATTGATTTTAACATTATAAAACCAATATGGAGACAAAATACAAATAAAATACGAAAGTTTTATACGTCGAGAAGCAAGACATCACCTTTTTACAAATATTCACTGTTGTCATTTGAAATTTGAAGTGTATCACATGAAATAGGTACTAACAAAAATTCCTACTGTTTAACTTTATGGAAGATAATATCTTTATTCCTTTTTTGAATAATTAAATTTATATGATATTTTTATCGACAGGCGGTGTAACGCTATGGCCGAATATCTCAAAATCAAATTATTGATATTTCTCCAAAAAATCTGTCCATTCTCTTAAATATGAAAATCTATTTTTTATAAACAGACCTTTGTACGTTGTAATTATGACATTTCAATGGGACAATCAATAACAATACTTGTGCATTCGATGTCTTCACTGAAACCGAAAATGAAAGTCTACTTTGATAAAGACACCAGCTATAAAGGTTTATCCATTATCTGTGTTATATGAAAGTGTAAATATGTTCAAGGTCATCAAATATATTTTTAACTTAACAATACATGCACATGCACTCAATTAATAGATTATTATAACAATACCTGTCTACAATAACTAATATATCAGATGTTATAATAATACCTGTCTACAATAACTAATATATCAGATGTTATAACAATACCTGTCTACAATAACTAATATATCAGATGTTATAACAATACATGTTACAATAACTAATATATCAGATGTTATAACAATACCTGTCTACAATAACTAATATATCAGATGTTATAACAATAACTGTCTACAATAACTAATATATCAGATGTTATAACAATACATGTTACAATAACTAATATATCAGATGTTATAACAATACATGTTACAATAACTAATATATCAGATGTTATAACGATACCTGTCTACAATAACTAATATATCAGATGTTATAATGATACCTGTCTACAATAACTAATATATCAGATGTTATAACAATACCTGTCTACAATAACTAATATATCAGATGTTATAACAATACCTGTTACACTAACTGATCTATCAGATGTTATAACAATACATGTTACAATAACTAATATATCAGATGTTATGACAATACCTGTCTACAATAACTAATATATCAGATGTTATAACAATACATGTTACAATAATTAATATATCAGATGTTATAACAATACCTGTCTACAATAACTAATATATCAGATGTTATAACAATACCTGTCTACAATAACTAATATATCAGATGTTATAACGATACCTGTCTACAATAACTAATATATCAGATGTTATAACAATACCTGTCTACAATAACAAATATATCAGATGTTATAACAATACATGTTACAATAACTAATATATCAGATGTTACTATCTTTAAAATCGCCTTGTTTAATGACGGTTTCTAGTGTGTCAAACACTCACGGTATACGATGAATGCATGTTATCTTTTATAATCAATAAATAGCCATTGCTTGACAGACATAGCACACTGTGTTTCCTTTAAGTGATGGGTTTTATATTGGTTTCCGCAATTATGTGCAATTTTTTTTACAAACATTCTTTTTGATAGTTTTATTTATCCTTATCATAAGAGTTAATATTTTTGAACTTTTATTCATGTTTTTGTATCATAATGAACTGGTTGATTATGAAAAGATTTTACAAAATACACACAAGATATTAACACCTTTCTATACAAAGGGTAATAATTAATTTTCTTTGTTTTCATGGTAAATACTCAAATGTGATTGGTCGAAAAATTCTTTTCATCCTTCTATGAAAGAAATTCCGAGGATGGCGCGAAAAATGTGACGTCACAATACGATAATTGACGTTGCGTATTGATTTGAGAAAAATAATCCCATTTAAAACCAGTAAAATTGTACATAAAACATGTTTTAAATTAGAAAATTATTTTCAAAAATTAACTATAAGCGTTGATGTAAATTTGTTTAGTTTCATCGGGGTATGAAACAAATTTAGTTTGCAAACTTCTGTAAGAATCCGCTACGCGGATTCATACAGTTTGCAAACACAATAGTGAACGTCCGCTACGCGGATTCATACAGTTTGCAAACACAATTTGTTTCATACCCCGATGAAACTAAAAAAAATGACATCAATGCTTAAATAATTAATTTTCCATTGTTTGTACGCCGAATGCGGCTTTCTGATTGGTTGAGCTTTTTTTTTCATTCCACTATGAAAAAAAAATCCGAGAATGGCGCAAAAAATGTGACGTCATAATACGACAATTGACGTTGCGTATTGATTTGAGAAAGAGAATCCCATATAACCACCAGTAATGTTGTACATAGAACATATTTTAGATTAGAAAATTATTTTCAAAAATTAATTATAAGCGTTGATGTCAATTATTTTTTAGTTTCATAGGGGTATGAAATCACAAGATATTAGCACCTTTCTATACAAAGTATTGTACAAAAGACAAACAAAATATTACCACCTTTCTATAAAAAAAGGATTTTATAAAAGACAAACAAAATATTAGCACCTTTCTATAGGAATGTATAAAAGACACAAAATATATATTATCACCTTACGGTACAAAGTGAGAGTTAAGTAGAGCTAGAAATAAATAAAATTAAAACTTAATGTAAATTATCATATCCTATCCAAGAATGACGAAGTCATGTGACTAGGTTGAGTGGGGATTTGACGTCATATACTACAAAGAGCGGGAACGTTATGTGGGGATGTTTTTTATAACACGTTACAGTACAGCAACAAATCAAGGAAACGCAGGTTAAAGTACAGCTGTAAGGTGAATTGATCCCCTCAGACCATATCAGGAAAATCAGGGTTAAATCCAGCCGAACTTATCGTTCCCACAAGGCCTGTAGAATTAGATATGGCCACTCGGGTCACGTCTTCAGTGTCTGACAGTAAGGGTCATTCGGATCTCTCGTTACACACTATTCATTGACTATAGATATTCCGATACTCAATACAGAGGCCATTCCGCTGACGTTCTGTTAAATATCCTTGGAGGACTATTTGGAGTAGTTCGGGTTAATATAATAATGTGTTCGGAGTACTCTCGAGGAGAGATCATACAGCCCTTAGGAACACTCACCACAGGCCTGTTTGGAGAAGAGAAGCAACATCGTTTCCGCATACGAGTCATTTGTCAAAGCTTTTAGAGTACATGTGTTACAGAGATTTAACAAACTAACGGCATCGGTTGAGTCTTTGAATTATCATTGGAAGGCAACATATTTGTTACAGGGAAACGATTTATGATCGGAGAAGATTAAAGCTAAAATCATGTCATGCATATTCCTGAACTTTCCAGCTTATTTCAAATTTGAAATAATTATTGGAAGAAAGCTCTAAAATTATACATAATGCATGTTGTAAAAATTGTGTCACAATAACTAAGTATATAAGCAGTTACAATATATAATACCTGTTATAATAACTAAATCTATCAGATGTTATGAAAAAACACCTGTTCACAATAACTTGAGATATCAGATATTATAGAAAAAACCTGTTTACAATAACTTGAGATATCAGATGTTATAGAAAAATCTGTTTACAATAACTTGAGATATCATATGTAATAGAAAAACTTGAGATATCAGATGTTATAGAAAAATCTGTTTACAATAACTTGAGACATCAGATATTATAGAAAAAACCTGTTAACAATAACTTGAGATTCAGATGGTACAGAAAAAATCTATAATAACTAGGTATGTAAGTTGTTATTATCTTTAAAATCGCCGTGTTTTATGGCTGTCCTTGTTTGGTCAAACACTCACGATATACGATGAATACGTATTATCTTTTCTATCGAAAATCAATAAAAATTACCATTACTTGACAGACATACTACACTGTGTTTCGCTAAAATGATATATAATATAATGGTTTCTGCAATTATGTGCAATAATTATTTAACAAACAGTATTTTTGATTAATATATTTAGTTATAAATCTAAGATTGATAGGATAAATAATCATAGATGTTGAAACGATTTTCCTTAAATTTCATATAAAATCAAAACAATTTTCATACACTTTTATCATTTAACTCAGAAAACTTAAATTTTAACAGGTTTAACGTCGAAATGTACAGGTAACATCAAACGTTAGCAGCCATTTTGTTTCCATAATCTAATTGTATTCTATATCATGACGTAACGATCCACACATTGACTGGCTAAGTCATTGATATACACTTCAGGGTATATTACACTAGTGACATACACTACAGAGTATATTACACTAGTGACATACACTACAGAGTATATTACACTAGTGACATATACTTCAGAGTATATTACACAAGTGACATACACGTCAGGGTATATTACACTAGTGACACACACTTCAGGGTATATTACACTAGTGACACACACTTCAGGGTATATTACACTGGTGACATACACTACAGAGTATATTACACTAGTGACATACACTTCAAGGTATATTACACTGGTGACATACACTACAGGGTATATTACAATATTGACCTAAACTTCAGAGTATATTACACTAGAAACATACACTTCAGAGTATATTACATTAGTGACACACACTTCATGGTATATTACAATAGTGACATACACTTCCAGGTATATTACACTTGTGACATACACTTCAGGGTATATTACACTAGTGACATAAACTTCAGAGTATATTACACTAGAAACATACACTTCAGAGTATATTACACTAGTGACATACACTTCAGCGTATATTACACTAGTTATATACACTTCAGGGTATATTACACTAGTGACATACACTTCAGAGTATATTACACTAGTGACATCAACTTCAGAATATATTACACTAGTGACATACACTTCAGAGTATATTACACTAGTGACACACACTTCAGTGTATATTACACTAGTGACATCAACTTCAGAATATATTACACTAGTGACATACACTTCAGGGTATATTACACTAGTGACATACACTTCAGAGTATATTACACTAGTGACACACACTTCAGTGTATATTACTCCAGTGACATACACTTCAGGGTATATTACACTAGTGACATACACTTCAGAGTATATTACACTAGTGACATACACTTCAGGGTATATTACACTAGTACACACACTTCAGGGTATATTCCACTAGTGACATACACTTCAGGATATATTACACTAGTGACACACACTTCAGGGTATATTACATTAGTGACATACACTTCAGAGTATATTACACTAGTGACATCCGCTTCAGGGTATATTACACTAGTGACATACACTTCAGGGTATATTCCACTAGTGACATACACTTCAGGGTATATTACACTAGTGACATACACTTCAGGGTATATTACATTAGTGACATACACTTCAGAGTATATTACACTAGTGACACACACTTCAGAGTATATTACACTAGTGACACACACTTCAGGGTATATTACACTAGTGACATACACTTCAGGGTATATTACACTAGTGACATACACTTCAGGGTATATTACACTAGTGACACACACTTCAGAGTATATTACACTAGTGACAAACCCTTCAGGGTATATTACACTAGTGACACACACTTTAGAGTATATTACACGGGTGACATACACTCCAGGGTATATTACACTTGTGACACATACTTCAGGGTATATTACATTAGTGACACACACTTTAGAGTATATTACACCAGTGACATACACTTCAGAGCATATTACACTAGTGACACACACTTCAGGGTATATTACATTAGTGACACACACTTTAGAGTATATTACACCAATGACATACACTTCGGGGTATATTACATTAGTGACACACACTTTAGAGTATATTACACGGGTGACATACACTTCAGAGTATATTACACTAGTGACACACACTTCAGGGTATATTACATTAGTGACACACACTTCAGAGTATATTACAGTAGTGACACACACTTCAGGGTATATTACACTAGTGACATACACTTCAGAGTATATTTCACAAGTGACATACACTTCAGAGTATATTACAGTAGTGACATACACTTCAGGGTATATTACACTAGTGACATACACTTCAGGGTATATTACAGTAGTGACACACACTTCAGGGTATATTACACTAGTGACACACATTTCAGAGTATATTACACTAGTGACATACACTTCAGAGTATATTACACTAGTGACATACACTTCAGGGTATATTACACTAGTGACACACACTTCAGGGTATATTACAAAAGTGACATACACTTCAGAGTATATTACACTAGTGACATACACTTCAGGGTATATTACACTAGTGACATACACGTCAGAGTATATTACACTAGTGACACACTTCAGAGTATATTACACTAGTGACATACACTTCAGGGTATATTACACTAGTGACATACACTTCAGGGTATATTACACTAGTGACATACACTTCAGAGTATATTACACTAGTGACACACACTTCAGGGTATATTACACTAGTGACATACACTTCAGAGTATATTACACTTGTGACATACACTTCAGGGTAGATTACAATAGTGACACACACTTCATGGTATATTACACTAGTAACATACACTTCAGGGTAGATTACAATAGTGACACACACTTCAGGGTATGTCACACTAGTGGCATACACTTCAGAGTATATTACACTAGTGACATACACTTCAGTGTATATTACATTAGAGACATACACTTCAGTGTATATTACACTAGTGACATAACACTTCAGGGTATATTACACTAGTAACATACACTTCAGAGTATATTACACTTCTGACATACACTTCAGAGTATATTACACTAGTGACACACACTTCAGGGTATATTACATTAGAGACATACACTTCAGTGTATATTACACTAGTGACATAACACTTCAGAGTATATTACACTAGTGACATACACTTCAGAGTATATTACACTTCTGACATACACTTCAGAGTATATTACACTAGTGACACACACTTCAGGGTATATTACACTAGTGACATACACTTCAAAGTATATTACACTTCTGACATACACTTCAGAGTATATTACACTAGTGACACACACTTCAGAGTATATTACACTAGTGACACACACTTCAGTGTATATTACACTAGTGGCATACACTTCAGAGTATATTACACTAGTGACACACACTTCAGGGTATATTACATTAGAGACATACACTTCAGTGTATATTACACTAGTGACATAACACTTCAGAGTATATTACACTAGTGACATACACTTCAGAGTATATTACACTTCTGACATACACTTCAGAGTATATTACACTAGTGACACACACTTCAGGGTATATTACACTAGTGACATACACTTCAGAGTATATTACACTTCTGACATAACACTTCAGGGTATATTACACTAGTGACATACACTTCAGAGTATATTACACTTCTGACATACACTTCAGAGTATATTACACTAGTGACACACACTTCAGAGTATATTACACTAGTGACACACACTTCAGTGTATATTACACTAGTGGCATACACTTCAGAGTATATTACACTAGTGACACACACTTCAGTGTATATTACACTAGTGACACACACTTCAGGGTATATTACACTATAGTGACACACACTTCAGTGTATATTACACTAGTGACACACACTTCAGAGTATATTACACTAGTGACATACACTTCAGAGTATATTACACTAGTGACATACACTTCAGGGTAAATTACACTAGTGACATACACTTCAGGGTATATTACATTAGTGACATACACTTCAGGGTATTAACTCCATCACAAACACAGAGATGGTAAGATGTTGGGGAATATAAATAAAACTATTAACTCCACCATAAACACAGACATGGTAAGATGTTGGGGGGATGGAAATAAAACTCTGAACTCCATCACAAACACAGACATGGTAAGATGTTGGGGGATAGAAATAAAACTCTGAACTCCATCACAAACACAGATATGGTAAGATGTTGGGGGATAGAAATAAAACTATTAACTCTATCACAAACACAGACATGGTAAGATGTTGGTGGAATAGAAATAAAACTATTAACTCCATCACAAACACAGACATGGTAAGATGTTGGGGGATAGAAATAAAACTCTGAACTCCATCACAAACACAGACATGGTAAGATGTTGGTGGAATAGAAATAAAACTATTAACTCTATCACAAACACAGATATGGTAAGATGTTGGTGGAATAGAAATAAAACTATTAACTCCATCACAAACACAGACATGGTAAGATGTTGGTGGAATAGAAATAAAACTCTTAACTCCATCACAAACACAGACATGGTAAGATGTTGGGGGATAGAAATAAAACCCCGAACTCCATCACAAACACAGACATGGTAAGATGTTGGAGGATAGAAATAAAACTCTGAACTCCATCACAAACACAGACATGGTAAGATGTTGGGGGATAGAAATAAAACTATTAACTCCATCACAAACACAGACATGGTAAGATGTTGGGGGATAGAAATAAAACTATTAACTCCATCACAAACACAGACATGGTAAGATGTTGGGGAATAGAAATAAAACTATTAACTCTATCACAAACACAGACATGGTAAGATGTTCGGGAATAGAAATAAAACCTGAACTCCATCACAAACACAGATATGGTAAGATGTTGGGGGATAGAAATAAAACTATTAACTCCATCACAAACACAGACATGGTAAGATGTTGGGGAATATAAATAAAACTATTAACTCTATCACAAACACAGACATGGTAAGATGTTGGTGGGATAGAAATAAAACTCTGAACTCCATCACAAACACAGACATGGTAAGATGTTGGGGAATAGAAATAAAACTATTAACTCCATCACAAACACAGACATGGTAAGATGTTGGGGGATAGAAATAAAACTATTAACTCCATCACAAACACAGACATGGTAAGATGTTGGGGGATAGAAATAAAACTATTAACTCCATCACAAACACAGACATGGTAAGATGTTGGGGGATAGAAATAAAACTATTAACTCCATCACAAACACAGACATGGTAAGATGTTGGGGGATAGAAATAAAACTATTAACTCCATCACAAACACAGACATGGTAAGATGTTGGGGAATAGAAATAAAACTCTGAACTCCATCACAAACACAGACATGGTAAGATGTTGGGGAATAGAAATAAAACTCTGAACTCCATCACAAACACAGAAATGGTAAGATGTTGGGGAATAGAAATAAAACTATTAACTCCATCACAAACACAGACATGGTAAGATGTTGGGGGGATAGAAATAAAACTATTAACTCTATCACAAACACAGACATGGTAAGATGTTGAGGGATAGAAATAAAACTATTAACTCCATCACAAACACAGACATGGTAAGATGTTGGGGGATAGAAATAAAACTATTAACTCCATCACAAACACAGACATGGTAAGATGTTGGTGGAATAGAAATAAAACTCTTAACTCCATCACAAACACAGACATGGTAAGATGTTGGGGGATAGAAATAAAACTATTAACTCCATCACAAACACAGACATGGTAAGATGTTGGTGGAATAGAAATAAAACTCTGAACTCCATCACAAACACAGACATGGTAAGATGTTGGGGGATAGAAATAAAACTATTAACTCCATCACAAACACAGACATGGTAAGATGTTGGGGGATAGAAATAAAACTATTAACTCTATCACAAACACAGACATGGTAAGATGTTGGGGGATAGAAATAAAACTATTACCTCTATCACAAACACAGACATGGTAAGATGTTGGGGGATAGAAATAAAACTATTAACTCCATCACAAACACAGACATGGTAAGATGTTGGGGGATAGAAATAAAACTCTGAACTCCATCACAAACACAGACATGGTAAGATGTTGGGGAATAGAAATAAAACTATTAACTCCATCACAAACACAGACATGGTAAGATGTTGGGGAATAGAAATAAAACTATTAACTCCATCACAAACACAGACATGGTAAGATGTTGGGGGATAAAAATAAAACTATTAACTCCATCACAAACACAGACATGGTAAGATGTTGGGGAATAGAAATAAAACTATTAACTCCATCACAAATACAGACATGGTAAGATGTTGGGGGATAGAAATAAAACTATTAACTCCATCACAAACACAGACATGGTAAGATGTTGGGGAATAGAAATAAAACCCTGAACTCCATCACAAACACAGAAATGATCAAATGTTCGGGAATAAAATCTCTTTCCATTCCCGCAAGTTGAGCCCGTGTCCTGTGACATCTGGAAAGGACGTCGATTACATATACTGAATGGATATGATTTTCACACCACAAATAAGATCAAACCGAGATTAAACGTTTAAAGTAAAACACATGTAAGGTGTGTTAAAAGAATGGCAGATTTAAGGATAGAAAGACTCCTGAATACAGTGGATAGCAGGTGGCACAGTTATATATGTAACTTGTTTCGTAATTGTTGTAAGTAAAATAAAGTTTTGTTCATATTTGAAAGGTATAACATCATGATGATATCTTCCTCCAAACAGTGACACATCATACTAGTTTATCTGATAATATGATAATAACCCTATCAGGAGAATGCCACCATATATCGTATTTAACCGCTAGATCCATCTATATGACGAAGTATTCTAAGGTATCATTGATACACGCGTTGTTTTACTTGTTGTGGCCTACTTTTAATTACTCGCGTGTTGATAGCGAGGTGCCCCCAGTTTGAGATTTTTGTTTGTGTAAACATATGTTGTCCTGTTTACAGATCAATAAATACACAATCAGTGTCGGTGTCTTCAGATCCAAGGATTACCCCGTCATTCTCTTTATTGCTTCCGCGAACATCGATAGCATCCCGGCCGGAAATTAATTAACCGGAGTTTGCTGTTCGTTTCACTTACTACATTTCTCCGTGAAAGAAGTAAGAGATGTTCCGACCCATGGTGGCGCAGGAAGTCACTCGGAGAGTCAGAGGGCAAAGTTTTTCTAGTTGTTTAAAGATGAAAAATGATATTTGTTTCAGGAAATTGATGGTATTCTGCGGGTAATTACTTTCTGGGGCCTCGGTCTGTTTCCCATCACAGACGTATCTTCCCTCAAGAACTGTTGTGTGTAATCGGGAAAAATCAAGATCTGTTTTCTGAGAGTCGGAAACATCCCCGGGGTTCTTTATCTCCAGGCTGTGATGATGTGCATTACTATTTTATAAATTCCGTTACCATTTTAAAGACTCTGGTATGTCTTGGCCAGGGGACAGAACCCAAGCCTTCCTCACAGGGGCGAACGCTCAACTAAAGGCCAAAAGTGAGGCATTGTCAACGGAGACATTAGGAAAAAGAAAGTTAAGAAAGAAGAGAAAAGAAAAGATCCCAAATGTAGTCGCCTTTTACGATCATGCAATGGGAGCAGCAGGTACAATTCTTACGCCCTACCTGCAAGGAAGACTGGTATATAGACAAAAATACATACTGTAGACAATAATACATACTGTAGACAATAATACATACTGTAGACAATAATACATACCGGTACATACATTATTAACATTAGCTATCATGCACAGTATATGATTAAAGCTTAGCACCATATGAAGAAGCATCGAAACTGTTTTCGTTATTGGTATATAAATCGGCACCCTTTTGTACAATTAGACTGATTTTGCCGGAAGTGAAGTGAAGGGAATGTTTTGTATATTAGAATCTGTAACTGGTGATGTGTGTGTGGTTTTATAAGATGTGTGATCGTTAGCCGTTAGTTACTAGACCATTATCATCCCTACGTGTTGTGTATACAAACAGGAACGAACAAAGGCTAACAATATGAAACGGCAACATTTCAATAGTAATGTTATAAACACACATCTCATACAAATTAACACATCGTTATGTACGCAGTTCGCTGTCAGGTTTTATATAGGGTTTGTATTTATACAGAAGTGTTAGTGACTCCCTTTGTAGGGCCATATTATGAACATTGTGGCGTTAAAACAAGGCCGCCGTTACTATAAATAGAAATCGTGCCTGATATGTATTTCTAGCCAATTATCTAAGTAACACCTCGTCTGTGTATACTCTCAAACCAGAAATACATCAAGTAATATCACTGTTAGTAAAATCATATCTAAATAAAAATGGTGTCCGATTATCACAAACCAACATAAAGCGTTTACAAATACCATCGATTGTGTTAGTTAAAATTTTCTTTTGTCGGGGACTTTGTGACCTATAACTTCTGGAGTAAATTGGTAACTGCTACTAAGTATTTATTTGGGTAATCACAAGTCGAGAAATTGGACGATCGAGAAAAATGGCGGAACAGCGGACAGAAATGGGCTTAAATGATGAGTTTTGATGCATTAAAGGTCGTGTATGACGTCTCAGGTGATGTAATAACGGTACCCAATGTAGATAAATAACAATGATACCCAATGTAGATAAATAATAACGGTACCAATTGTAGATAAATAATAACGGTACCCAATGAAGAAAAATAATAACGTAACCAATGTAGATAAATAATAACGGTACCCAATGTAGATAAATAATAACGGTACCCATTGTAGAGAAATAATAACGTACCCAATGTAGATAAATAATAACGTAACCATGTAGAAAATAATAACGGTACCCAATGTAGAATAAATAATAAACGTTAACCCGATTGTAGATAAATAAATAACGGTACCCAATGTAGATAAATAATAACGGTACCCAATGTAGATAAATAATAACGGTACCCAATGTAGATAAATAATAACGGTACCCAATGTAGATAAATAATAACGGTACCAATTGTAGATAAATAATAACGGTACCCAATGTAGATAAAATAATAACGGTACCCAATGTAGATAAATAATAACGGTACCCAATGTAGATAAATAATAACGTACCCAATGTAGATAAATAATAACGGTACCAATTGTAGAGAAATAATACCGTACCCAATGTAGATAAATAATAACGGTACCAATTGTAGAGAAATAATACCGTACCCAATGTAGATAAATAATAACGGTACCAATTGTAGAGAAATAATACCGTACCCAATGTAGATAAATAATAACGGTACCAATTGTAGAGAAATAATACCGTACCCAATGTAGATAAATAATAACGGTACCCAATGTAGATAAATAATAACGGTACCCAATGTAGATAAATAATAACGGTACCCAATGTAGATAAATAATAACGGTACCCAATGTAGATAAATAATAACGGTACCCAATGTAGATAGATAATAACGTACCCAATGTACAAAAATGTAGATAAATAATAACGTACCCAATGTAGATAAATAATAACGTACCCAATGTAGATAAATAATAACGGTACCCAATGTAGATAAATAATAACGGTATCCAATGTAGAGAAATAATAACGGTATCCAATGTAGAGAAATAATAACGTACCCAATGTAGATAAATAATAACGGTACCAATTGTAGATAAATAATAAGGGTACCCAATGTAGATAAATAATAACGGTACCCAATGTAGAGAAATAATAACGGTATCCAATGTAGAGAAATAATAACGTACCCAATGTAGAGAAATAATAACGGTACCCGATGTAGACAAATAATAACGGTATATGTACCCAATGTAGAGAAATAATAACGGTACCCAATGTAGATAAATAATAACGTACCCAATGTAGAGATATAATAACGGTACCAATTGTAGATAAATAATAACGGTACCCGGTGTAGATAGATAATAACGGTACCAATTGTAGATAGATAATAACGGTACCCAATGTAGATAAATAATAACGTACCCAATGTAGATAAATAATAACGTACCCAATGTAGAGATATAATAACGTACCCAATGTAGATAAATAATAACGGTACCCGGTGTAGATAGATAATAACGGTACCCGATGTAGATAGATAATAACGGTACCCAATGTAGATAGATAATAACGTACCCAATGTAGATAAATAATAACGGTACCCGGTGTAGATAGATAATAACGGTACCCGATGTAGATAAATAACAATGATACCCAATGTAGATAGATAATAACGGTACCCAATGTAGATAAATAATAACGGTACCCAATGTAGATAAATAATAACGGTACCCAATGTAGAGAAATAATAACGGTACCAAATGTAGATAAATAATAACGGTACCCAATGTAGATAGATAATAACGGTACCCAATGTAGATAAATAAAAACGGTACCCAATGTAGAGAAATAATAACGTGCCCAATGTAGATAGATAATAACGGTACCCAATGTAGATAGATAATAACGGTACCCAATGTAGATAAATAAAAACGGTACCCAATGTAGATAAATAATAACGTACCCAATGTAGATAAATAATAATGGTACCCAATGTAGATATATAATAACGGTACCCAATGCAGATAGATAATAACGCTACCCAATGTAGATAGATAATAACGGTACCCAATGTAGATAGATAATAACGGTACCCAATGTAGAGAAATAATAACGGTACCCAATGTAGATAGATAATAACGGTACCCAATGTAGATAAATAATAACGGTATCCAATGTAGATAGATAATAACGGTACCCGATGTAGATAGATAATAACGGTACCCAATGTAGATAGATAATAACGTAACCAATGTAGAGAAATGATAATGGTACCCAATGTAGATAGATAATAACGGTACCCAATGTAGATAGATAATAACGGTACCCAATGTAGATAGATAATAACGGTACCCAATGTAGATAAATAATAACGCTACCCAATGTAGATAGATAAGAACGAAACCAACATAGAGAAATGATAACGGTACCCAATGTAGATAAATAATAACGGTACCCAATGTAGAGAAATAATAACGGCACCCAATGTAGAGAAATGATAACGGTACCCAATGCTGAAATTGATATATCACATTTTTCGGTTACCTGGTACTTTTTAGTAAAAATCACAAAAGTAAATACCATATTTACGTAGATCCACATTTGTCTTCTCCTACGCATACAATATGGGGTTTTTTCTCGTTCATATCTACTGGAATGAAAACACCGAATTGTTGGATTTTCCGGGGATTTTTATCACAGCCAATTAATATTTACGACCGAGAAGATGTTTTCGACAAAATTAAAACAATAAAACACGTATAAACAATAACAAAATTTAGCAAACAAAACAAACGAAAGGTGTCAATAAATAGAGGATATCTAACAGTGTCTTCAGTAATACCAAATATATAGAGGATATCTAACAATGTCTTCAGTAATACCAAATATATAGAGGATATCTAACAATGTCTTCAGTAATACCAAATATATAGAGGATATCTAACAGTGTCTTCAGTAATACCAAATATATAGAGGATATCTAACAATGTCTTCAGTAATACCAAATATATAGAGGATATCTAACAATGTCTTCAGTAATACCAAATATATAGAGGATATCTAACAGTGTCTTCAGTAATACCAAATATAGAGGATATCTAACAATGTCTTCAGTAATACCAAATATATAGAGGATATCTAACAATGTCTTCAGTAATACCAAATATATAGAGGATATCTAACAATGTCTTCAGTAATACCAAATATATAGAGGATATCTAACAGTGTCTTCAGTAATACCAAATATATAGAGGATATCTAACAGTGTCTTCAGTAATACCAAATATATAGAGGATATCTAACAGTGTCTTCAGTAATACCAAATATATAGAGGATATCTAACAATGTCTTCAGTAATACCAAATATATAGAGGATATCTAACAGTGTCTTCAGTAATACCAAATATATAGAGGATATCTAACAATGTCTTCAGTAATACCAAATATATAGAGGATATCTAACAGTGTCTTCAGTAATACCAAATATAGAGGATATCTAACAATGTCTTCAGTAATACCAAATATATAGAGGATATCTAACAATGTCTTCAGTAATACCAAATATATAGAGGATATCTAACAATGTCTTCAGTAATACCAAATATATAGAGGATATCTAACAGTGTCTTCAGTAATACCAATATATAGAGGATATCTAACAGTGTCTTCAGTAATACCAAATATATAGAGGATATCTAACAGTGTCTTCAGTAATACCAAATATATAGAGGATATCTAACAATGTCTTCAGTAATACCAAATATATAGAGGATATCTAACAGTGTCTTCAGTAATACCAAATATATAGAGGATATCTAACAATGTCTTCAGTAATACCAAATATATAGAGGATATCTAACAGTGTCTTCAGTAATATCAAATATGTTTCTCGAGTGGGGCTAATATTTGATATTTTTCACGAGTGCGAAGCACGAGTGAAAAATATCAAAATATTAGTCAAACGAGTGAAATGTTTTGTATTACTGAAGATACTGTTAGATATCCTCTATTTATTACATTTTACAGCAAAATATACCGAGGAAGCTCAATCTCTCCGAGAATCCATTGCGGTCCCCTGTCAACGACTCACAAATGTACGCCAAATCGTGACGTTATGTATTCTATCTTGCATTATGACGTCATACAGTGTTCTGATTTGTCAAATCAGAAAAAAGTGATATTTTTCACTAGTAAAAAGTATCACTTGGGAAGAATGAATAAGTTTCGATATTTCACTGATATAAATGAAATAAAATGGATTTTGAAAATACGATCAAGTCTTATAAACTGATAGTCAGGTCAAAGAACTTTGTCTAGCGCGCAAAAATGAAAAACAAAAAATGTACTAACAAAAAACTGAAAACAGAAACAAACTAAACAAATTGCTTTAGATGTAAACCACATGTGTACGTATAAACATTTGTTAAATATTAAATTGTCGGTGTATTACATTGAATGGTCCGTCCCTTTAACAGACAAGTGTTTAACCTGTATTTTACTTTCACGCAATACGATTGATTTGTTTCCCATCGGGATCACCAGCTGATCTGTTTGAACCTGTCATATGGTCAGTTTGAACAAACAGTTTGGTCAACAGTGTCCGAAATCCCAGGGGGTATCAACATCACCACGATCGTTATCCATCAACTCGACAAAACCCGCGCGGTCAGTCCTTCACAGTAAATACCGGCTTTGTCAACTCTCCGTAGTTCCATTTAAACTGCGTGATGTGCTAATGGTAGTAATTACGTCTGGTGAGGATTCCTGCTATTTTTAGTGAAAGAGGTGCAAATGGGATAAATGCATGCTCTAAGATTATCAACAGTTAACGGCCTGTACGAAATATGTAATTTTGTTCGATGTCGATGCAACACCGTATAAGTTGAGAGTAGATCGCCGAAATACCAACCGAGCGCATCACGGCGGTATTGTCGAAAGGTGCTAATTTCATTAAACATATTTAGCGTTTCATTCACGAAAGTTTTCGAAAACGACAATTATATTTGTATTTCTACTTATATATATAACTACTTATATGTCTATAGGACGTACAAATATTAGAACATGACCGCATTAATTATTAGTGTCTGTGGTTCAGATACATAGATAGTAATACATGTGTGTGTCTGGTACATATACATAGATAGTAATACATGTGTGTGTCTGGTACATATACATAGATAGTAATACACGTGTGTGTCTGGTACATATACATAGATAGTAATACATGTGTGTGTCTGGTACATATACATAGATAGTAATACATGTGTGTGTCTGGTACATATACATAGATAGTAATACATATGTGTGTCTGGTACATATACATAGATAGTAATACACGTGTGTGTCTGGTACATATACATAGATAGTAATATGTGTGTGTGTCTGGTACATATACATATATAGTAATACATGTGTGTGTCTGGTACATATACATAGATAGTAATACATGTGTGTGTCTGGTACATATACATAGATAGTAATACATGTGTGTGTCTGGTACATATACATAGATAGTAATACATGTGTGTGTCTGGTACATATACATAGATAGTAATACACGTGTGTGTCTGGTACATATACATAGATAGTAATACATATGTGTGTCTGGTACATATACATATATAGTAATACACGTGTGTGTCTGGTACATATGCATAGATAGTAATACATGTGTGTGTCTGGTACATATACATAGATAGTAATACATGTGTGTGTCTGGTACATATACATAGAAAGTAATACATGTGTGTGTCTGGTACATATACATAGATAGTAATACATGTGTGTGTCTGGTACATATACATAGATAGTAATACATGTGTGTGTCTGGTACATACACATAGATAGTTATACATGTGTGTGTCTGGTACATATACATGGATAGTAATACATGTGTGTGTCTGGTACATATACATAGATAGTACAGGTAAGACATGTGTGTGTCTGGTACATATACATAGATGGTAATACACGTGTGTGTCTGGTACATATACATAGATAGTAATACATGTGTGTGTCTGGTACATATACATAGATAGTAATACACGTGTGTGTCTGGTACATATACATAGATAGTAATACATGTGTGTGTCTGGTACATATACATAGATAGTAATACACGTGTGTGTCTGGTACATATACATAGAGAGTAATACATGTGTGTGTCTGGTACATATACATAGATAGTAATACGTGTGTGTGTGTGGTACCTATACATTGTACATAGATGGTAATACATGTGTGTGTCTGGTACATATACATAGATAGTAATACATGTGTATGTCTGGTACATATACATAGATAGTAATACGTGTGTGTGTCTGGTACATATACATATATAGTAATACACGTGTGTGTCTGGTACATATGCATAGATAGTAATACATGTGTGTGTCTGGTACATATACATAGATAGTAATACATGTGTGTGTCTGGTACATATACATAGAAAGTAATACATGTGTGTGTCTGGTACATATACATAGATAGTAATACATGTGTGTGTCTGGTACATATACATAGATAGTAATACATGTGTGTGTCTGGTACATACACATAGATAGTTATACATGTGTGTGTCTGGTACATATACATGGATAGTAATACATGTGTGTGTCTGGTACATATACATAGATAGTACAGGTAAGACATGTGTGTGTCTGGTACATATACATAGATGGTAATACACGTGTGTGTCTGGTACATATACATAGATAGTAATACATGTGTGTGTCTGGTACATATACATAGATAGTAATACACGTGTGTGTCTGGTACATATACATAGATAGTAATACATGTGTGTGTCTGGTACATATACATAGATAGTAATACACGTGTGTGTCTGGTACATATACATAGAGAGTAATACATGTGTGTGTCTGGTACATATACATAGATAGTAATACGTGTGTGTGTGTGGTACCTATACATTGTACATAGATGGTAATACATGTGTGTGTCTGGTACATATACATAGATAGTAATACATGTGTATGTCTGGTACATATACATAGATAGTAATACGTGTGTGTGTCTGGTACATATACATAGATAGTAATACATGTGTGTGTCTGGTACATCAACATAGATAGTAATACATGTGTGTGTCTGGTACATATACATAGATAGTACAGGTAATACATGTGTGTGTCTGGTACATATACATAGATAGTAATACATGTGTGTGTCTGGTACATATACATAGATAGTAATACATGTGTGTGTCTGGTACATATACATAGATAGTAATACACGTGTGTGTCTGGTACATATACATAGATAGTAATACGTGTGTGTGTCTGGTACATATACATAGATAGTAATACATGTGTGTGTCTGGTACATATACATAGAGAGTAATACATGTGTGTGTCTGGTACATATACATAGATAGTAATACATGTGTGTGTCTGGTACATATACATAGATAGTAATACACGTGTGTGTCTGGTACATATACATAGATAGTAATACATGTGTGTGTCTGGTACATATACAAAGATAGTAATACATGTGTGTGTCTGGTACATATACATAAATAGTAATACACGTGTGTGTCTGGTACATATACATAAATAGTAATACACGTGTGTGTCTGGTACATATACATATATAGTAATACACGTGTGTGTCTGGTACATATACATAGATAGTAATACATGTGTGTGTCTGGTACATATACATAAATAGTAATACACGTGTGTGTCTGGTACATATACATATATAGTAATACACGTGTGTGTCTGGTACATATACATAGATAGTAATACATGTGTGTGTCTGGTACATATACATAGATAGTAATACATGTGTGTGTGTCTGGTACATATACATATATAGTAATACATGTGTGTGTCTGGTACATATACATAGATAGTAATACATGTGTGTGTGTCTGGTACATATACATATATAGTAATACATGTGTGTGTCTGGTACATATGCATAGATAGTAATACACGTGTGTGTCTGGTACATATACATAGATAGTAATACACGTGTGTGTCTGGTACATATACATAGAGAGTAATACGTGTGTGTGTCTGGTACATATACATAGATAGTAATACATGTGTGTGTCTGGTACATATACATAGATAGTAATACATGTGTGTGTCTGGTACATATACAAAGATAGTAATACATGTGTGTGTCTGGTACATATACATAAATAGTAATACACGTGTGTGTCTGGTACATATACATAAATAGTAATACACGTGTGTGTCTGGTACATATACATATATAGTAATACACGTGTGTGTCTGGTACATATACATAGATAGTAATACATGTGTGTGTCTGGTACATATACATAAATAGTAATACACGTGTGTGTCTGGTACATATACATATATAGTAATACACGTGTGTATCTGGTACATATACATAGATAGTAATACATGTGTGTGTCTGGTACATATACATAGATAGTAATACATGTGTGTGTGTCTGGTACATATACATATATAGTAATACATGTGTGTGTCTGGTACATATACATAGATAGTAATACATGTGTGTGTGTCTGGTACATATACATATATAGTAATACATGTGTGTGTCTGGTACATATGCATAGATAGTAATACACGTGTGTGTCTGGTACATATACATAGATAGTAATACACGTGTGTGTCTGGTACATATACATAGATAGTAATACATGTGTGTGTCTGGTACATATACATAGATAGTAATACATGTGTGTGTCTGGTACATATACATAGATAGTAATACATGTGTGTGTCTGGTACATATACATAGATAGTAATACACGTGTGTGTCTGGTACATATACATAGATAGTAATACATGTGTGTGTCTGGTACATATACATAGATAGTAATACACGTGTGTGTCTGGTACATATACAAAGAGAGTAATACATGTGTGTGTCTGGTACATATACATAGATAGTAATACGTGTGTGTGTGTGTGGTACATATACATTGTACATAGATGGTAATACATGTGTGTGTCTGGTACATATACATAGATAGTAATACATGTGTATGTCTGGTACATATACATAGATAGTAATACGTGTGTGTGTCTGGTACATATACATAGATAGTAATACATGTGTGTGTCTGGTACATATACATAGATAGTAATACATGTGTGTGTCTGGTACATATACATAGATAGTACAGGTAATACATGTGTGTGTCTGGTACATATACATAGATAGTAATACATGTGTGTGTCTGGTACATATACATAGATAGTAATACATGTGTGTGTCTGGTACATATACATAGATAGTAATACACGTGTGTGTCTGGTACATATACATAGATAGTAATACGTGTGTGTGTCTGGTACATATACATAGATAGTAATACATGTGTGTGTCTGGTACATATACATAGATAGTAATACATGTGTGTGTCTGGTACATATACATAGATAGTAATACATGTGTGTGTCTGGTACATATACATAGATAGTAATACATGTTTGTGTCTGGTACATACATGTATACATAGATAGTAATACATGTGCGTGTCTGGTACATATACATAGATAGTAATACACGTGTGTGTCTGGTACATATACATATATAGTAATACATGTGTGTGTCTGGTACATATACATAGATAGTAATACATGTGTGTGTCTGGTACATATACATAGATAGTAATACAAGTGTGTGTCTGGTACATATACATGGATAGTTATACATGTGTGTGTCTGGTACATATACATAGATAGTAATACATGTGTGTGTCTGGTACATATACATAGATGGTAATACACGTGTGTGTCTGGTACATATACATATATAGTAATACATGTGTGTGTCTGGTACATATACATAGATAGTAATACACGTGTGTGTCTGGTACATATACATAGATAGTAATACGTGTGTGTCTGGTACATATACATAGATAGTAATACATGTGTGTGTCTGGTACATATACATAGATAGTAATACATGTGTGTGTCTGGTACATATACATAAATAGTAATACACGTGTGTGTCTGGTACATATACATAGATAGTAATACGTGTGTGTGTCTGGTACATATACATAGATAGTAATACATGTGTGTGTCTGGTACATATACATAGATAGTAATACATGTGTGTGTCTGGTACATATACATAGAGAGTAATACGTGTGTGTGTCTGGTACATATACATAGATAGTAATACATGTGTGTGTCTGGTACATATACATAGATAGTAATACATGTGTGTGTCTGGTACATATACAAAGATAGTAATACATGTGTGTGTCTGGTACATATACATAAATAGTAATACACGTGTGTGTCTGGTACATATACATAAATAGTAATACACGTGTGTGTCTGGTACATATACATATATAGTAATACACGTGTGTGTCTGGTACATATACATAGATAGTAATACATGTGTGTGTCTGGTACATATACATAAATAGTAATACACGTGTGTGTCTGGTACATATACATAGATAGTAATACACGTGTGTGTCTGGTACATATACATAGATAGTAATACATGTGTGTGTCTGGTACATATACATAGATAGTAATACATGTGTGTGTGTCTGGTACATATACATAGATAGTAATACATGTGTGTGTCTGGTACATATACATAGATAGTAATACATGTGTGTGTCTGGTACATATACATAGATAGTAATACATGTGTGTGTCTGGTACATATACATAGATAGTAATACACGTGTGTGTCTGGTACATATACATAGATAGTAATACACGTGTGTGTCTGGTACATATACATAGATAGTAATACATGTGTGTGTCTGGTACATATACATAGATAGTAATACATGTGTGTGTCTGGTACATATACATAGATAGTAATACATGTGTGTGTCTGGTACATATACAAAGATAGTAATACATGTGTGTGTCTGGTACATATACATAAATAGTAATACACGTGTGTGTCTGGTACATATACATATATAGTAATACACGTGTGTGTCTGGTACATATACATAGATAGTAATACATGTGTGTGTCTGGTACATATACATAAATAGTAATACACGTGTGTGTCTGGTACATATACATATATAGTAATACACGTGTGTATCTGGTACATATACATAGATAGTAATACATGTGTGTGTCTGGTACATATACATAGATAGTAATACATGTGTGTGTGTCTGGTACATATACATATATAGTAATACATGTGTGTGTCTGGTACATATACATAGATAGTAATACATGTGTGTGTGTCTGGTACATATACATATATAGTAATACATGTGTGTGTCTGGTACATATGCATAGATAGTAATACACGTGTGTGTCTGGTACATATACATAGATAGTAATACACGTGTGTGTCTGGTACATATACATAGATAGTAATACATGTGTGTGTCTGGTACATATACATAGATAGTAATACATGTGTGTGTCTGGTACATATACATAGATAGTAATACATGTGTGTGTCTGGTACATATACATAGATAGTAATACATGTGTGTGTCTGGTACATATATATTATTACATATTATATATATAAGATATCTTATGGCGGTGGCTTTTGCGATGGCGGTTGAGGTGGCCGTGACGGTGGCGTTTCGGTTGCGGCTGTGGTGTTTTCTTATACATTTGTTTACTTTGATAAGCAGTGGAAAGAAATCATTGAAGTATACAGGTAATATACAGAATTATTTATAAACACCAAATAGATTAACACTTCTTTGGCGGATCAATACTGGTTAAACAGTTTGGAATCAGGTATAAAGACAACAATTACGGATACAAATCATCAGAAAAAAAGGAAAATACACACACACAACATTTGTAAGTAGTAACTAAAAATAATAGATTCCTGGGGATAACGATTGTTATGATAAAAAGGGGTTTGGTGTCTATTTCCATCACGGAGATCACCATTTACACGTGAAAAACGGATTCTCTAGGAACCATCATAGACGATTAAAACTGGGCTCGGAATGTTTATTTTATCAACTAACGGATTAACCACAAAAAAAGGAAACTGAGGAGAACGGATATAGTATTTAGGAGAGAAAGGGATGCGGATATTTTGGGGAGCCAACTGTTGTATGATATGCTGGAGATGACGAATGAGTTATGCATTTGACGTATGGAAAAAAACAGCACCTAAACAAAACACAATACCTTGTAAACCTCATATTTAGTAAAACAATAAAAAGGCAATTCGTTACCTTATTTAAAATTTACTTGATATTTTTTGACAGAATGCACGGTCGGCGATAAATAATTTTTATCTACTAACTTTGTGTGTTTATGATCATTGTCACCGAAATGTCCGAAATGGGAATTAGCGGGGAAAATAAAGGCATCCGGATATAACCCGTGTGTGTCTCGTGTCTGTCAAGGTGTTATGTTTATGACAGTTTTCTTGTCACGTGACTTCCCATTGAGTTTAAGTGTCTTTCTTTTGAAGCCTCGGTCGGGAAATTTCTAGCCATAGACTGATCACCAGGGGGCGCTCTTCATCAGATTTGACATTTTAATATACAGAATGTCGACAGAATTTCTTAACTGTCTGTTTGTTACGGTCTTTATTACCGTTTGAAAGCTTACAGTTTAATGATTAAGTGCATTTACACGTGAAAAACGGATTCTCTAAGAACCATCATAGACGATTAAAACTGGGCTCGGAATGTTTATTTTATCAACTAACGGATTAACCACAAAAAAAAGAAAACTGAGGAGAACGGATATAGTATTTAGGAGAGAAAGGGATGCGGATATTTTGGGGAGCCAACTGTTGTATGATATGCTGGAGATGACGAATGAGTTATGCATTTGACGTATGGAAAAAAACAGCACCTAAACAAAACACAATACCTTGTAAACCTCATATTTAGTAAAACAATAAAAAGGCAATTCGTTACCTTATTTAAAATTTACTTGATATTTTTTGACAGAATGCACGGTCGGCGATAAATAATTTTTATCTACTAACTTTGTGTGTTTATGATCATTGTCACCGAAATGTCCGAAATGGGAATTAGGCGGGAAAATAAAAGGCATCCGGATATAACCCGTGTGTGTCTCGTGTCTGTCAAGGTGTTATGTTTATGACAGTTTTCTTGTCACGTGACTTCCCATTGAGTTTAAGTGTCTTTCTTTTGAAGCCTCGGTCGGGAAATTTCTAGCCATAGACTGATCACCAGGGGGCGCTCTTCATCAGATTTGACATTTTAATATACAGAATGTCGACAGAATTTCTTAACTGTCTGTTTGTTACGGTCTTATTTTACCGTTTTGAAAGCTTACAGTTTAATGATTAAGTGAAGGAAGAAATATTGGTGTCACTATCGTCAATACTTATGTAAAATATTTGACAGCCAAATGTGTTATAATATCAATTTGTACGCATTGGAAGCCAGCAAATTTATGTCGATGGATTTATCAACTTTGACTGTAAAACATATTATAAAGCTCGTCGTGTGTTGTGATTATGACTCAGATTTACTAATTCCAATCTTCATAACTTGTACCAAGAGATATTAAAAGACGGAGACCATATCATAATGATGATGAGGAGATAATGAATGCTGGCTTGCTTCGTTCATGATTTACTACGGACTAGGTTGTTGGGTACTTCGAATGGTTTTTGTCGATGTCGTTCTGGTATTGTTTTCGTCTTCTTCGACAAAATTTTCGTTTAACATGTTGGTATTGACATTTTACACAGAGAGAGAGAGAGAGAGAGAGAGAGAGAGAGAGAGAGAGAGAGAGAGAGAGAGAGAGAGAGAGAGAGAGAGAGTATATTAAGGAGGAGGAAGAGGAGGAGGAGGAGGAGGAGGAGGGAGAAATCGTATCAACATTGTCAATGTCAATGATAGATATATGGCGAAAGAAGGACAGAACTTATATCAAAAAAAATAACCAGAAAAAACATCACAAAATTATTCCTTTATATTGAACAATAACGGGTAATCAACTGACTAATTCATTTTAATAGTTTGATAACACCGGTGTCTGGGAATTCACTCTGTCAGTTTATTACCATTTCCTTCTACGCATGCGTAGATAATAGTGTTTAAAATCACAATCGGGAAATGACTGTATATATACGGAATTAGGCATAATTGGATTTCACTGTCTAGGAAGCTGATTTTATTACTAAATATTTGTCCGCTACATTTTTTCAGTCATTTAATTTAATTTGAATGTATTTATTTCTGTCAATATGTAGCTGACATTTCAGTTTGTTGGTATAACCAAATTTCCCATACGTGAGATACAGTTTACAATGCGCAATCTCACGAGGGAGCGACGGGACTCCGTAAAAAAGGAAAAGCTTTGACACATTCATGCCAACAACAAGTGTATGGAATTGTTGCTTTGTCGTCGAATATAAAATGGTACGTGTTCATGGAATGTCATCGAACTTGCCTCAGTGAGAACTTAAATTTTATATTTTCCAGGCAAAAGAAACAAAATCGATGAATCTTAAGTGATAATAGTATAACTACAATTTGATATAGCTTATTATATTGTCTGGAGAGTTACTATCTAAATGTTCCTGGACCTTGACGAGCACGCGCCAATGCTTGCAGCGAAACCTCTAACATTGTCAGTAAACGAAACACCTTTTTTTTGTAAGTTAAGTTAAAATGAAATCCCTAATGCAATCATAGCAATATGAATGCAATACAATGCATGGTGTATTGTCACCATATACATCCCTGTAGTATTATAACACTAATATCACAGACTATATATGGTGTATTGTCACTGTCTACATCCCTGTAGGATGTATAACACTAATATCACAGACTATATATGGTGTATTGTCACTGTCTACATCCCTGTAGGATGTATAACACTAATATCACAGACTATATATGGTGTATTGTCACTGTCTACATCCCTGTAGTGTGTAAAACACTAATATCACAGACTATATATGGTGTATTGTCACTGTCTACATCCCTGTAGGATGTATAACACTAATATCACAGACAATATATGGTGTTTTGTCACTGTCTACATCCCTGTAGTATGTATAACACTAATATCACAGACTATATATGGTGTATTGTCACTGTCTACATCCCTGTAGGATGTATAACACTAATATCACAGACTATATATGGTGTATTGTCACTGTCTACATCCCTGTAGTGTGTATAACACTAATATCACAGACTATATATGGTGTATTGTCACTGTCTACATCCCTGTAGGATGTATAACACTAATAGCACAGACAATATATGGTGTTTTGTCACTGTCTACATCCCTGTAGTATGTATAACACTAATATCACAGACTATATATGGTGTATTGTCACTGTCTACATCCCTGTAGGATGTATAACACTAATATCACAGACTATATATGGTGTATTGTCAATGTCTACATCCCTGTAGGATGTATAACACTAATATCACAGACTATATATGGTGTATTGTCACTGTCTACATCCCTGTAGTGTGTATAACACTAATATAACAGACTATATCTGGTGTATTGTCACCGTCTACATCCCTGTAGGATGTATAACACTAATATCACAGACTATATATGGTGTATTGTCACTGTCTACATCCATGTAGGATGTATAACACTAATATTACAGACTATATATGGTGTATTGTCACTGTCTACATCCCTGTAGTGTGTATAACACTAATATCACAGACTATATATGGTGTATTGTCACTGTCTACATCCCTGTAGGATGTATAACACTAATATCACAGACTATATATGGTGTATTGTCACTGTCTACATCTCTGTAGTGTGTATAACACTAATATCACAGACTATATATGGTGTATTGTCACTGTCTACATCCCTGTAGTGTGTATAACACTAATATCACAGACTATATATGGTGTATTGTCACTGTTTACATCCCTGTAGTATGTATAACACTAATATCACATACTATATATGGTGTTTTGTCACTGTCTACATCCCTGTAGTATGTATAACACTAATATCACAGACTATATATGGTGTATTGTCACTGTTTACATCCCTGTAGTATGTATAACACTAATATCACATACTATATATGGTGTTTTGTCACTGTCTACATCCCTGTAGTATGTATAACACTAATATCACAGACTATATATGGTGTATTGTCACTGTCTACATCCCTGTAGGATGTATAACACTAATATCACAGACTATATATGGTGTATTGTCACTGTCTACATCTCTGTAGTGTGTATAACACTAATATCACAGACTATATATGGTGTATTGTCACTGTCTACATCCCTGTAGTGTGTATAACACTAATATCACAGACTATATATGGTGTATTGTCACTGTCTACATCCCTGTAGTATGTATAACACTAATATCACAGACTATATATGGTGTATTGTCACTGTCTACATCCCTGTAATGTGTTTAACACTAATATCATAGACTATATATGGTGTATTGTCACTGTCTACATCCCTGTAGGATGTATAACACTAATATCACAGACAATATATGGTGTTTTGTCACTGTCTACATCCCTGTAGTATGTATAACACTAATATCACAGACTATATATGGTGTATTGTCACTGTCTACATCCCTGTAGGATGTATAACACTAATATCACAGACTATATATGGTGTATTGTCACTGTCTACATCCCTGTAGTGTGTAAAACACTAATATCACAGACTATATATGGTGTATTGTCACTGTCTACATCCCTGTAGGATGTATAACACTAATAGCACAGACAATATATGGTGTTTTGTCACTGTCTACATCCCTGTAGTATGTATAACACTAATATCACAGACTATATATGGTGTATTGTCACTGTCTACATCCCTGTAGGATGTATAACACTAATATCACAGACTATATATGGTGTATTGTCACTGTCTACATCCCTGTAGTGTGTAAAACACTAATATCACAGACTATATATGGTGTATTGTCACTGTCTACATCCCTGTAGGATGTATAACACTAATAGCACAGACAATATATGGTGTTTTGTCACTGTCTACATCCCTGTAGTATGTATAACACTAATATCACAGACTATATATGGTGTATTGTCACTGTCTACATCCCTGTAGGATGTATAACACTAATATCACAGACTATATATGGTGTATTGTCAATGTCTACATCCCTGTAGGATGTATAACACTAATATCACAGACTATATATGGTGTATTGTCACTGTCTACATCCCTGTAGTGTGTATAACACTAATATCACAGACTATATATGGTGTATTGTCACTGTCTACATCCCTGTAGGATGTATAACACTAATATCACAGACTATATATGGTGTATTGTCACTGTCTACATCCATGTAGGATGTATAACACTAATATTACAGACTATATATGGTGTATTGTCACTGTCTACATCCCTGTAGTGTGTATAACACTAATATCACAGACTATATATGGTGTATTGTCACTGTCTACATCCCTGTAGTATGTATAACACTAATATCACAGACTATATATGGTGTATTGTCACTGTCTACATCCCTGTAGTGTGTATAACACTAATATCACAGACTATATATGGTGTATTGTCACTGTCTACATCCCTGTAGGATGTATAACACTAATATCACAGACTATATATGGTGTATTGTCACTGTCTACATCCCTGTAGTGTGTATAACACTAATATCACAGACTATATATGGTGTATTGTCACTGTCTACATCCCTGTAGGATGTATAACACTAATATCACAGACTATATATGGTGTATTGTCACTGTCTACATCTCTGTAGTGTGTATAACACTCATATCACAGACTATATATGGTGTATTGTCACTGTCTACATCCCTGTAGTGTGTATAACACTAATATCACAGACTATATATGGTGTATTGTCACTGTTTACATCCCTGTAGTATGTATAACACTAATATCACATACTATATATGGTGTATTGTCACTGTCTACATCCCTGTAATGTGTTTAACACTAATATCACAGACTATATATGGTGTATTGTCACTGTCTACATCCCTGTAGGATGTATAACACTCATATCACAGACTATATATGGTGTATTGTCACTGTCTACATCCCTGTAGGATGTATAACACTAATATCACAGACTATATATTGTGTATTGTCACTGTCTACATCCCTGTAGGATGTATGACACTAATATACACAGACTATATATGGTGTATTGTCACTGTCTACATCCCTGTAGGGTGTATAACACTAATATCACAGACTATATATGGTGTATTGTCACTGTCTACATCCCTGTAGTGTGTATAACACTAATATCACAGACTATATATGGTGTTTTGTCACTGTCTACATACCTGTAGTATGTATAACACTAATATCACAGACTATATATGGTGTATTGTCACTGTCTACATCCCTGTAGTGTGTATAACACTAATATTACAGACTATATATGGTGTATTGTCACTGTCTACATCCCTGTAGTGTGTATAACACTAATATCACAGACTATATATGGTGTATTGTCACTGTCTACATCCCTGTAGTGTGTATAACACTAATATCACAGACTATATATGGTGTATTGTCACTGTCTACATCCCTGTAGTGTGTATAACACTAATATCACAGACTATATATGGTGTATTGTCACTGTCTACATCCCTGTAGGATGTATAACACTAATATCACAGACTATATATGGTGTATTGTCACTGTCTACATCCCTGTAGTGTGTATAACACTAATATCACAGACTATATATGGTGTATTGTCACTGTCTACATCCCTGTAGTATGTATAACACTAATATCACAGACTATATATGGTGTATTGTCACTGTCTACATCCCTGTAGTGTGTATAACACTAATATCACAGACTATATATGGTGTATTGTCACTGTCTACATCCCTGTAGGATGTATAACACTAATATCACAGACTATATATGGTGTATTGTCACTGTCTACATCCCTGTAGTGTGTATAACACTAATATCACAGACTATATATGGTGTATTGTCACTGTCTACATCCCTGTAGGATGTATAACACTAATATCACAGACTATATATGGTGTATTGTCACTGTTTACATCTCTGTAGTGTGTATAACACTAATATCACAGACTATATATGGTGTATTGTCACTGTCTACATCCCTGTAGTGTGTATAACACTAATATCACAGACTATATATGTTGTATTGTCACTGTCTACATCCCTGTAGTATGTATAACACTAATATCACATACTATATATGGTGTATTGTCACTGTCTACATCCCTGTAATGTGTTTAACACTAATATCACAGACTATATATGGTGTATTGTCACTGTCTACATCCCTGTAGGATGTATAACACTCATATCACAGACTATATATGGTGTATTGTCACTGTCTACATCCCTGTAGGATGTATAACACTAATATCACAGACTATATATTGTGTATTGTCACTGTCTACATCCCTGTAGGATGTATGACACTAATATACACAGACTATATATGGTGTATTGTCACTGTCTACATCCCTGTAGGGTGTATAACACTAATATCACAGACTATATATGGTGTATTGTCACTGTCTACATCCCTGTAGTGTGTATAACACTAATATCACAGACTATATATGGTGTTTTGTCACTGTTTACATACCTGTAGTATGTATAACACTAATATCACAGACTATATATGGTGTATTGTCACTGTCTACATCCCTGTAGTGTGTATAACACTAATATCACAGACTATATATGGTGTATTGTCACTGTCTACATCCCTGTAGTGTGTATAACACTAATATCACAGACTATATATGGTGTATTGTCACTGTCTACATCCCTGTAGTGTGTATAACACTAATATCACAGACTATATATGGTGTATTGTCACTGTCTACATCCCTGTAGTGTGTATAACACTAATATCACAGACTATATATGGTGTATTGTCACTGTCTACATCCCTGTAGGATGTATAACACTAATATCACAGACTATATATGGTGTATTGTCATTGTCTACATCCCTGTAGTGTGTATAACACTAATATCACAGACTATATATGGTGTATTGTCACTGTCTACATCCCTGTAGGATGTATAACACTAATATCACAGACTATATATGGTGTATTGTCACTGTCTACATCCCTGTAGTGTGTATAACACTAATATCACAGACTATATATGGTGTATTGTCACTGTCTACATCCCTGTAGGATGTATAACACTAATATCACAGACTATATATGGTGTATTGTCACTGTCTACATCCCTGTAGGATGTATAACACTAAAATCACAGACTATATATGGTGTATTGTCACTGTCTACATCCCTGTAGTGTGTATAACACTAATATCACAGACTATATATGGTGTATTGTCACTGTCTACATCCCTGTAGTGTGTATAACACTAATATCACAGACTATATATGGTGTATTGTCACTGTCTACATCCCTGTAGTATGTATAACATTAATATCACAGACTATATATGGTGTATTGTCACTGTCTACATCTCTGTAGTGTGTATAACACTAATATCACAGACTATATATGGTGTATTGTCACTGTCTACATCCCTGTAGGATGTATAACACTAATATCACAGACTATATATGGTGTATTGTCACTGTCTACATCCCTGTAGTGTGTATAACACTAATATCACAGACTATATATGGTGTATTGTCACTGTCTACATCCCTGTAGGATGTATAACACTAATATCACAGACTATATATGGTGTATTGTCACTGTCTACATCCCTGTAGTGTGTATAACACTAATATCACAGACTATATATGGTGTATTGTCACTGTCTACATCCCTGTAGTGTGTATAACACTAATATCACAGACTATATATGGTGTATTGTCACTGTCTACATCCCTGTAGTGTTTATAACACTAATATCACAGACTATATATGGTGTATTGTCACTGTCTACATCCCTGTAGTGTGTATAACACTAATATCACAGACTATATATGGTGTATTGTCACTGTCTACATCCCTGTAGGATGTATAACACTAATATCACAGACTATATATGGTGTATTGTCACTGTCTACATCCCTGTAGTGTGTATAACACTAATATCACAGACTATATATGGTGTATTGTCACTGTCTACATCCCTGTAGTGTGTATAACACTAATATCACAGACTATATATGGTGTATTGTCACTGTCTACATCCCTGTAGTGTTTATAACACTAATATCACAGACTATATATGGTGCATTGTAACTGTCTACATCCCTGTAGTGTTTATAACACTAATATCACAGACTATATATGGTGTATTGTCACTGTCTACATCCCTGTAGTGTGTATAACACTAATATCACAGACTATATATGGTGTATTGTTACTGTCTACATCCCTGTATGATGTATAACACTAATATCACAGACTATATATGGTGTATTGTCACTGTCTACATCCCTGTAGTGTGTATAACACTAATATCACAGACTATATATGGTGTATTGTCACTGTCTACATCCCTGTATTGTGTATAACACTAATATCACAGACTATATATGGTGTATTGTCACTGTCTACATCCCTGTAGGATGTATAACACTAATATCACAGACTATATATGGTGTATTGTCACTGTCTACATCCCTGTAGGATGTATAACACTAATATCACAGACTATATATGGTGTATTGTCACTGTCTACATCCCTGTAGTGTGTATAACACTAATATCACAGACTATATATGGTGTATTGTCACTGTCTACATCCCTGTAGTATGTATAACACTAATATCACATACTATATATGGTGTATTGTCACTGTCTACATCCCTGTAATGTGTTTAACACTAATATCACAGACTATATATGGTGTATTGTCACTGTCTACATCCCTGTAGGATGTATAACACTCATATCACAGACTATATATGGTGTATTGTCACTGTCTACATCCCTGTAGGATGTATAACACTAATATCACAGACTATATATTGTGTATTGTCACTGTCTACATCCCTGTAGGATGTATGACACTAATATACACAGACTATATATGGTGTATTGTCACTGTCTACATCCCTGTAGGATGTATAACACTAATACCACAGACTATATATGGTGTATTGTCACTGTCTACATCCCTGTAGGATGTATAACACTAATATCACAGACTATATATGGTGTATTGTCATTGTCTACATCCCTGTAGGGTGTATAACACTAATATCACAGACTATATATGGTGTATTGTCACTGTCTACATCCCTGTAGGGTGTATAACACTAATATCACAGACTATATATTGTGTATTGTCACTGTCTACATCCATGTAGTGTGTATAACACTAATATCACAGACTATATATGGTGTATTGTCACTGTCTACATCCCTGTAGTATGTATGACACTAATATCACAGACTATATATGGTGTATTGTCACTGTCTACATCCCTGTAGGATGTATAACACTAATACCACATACTATATATGGTGTATTGTCACTGTCTACATCCCTGTAGGATGTATAACACTAATATCACAGACTATATATGGTGCATTGTCACTGTCTACATCCCTGTAGGATGTATAACACTAATACCACATACTATATATGGTGTATTGTCACTGTCTACATCCCTGTAGGATGTATAACACTAATATCACAGACTATATATGGTGTATTGTCACTGTCTACATCCCTGTAGGATGTATAACACTAATATCACAGACTATATATGGTGTATTGTCACTGTCTACATCCCTGTAGGGTGTATAACACTAATATCACAGACCATATATGGTGCATTGTCACTGTCTACATCCCTGTAGGATGTATAACACTAATATCACAGACTATATATGGTGCATTGTCACTGTCTACATCCCTGTAGGATGTATAACACTAATACCACATACTATATATGATGTATTGTCACTGTCTACATCCCTGTAGGATGTATAACACTAATATCACAGACTATATATGGTGTATTGTCACGGTCTACATCCCTGTAGGGTGTATAACACTAATATCACAGACTATATATGGTGTATTGTCACTGTCTACATCCCTGTATTGTGTATAACATTAATATCACAGACTATATATGGTGTATTGTCACTGTCTACATCCCTGTAGGATGTATAACACTAATATCACAGACTATATATGGTGTATTGTCACTGTCTACATCCCTGTAGTGTGTATAACACTAATATCATAGACTATATATGGTGTATTGTCACTGTCTACATCCCTGTAGGATGTATAACACTAATATCACAGACTATATATGGTGTATTGTCACGGTCTACATCCCTGTAGGATGTATAACACTAATATCACAGACTATATATGGTGTATTGTCACTGTCTACATCCCTGTAGTGTGTATAACACTCATATCACAGACTATATATGGTGTATTGTCACTGTCTACATCCCTGTACTGTGTATAACACTAATATCACAGACTATATATGTCACAGACTATATATGTCACAGACTATATATGTCACAGACTATATACAAATGTATGTCACAAATTATAGATGTCACAAACTATATGTATCACATACTATAGATGTCACAAACTATATATGCCACAAACTATATATGTCACAAACTATAGATGTCACAAACTATATATGCCACAAACTATATGCAAATGTATGTCACAAATTATATATGTCACAAACTATATATGTCACAAACTATAGATGTCACAAACTAAAGATGGCACAAACTATATATGTCACAAACTATATATGTCACAAACTATATATGTCACAAACTATATACAAATGTATGTCACAAACTATAGATGTCACAAACTATAGATGTCACAAACTATATACAAATGTATGTCACAAATTATATGTCACAATCTATATATGTCACAAATATATATGTCACAAACTATATATGTCACAAACTATATGTTATTTATCGTCCCTGTATTACATGATGCTTTGTTAACACTCCTGTCAACAAATAGGCAAAAACTAAAGCAACAATGACCGAGTTATTTTGTCACAATCCTAACGAATAGATTGGCTTAAGCTTACAAATGACATTTTATGCGTCACACCAATGAGTCCAGGCTAATTTCCTATCCCACGTTAAGACAAAAATAACAGCTTGTGTAATTCTATGTTTTCGAACATCTTGATGTATTGTACTGTTATCACCCTGAAAATGTTTTAGTACTTAGATGGAAATAAACAAATTCCCAATAACATTTTCTAATTAATTATACAAGGTGTATAATAGACAAAAACAACATAGACAAGAATTATATTTCACGTGTAAAACTTGAGAGGCTCTGGAAGATGTTCATCCGAAATTTAAAATAAAGTGACAGGTTTCTATTCCCAAAATAAAGTGACAAGTTTCTATTCCCAAAATAAAGTGAGCGGTTTCTATTCCTAAATTCTATTGTTTAAACTAATTAAATCGAATAAATGCACTAAACAATAAAGTTAATATGATTATAAAACAGAATCGGGACTAGTGTTTTGACGCTTTTACTTCCGTATAAAAGATAACATATAAGAATTTCTTAAGATCATAAGCACAACCTAGCGGTGAAAAATGGTACTAAGGGAAAGAATCCAATCTAGACGTTATTCTACTTCGAAAATATCGCCCGCCAAACGAGAAACGTCGTTATAATCGTAAATGGAAAACACCTCATGCATCTTAACTGTAACTAAATAACCAATAATAAATATACTAAGCTAATGAGACCCGGAAACAGGGTAACATGTAAATCATCTCAATTGGTCGACATTTACGGAAGCGTATTAGCACGGAAAATAGCTTCCTGGGCGAGCCCCATAGGAATATATCTTTCGTGATTGCGAAAATATTTTATCTGATGGCCGCCACTTGAATGTTACATAAAAAATAATGTCGCTATACATGTACAACTAACGGCTTGTAGGTTAAGTCAGATAATTACTTGGTGGTCGCCAGATGAAATATTTCAAATAAGAAAAAAACATATTTCTACGCAAACCTAATCCGCCTCCGTGCGACAGAGATGTACGCGGTGTTAAAATGATACATTGTATCTATCTGTCATTGGTTTGAATTGCATACTTCAGAAAGTTTCTTAGAATAAGCTAAGGAACAAACTATTAACAATTGTGTCATATTATAACTTGTCTAGGTTGAAATATGTGAAATGTTTTTTAAAGAATGTAGCTTATCAGATATATTTAACAGTCATGATGTTTCAAGTATAAATTGACCGAAGGGTACAATATTTAAGCATTTTTTTTAGCCGACTGGAGAAATGAAATGTTTACTTTCTCTAAAGGAATTTATCATAGAATCTACAAGACTGAGTTCTGTTTAGATACAAGATACAAGATACAAGCATTTTGTTTAACGTCGCATATTTAAAACATTGGCGCTGTAGCGCTATTCTTGCGACAAACATGAGATAAAATAACAAGTATAAACATAGTACTAAGAATGCGATATTATCTAGTTCAGATATACATGTAGTATACAGGAATCACAGAAGGAACGATACTGAATTATAAACAACTAAATTAAGAATGTAGCAATACACAAATCACAGAAGGTATATAAAAGCAAATGAATAAACGAGTTACAAGCAAGCATACAAGATACAACAAACAAAGCAGCATATTAAGTAGTTAATTATCACAGAATAAGTATATTGTTATAAAAGATTCTAATATAAATTTCATAAGTTGCATACTATAGAAATAATATTGAACACCTGCATATCACACAAGTATTACAAACGAATCAGGTTAAAGCACTATGATAGTCTAATGTACATACATGTACAATACTAATAAAGCAAAGGGTAAAAATTGACATGATATACACTAATATAGTGTGAATTAAAACAAGAGACAGTGAAGTCGGTTTACTAGAATTACTATGTCTATAATCATACTGTTAAAAGTTTGGTTAGGAAAATATGCTGCTGCTAAGTAAATAATGTAAAAACAAACAAAGTAGCAAAACTAAAACACATGTACAGGTTGGCCACAGTATCAGGACACCAAAAGCTAACACACAGGACTGGACATGGCAGAAGGACTATGCATGCGCACATATAGCACAGGTACACAGATTACCATCCCAGGTGCGCGACAGTCTGCGGAAACTCTGGTAGTGTTCAGCCTTTCTCAAGTCGTTTGGCAGACTGTTCCACACCCTGCATGGCGGCCTCAAAACGGAATGACTTCTTACCATATCCAGTGGTGTTGACTTTAGGCATCTTGAGGGTCTTTTCATTTCTGAAATTATAAGAATGTAGTTTAGTATCTACAAGATCCTTTAAAAAAATCAGGTGCACAACCATTTGCAATTTTAAAAACCTCTGATGCCATTGTCTTGATGCGAGACACGTTTAAAAAATCAAGTTTACATGTATTTTTGAGTAAAATATCTGAGACTGGTGATGTAAAATCGTTTTCAATAAAACGAATTGCCCTTTCTTGGACTTTTTCCATCTTTCTGGTATTTGTAAGGCTACGGAAATGCCAAGCAAGAAGACAATAATTAAAATTTGACAAAATAAAAGCCTTAAAAATGGTCATTTTACATTTTTTGCGAGATCGTTGCCTAATCTTTTTAAAACAGCAAGTTGTTTGGAAGAACTTCTACACAGTCTAGAGATATGTTTATAAAATCTATGTCTACTCCTAAAAGTTTCACACATTCTAGAGCTTATATTTTCTTTCCTTCAACAGTAAAAATGGTAAAAAAAATCTCTGGTTTTCTTTCCTATACACATGGCCTGAAATTTGGTTGGGTTGGCCTGCATGCCATTACTAGTCTATAAGAAAGCTACTCTCTTCCTCTAGGCAGTGTTTCAGGTGTGTAAGACAATTGATGATCTTAGATCAAGTGTTGTCATCAGCATAATTGTAAAAAGTACACTCTGTTAAGCAACTAAAAATCAGTAGACCAACTACTGATCCCTGGGATACCCCCTTCGTCAGCAGCCCCGTCACTGACCACGGTTCCCGGGCTAGCCTGCTGATATCTGCCACTGGGATAGCTGGAGATGAAGTTCACTGACCAAGGATCCAAGCCTGGTCTGCTGATATCTGCCACTGAGATAGCTGCGGATGAAGTTCACTGATGCCCCATCTAGTCCATAGGCTTGCAGCTTTCCCAGAAGCAGATTGTGTGGTATGCAGTCAAAAGCCTTAGACAGATCCATCAGAATAGGTCCAATATGCTCTCTGTTGTCCAAGGCTCGACGCCAATCCTCAAAGAGACTCAGCAGGGAAGACTGGCACCCGAATCCCTTCCTAAAGACCGCTAAGTATGGGTTAAAAATGGGCTCAAAATAGATGCTAAGTTCATTATGAGCAATCTTTTCAAAACAGTTTTGACATGGTTGGTAAGATACTTACAGGTCTTTACTTTCCTTTATTCAATGGGTCACTTTAAAAAAAAAACGGGAGTGACCTGAGTCTGTTTAAGAGTACTAGGTAAATGAGAGTTTGACATACAATGGTTAAAAAGGTCTGCTAGGGGTACACCGAGGGCATCTGTACTAGATTTCAGCGTTTTGGCGGGTATGCCGTCAACCCCTGTAGATTTCTTACAGTCTAAATTTTTAACAAGAAGATTCACATCTTTTGAACTTACAGGTTTAAAATTCATTTGCTGTGTGTTCTCATGGACACCTTTAGTGATATTTACAACACTGGGGTGGTTTGAAAAGTCTGTTTCACCTTCCAGTTCTTTCCCTATACTGTTTGCTACATTTGTAAAAAAGTTATTAACAATATCACAGACATCCTTTTGGCCAGAAATCACTGTCTCCTTTTCTTCTAAAATAACTTTTGGTCACTTTTACAATTATTTGATAAAAAAGGTTTAACTGTGGGCCAAAAATCCTTAGAGGCAGGTCCACCACCACATCGCTCCAGAAAATAACTGCTGATGGATTGTCGCTTTATGCTGACAACCATATTTCTTCGGCGTCTATACGCTTCCCAGTTGTCAGTGGACTTACAACGGTTGTATCTGTTAAATAACGTAAGAGCCAATTAAAAACGGGGGCTTGTTTAACCTGGGTTACGTTTACAGGAAGATGATCATCTATTACCTGTTTTATCATATATTCAGGAGCCCAGTACATATAATCTGTATCTTAAAAATGTATGCAGCATCATGAAAAGGCGCCCTGTTTAGGTCTTGATTGAAAGCATCTTAGAGAATTATTTACTAGAACTTCTTCCCAAATTAGCCAACACTTACTGTAAAATTAGAACAGGTAATACCAAAATACCAATAGGAAATGGTAGATGGTCCAATACATCACGTGCAAACAGAATTTGTACTTTATGTAATTTAAGAGAAATAGGCGACCGATTTCATTATTTATTTCACTGTGATCAACAACTTATACTCTGTAGCAGACGGAAATATATGCCTAGATATTATTATAATAGATCATAAATACATGTAATTTTCATAAATTATTCAATTACGTCACTAAAAAAATATTTCATTGGCTAAATTTCTTTTAATGATGTCCATCCTGTTTTTACCATGCTTTATTGTTATATGTTAATATTTATATTCTCAGCACTGTACTGTTTACGAGAATAAACAATTGACTTTGTCATTTTCATTGTTATGGGGTTACAAGGTTCATGTCTCTACACAAATATAGTGATAACTAAATATATATAAGGATGATAGTCGTGTGATACCTGTACCGGGTACATAACCACATCTATATAAGGATGATAGTCATGTGATACCTGTACCGGGTACATAACCACATCTATATAAGGATGATAGTCGTGTGATACCTGTACCGGGTACATAACCACATCTATATAAGGATGATAGTCGTGTGATACCTGTACCGGGTACATAACCACATCTATATAAGGATGATAGTCGTGTGATACCTGTACCGGGTACATAACCACATCTATATAAGGATGATAGTCGTGTGATACCTGTACCGGGTACATAACCACATCTATATAAGGATGATACTCGTGTGATACCTGTCGTGGGTACATAACCACATCTATATAAGGATGATAGTCGTGTGATACCTGTCCGTGGGTACATAACCACATCTATATAAGGATGATAGTCGTGTGATACCTGTACCGGGTACATAACCACATCTATATAAGGATGATAGTCGTGTGATACCTGTCGTGGGTACATAACCACATCTATATAAGGATGATAGTCGTGTGATACCTGTACCGGGTACATAACCACATCTATATAAGGATGATAGTCGTGTGATACCTGTCGTGGGTACATAACCACATCTATATAAGGATGATAGTCGTGTGATACCTGTCGTGGTACATAACCACATCTATATAAGGATGATAGTCGTGTGATACCTGTACCGGGTACATAACCACATCTATATAAGGATGATAGTCGTGTGATACCTGTACCGGGTACATAACCACATCTATATAAGGATGATAGTCGTGTGATACCTGTCGTGGGTACATAACCACATCTATATAAGGATGATAGTCGTGTGATACCTGTCGTGGGTACATAACCACATCTATATAAGGATGATAGTCGTGTGATACCTGTACCGGGTACATAACCACATCTATATAAGGATGATAGTCGTGTGATACCTGTCGTGGGTACATAACCACATCTATATAAGGATGATAGTCGTGTGATACCTGTCGGGTACATAACCACATCTATATAAGGATGATAGTCGTGTGATACCTGTCGGGTACATAACCACATCTATATAAGGATGATAGTCGTGTGATACCTGTACCGGGTACATAACCACATCTATATAAGGATGATAGTCGTGTGATACCTGTCGTGGGTACATAACCACATCTATATAAGGATGATAGTCGTGTGATACCTGTACCGGGTACATAACCACATCTATATAAGGATGATAGTCGTGTGATACCTGTCGTGGGTACATAACCACATCTATATAAGGATGATAGTCGTGTGATACCTGTCATGGGTACATAACCACATCTATATAAGGATGATAGTCGTGTGATACCTGTCGTGGGTACATAACCACATCTATATAAGGATGATAGTCGTGTGATACCTGTCATGGGTACATAACCACATCTATATAAGGATGATAGTCGTGTGATACCTGTACCGGGTACATAACCACATCTATATAAGGATGATAGTCGTGTGATACCTGTACGTGGGTACATAACCACATCTATATAAGGATGATAGTCGTGTGATACCTGTACCGGGTACATAACCACATCTATATAAGGATGATAGTCGTGTGATACCTGTACCGGGTACATAACCACATCTATATAAGGATGATAGTCGTGTGATACCTGTACGGGGTACATAACCACATCTATATAAGGATGATAGTCGTGTGATACCTGTCCGGGTACATAACCACATCTATATAAGGATGATAGTCGTGTGATACCTGTACCGGGTACATAACCACATCTATATAAGGATGATAGTCGTGTGATACCTGTACGTGGTACATAACCACATCTATATAAGGATGATAGTCGTGTGATACCTGTACCGGGTACATAACCACATCTATATAAGGATGATAGTCGTGTGATACCTGTCGTGGGTACATAACCACATCTATATAAGGATGATAGTCGTGTGATACCTGTACCGGGTACATAACCACATCTATATAAGGATGATAGTCGTGTGATACCTGTACCGGGTACATAACCACATCTATATAAGGATGATAGTCGTGTGATACCTGTACCGGGTACATAACCACATCTATATAAGGATGATAGTCGTGTGATACCTGTACCAGGTACATAACCACATCTATATAAGGATGATAGTCATGTGATACCTGTACCGGGTACATAACCACATCTATATAAGGATGATAGTCGTGTGATACCTGTCGTGGGTACATAACCACATCTATATAAGGATGATAGTCGTGTGATACCTGTCGTGGGTACATAACCACATCTATATAAGGATGATAGTCGTGTGATACCTGTCGTGGGTACATAACCACATCTATATAAGGATGATAGTCGTGTGATACCTGTACCGGGTACATAACCACATCTATATAAGGATGATAGTCGTGTGATACCTGTACCGGGTACATAACCACATCTATATAAGGATGATAGTCGTGTGATACCTGTCGTGGGTACATAACCACATCTATATAAGGATGATAGTCGTGTGATACCTGTCGTGGGTACATAACCACATCTATATAAGGATGATAGTCGTGTGATACCTGTACCGGGTACATAACCACATCTATATAAGGATGATAGTCGTGTGATACCTGTACCGCGTACATAACCACATCTATATAAGGATGATAGTCGTGTGATACCTGTCGTGGGTACATAACCACATCTATATAAGGATGATAGTCGTGTGATACCTGTACCGGGTACATAACCACATCTATATAAGGATGATAGCCGTGTGATACCTGTCGTGAGTACATAACCACATCTATATAAGGATGATAGTCGTGTGATACCTGTACCAGGTACATAACCACATCTATATAAGGATGATAGTCGTGTGATACCTGTACCGGGTACATAACCACATCTATATAAGGATGATAGTCGTGTGATACCTGTACCGGGTACATAACCACATCTATATAAGGATGATAGTCGTGTGATACCTGTCGTGGGTACATAACCACATCTATATAAGGATGATAGTCGTGTGATACCTGTCGTGGGTACATAACCACATCTATATAAGGATGATAGTCGTGTGATACCTGTACCGGGTACATAACCACATCTATATAAGGATGATAGTCGTGTGATACCTGTACCGGGTACATAACCACATCTATATAAGGATGATAGTCGTGGGATACCTGTCGTGTGATACCTGTCGTGGGTACATAGACAAGGTAACAGATAGTACAATGGACAGTTTACAAGTTCCGATTCCTTCTTGTATCATTTTCGTGTTGTATATGTATTGTTTAACGGAATTGACAAGATAAAACACGGTTTAAACGGAAGTACAAATGTATTCATGTTAAACGTGTTTATTTGTTATTTAATATCAATGTAGAAAAGTCATTACATTTTGTAAATTCTGTATAGCAATATTATAACGTAAAAAATGACATCATAGATGACGTCAATAGGACATTATAATCGCAAGATAAAAAGGAAAAAAAAGGCGATTTCCGTTAGTGCGATGTTCCATATAACATACCTTACGACACACAACCTTACGACACACAGACAATGAACATATCGGGAATTCATTTTAGATTTTCTTTATATAACTTGGTGTACCTCCGTGAACTTCGGAAGCGCTAACTATTTGTTAATAAACTTACGCTTCTGACAACTACACCATGTTGCCTCTTCTATAGCCCCGCTGGGTGTGTAGTAATTTTACCAACCCCCTACTAATGACACCGGTAATTGTCGATTAAGGAACTGTACCTAGGTGACACACGAATTAAACAATTTTAAAAATATACCAATTAAGGCGGTATTGGTAAAATTGGTGTGAAGTACTCGAAGAAAAAGTCTCTCGCCAATATTCCCATCTGAATAACACTAAAGCTGGAATGTCACAATTAAAAAGAAAACAAAAGCGAGAAACAAATTGTTGCACATGTTATGAAGCGGTTTTTTCTCTAAGTATTGTCATCTTCCAGTTTAAATAAATTATATATTTTTCTTTTCATTTTCTGTTTAATTGACTTATTTCAATTCAAATATTATCAAAATTGCAATGCAATTCTTAGTTTCAAAAGTAAAATAGGGTGTTTGATGGTATTGTTTTGTTGTCAAATTAGTTTCAATAAAATCGTTGAGGATAATTATACTTTAAATGTCGAAAGAATAAAACTGAAGCTAGACTTAAAAAACGGAAGCTGAACACCCTACAAATGTACAATGCTAGGTGTACATATTACGCATAAACTTCTATTAAACAAATTGGAAGAGAAAGGAAAACGTAGGCGAATGAGTTTTAAATTGTTTTGACGATTCTGTGAACTGTGAAATTGTCAAAGAAAGGTAATTTGGTGTCTTTGTATGCAGCGGTCTGTACCATAAACATAATGACGAGAGGGGTAGTTAATTGTAGGTTTACGGCGTTGGTGCGGCCAGTAAATGTTGTTTTGGGGGAAAGATGGTTAAAGTGGTTTTTTTCTGTTTACAAGAATAATTATACAATATCAAGCCCATTTCCTAAAGAAACAAAATTTCATTTTGTCCGGAATATCTTCGATCTCGTCCTGAACTCTAACTCAATTCATCGAAAATTGTATATTTTCATTTCAGATCATGACATTGCATGTAGAAACTTTGAAATTCTTAAGAATAAAACTAATCCTGTCTTTCATCAATGCGATCGGAGCTCGAATCCCTTATCAGACGTGAAAAGGTACAGGGTCACGTGCCCGACCACGTGGGTTATCCCTAGGTATTCCAGTTTCATCCCACAGTCAGAAACCCGCACGCTTACATCGGTACAACAACAATGACCAATTGCGCTTGAGTCATTATTGTCACTAAAGATAAAGTTTCATTTAAAGAGGTATGGTCGTTTTCCGCTTATCCTGACCTAGGCCAAGTACAGCGATAGTCTGGGCTAAAAATACAGGTAAAATTTCATGTCACCCAAGTGATTCCCAGTACCAAAATAGATCGTCATGGTCCATTGTCGCGCTATGTGATGTGAACGGTTATGTAGTAATCAATACCATATAAAAAAAAAAGAGTAAAATTGACATGTTAGATATGAAATTTACACTAACCATCCATGCCATCCATGTATGCCTGTTGTCGACGCTGCAGTTCGTTTACATTTTACTTTGAAGAATACGGAGTAAATCGGTTATGATTTCACTCTTTTTTGTATCCAAGTGAAAATGTTCTATCTCAACATTTGTATCTTTATACTAAATACTCTATATCAAGCATGTATTTAATGCTGAAAATATCTTTCAAATGCGACAAAGAAAAAATAATAGTAGTATTCTTAGAAACTGAACAAAATATGAATAAAAAGACATCTTGGTGATTCGAACTCCGAACCTTCGATTTGCTAAGCGATGGTTCTATCATATGAGCTATGCGGACTTATGGGGTTGTGAAATTTGTATTATGACTTATAGTCAGTCTAGTTAATGCTAAAATTAAAACATTTCATCAACTACTTTTTTTTCAATTTTTCGATACCAGCGCATAGGAGGACCACTTTTTAAGAATAGGATTTTAGCTGTATTTTGGTACATAGAATAAAATTAGACATTGTAAAAGTTGGTTTTCCGATGCGCTCTATGTCAAAAAATGATATGAATGCAGGAAAAAACCCCCTCGGAAGTTGCAAATAGCCCGATGATGCAACTTTACGGCTATTTAATGAAATATCCATTGCAATGAACAAACAAATTTTTCGCAAATAAGAATTTTTATATGTTATAGATATAAGGTTTGTATTCAAAAACTCAGTTTTTAACATTAATTTTTTTGATTTTGAAAACGGTCGCCGTTAGGTCGAAACATGCCAATATGCGCCATACCTCTTTGCCAATATTCAAGGTTACTGTACTCGCTTTTTTACACATGATTATTACCGAGATACAGTAGCTGTGGTTATCAACCATAGCTTTCTTATCAAATACCATATTTAAAACGAGCGAGCGCTGTATTCTTTCATAAAAAAAAGATAAACATTTACAAAAAGAATAACAACAAAAAACATAACTTTTTTTTTTTAATCTAAAATATCACAATATCTTAAAAGATTTGAAATAACTGCTATAACGTGAGAAACAAATAATCCTACATTGTACACTGTGCAATTAAAACTTTCATTGATTCCTTCGTGATTTTAAATAGAAATCCCTAATGTAACTGTAGTCTCGATAAGACTTGAACCAGCAATATTTACAGCTGTTGGTTTTAAAAGAAAAAGTGGGGGAATGGTGTACAATGTTTCGTGTGATCCCTACAGACCTTTAAGATGCCGAGGACAGTTAAACACTAAAACAAGACACACCAGACAATTCCTTTGTTTCACCATGAGCACCAGTGGGGATCTTACTTCGTCCGTTCCACCCATTTTATGATTCCGTTTTTCACGCATTTCGATCTGTCCATCACCTTTGGTTACTATCTCTCAGTATGACCTTGTGACGTTGATGGGCCCAGACTGTAATTCCAAGCACTTGTACTTTTTAATTGTTATGTAACCTCGGCTTTCTGCGTGTATTAACACAGACCACTAAGCTACCATTACTTATAATGATCGTGAAGATAAAACTTAATAAAGCAAGGGTAAATTTAATAGAGCGATCAAAGAGGAAGTCTTAATGGCAGATTATCTCCCTTTAATCCGTTCTTCTTTATTGAATCACGTGTATGCAACTGCATTGGTTGTACCCAAGGTGACGCACGCGTGACCTTCTGTTCGTGTTTTCTTGGATATTGAAAACTAACCCTTCATGCGATCAAAGTGTGTTAATATAATTTGACAAAACAAAAAAGGCAACCTTCCCTAGGTAGGAAAACTCCGAACACGGTATAGGGTATAGTAAGGCATTAAAGTATTCATGATCATGTTTTTGTTTTCTATAAAAATCTTCTGTTTTTCCTACACAAAACAGTTTTTATTTTAATTGAGTTAGTTCTATAAACACGGGGCTTTCCAGTGACACGTAATTGCTTTCAAGGTTTCAGATTTATTTCAGTAGCAACACTCGAGTATTTTTTTACATGTACGTAGCGAGCAATCAAAGTGGCATTAATCTGTTCTTACTCAGCATTCCCCTCGTTTTACAGTTGTTTCTCTTTATTTCAATTAAAAAAAACTCGTTTACCAGTAGTACAGCTAACCTGTATGTGGATCAAGCGAGTGCGCATGCGTACAAAAAATTGTGAAATGAACAAAAGACTGTAATAGAATTTATATTTTGTTTGTGTTTACATGTTTGTACTGTAAACAACGCAAACCATTTATAAGTCTAGTTTTTATAGAACACAGACTTCAGAACTTATTATAGAACACTCCGATTTAAGTCCTTATTGTAAAACACTCAGTTTTAAGTTCTTATTATAGAGCACTCAGATTTCACTAATTATCTTAAAACAGTCAGATTTCAGTCAATTTTTCAGAACAATCAGATTTCAATACTTATTGTAGAAAACTCACATTTCAGAATTAATTGTAGAACACTCATATTTCACTTGTTAATGTGGAACACTCATATTTCAGTATATATTGCCGAACACTCATATTTCAAAACTTATTGTAGAATACTCAGATTTCACTAATTATTGTAGAAACTCAGATTTCAGTACTTATTGTAGAACACTCCAACGTCAGTACTTATTGTAGAACACTCCAACTTCAGTACTTTTTGTTGAACACTCCAACTTCAGTACTTTTTGTAGAACACTCCAACTTCAGTACTTTTTGTAGAACACTCCAACTTCAGTACTTTGTAGAACACTCCAACGTCAGTACTTATTGTAGAACACTCCAACTTCAGTACTTTTTGTTGAACACTCCAACTTCAGTACTTTTTGTAGAACACTCCAACTTCAGTACTTTTGTAGAACACTCCAACTTCAGTACTTAGTGTAGAACACTCCGATTTCAGTACTTATTATTGAACACTCCAACTTCAGTACTTAGTGTAGAACACTCCAACGTCAGTACTTTTTGTAGAACACTCCAACTTCAGTACTTTTGTAGAACACTCCAACTTCAGTACTTTTTGTAAAACACTCCAACTTCAGTACTTAGTGTAGAACACTCCGATTTCAGTACTTATTGTTGAACACTCCGATTTCAGTACTTATTGTTGAACACTCCGATTTCAGTACTTATTGCTGAACACTCCGATTTCAGTACTTAGTGTAGAACAATCGATTTCAGTACTTAGTGTAGAACAATCGATTTCAGTACTTAGTGTAGAACACTCTGATTTCTGTACTTTTTGTTGAACACTCTGATTTCAGTACTTTTTGTTGAACACTCCGAGTTCAGTACTTATTGTTGAACACTCAGTCCTATTCCCTTTAAGAATGTTTATAGGGCCCCATCTCCAAACGGAGGTAGTGACGTCGCCACCTCCAACCCTCAACGAAATACATAAAGAGATCTTATTCAGCTGCAAATGGTTGAATTATAGCGACCCGACGTATCTGTTGTCTCTTTTAAAGACAGTTATCTTTTCCTTTCATTCCCATTTCTTCCCTATATAATCCCGACTGTTAGTGTCTCCTTACCTCTATCCTCATATAATCCCGACTGTTAGTGTCTCCTCACCTCTATCCTCATATAATCCCGACTATTAGTGTCACCTCACCTCTATCCTCATATAATCCCGACTGTTAGTGTCTCCTCACCTCTATCCTCATATAATCCCGACTGTTAGTGTCTCCTCACCTCTCTCCTCGTATAATCCCGACTGTTAGTGTCTCCTCGCCTCTATCCTCATATAATCCCAAATGTTAGTGTCTCCTCACCTATATCCTCATATAACCCCGACTGTTAGTGTCTCCCTGATGACTCTATCCTCATATAATCCCGACTGTTAGTGTCTCCTCACCTCTATCCTCATATAATCCCGACTGTTAGTGTCTCCTCACCTCTATCCTCATATAATCCCGACTGTTAGTGTCTCCTCACCTCTATCCTCATATAACCCCGACTGTTAGTGTCTCCCTGATGACTCTATCCTCATATAATCCCGACTATTAGTGTCTCCTCACCTCTATCCTCATATAATCCCGACTGTTAGTGTCTCCTCACCTCTATCCTCATATAATCCCGACTGTTAGTGTCTCCTCACCTCTATCCTCATATAATCCCGAGTGTTAGTGTCTCCTCACCTCTATCCTCATATAATCCCGACTGTTAGTGTCTCCTCACCTCTCACCTCTATCCTCATATAATCCCGACTGTAAGTGTCTCCTCACCTCTATCCTCATATAATCCCGACTGTTAGTGTCTCCTCACCTCTATCCTCATATAATCCCGACTGTTAGTGTCTCCTCACCTCTATCCTCGTATAATCCCGACTGTTAGTGTCTCCTCACCTTTATCCTCATATAATCCCGACTGTTAGTGTTACCTCACCTCTATCCTCACATAATCCCGACTGTTAGTGTCTCCTCACCTCTATCCTCATATAATCCCGACTGTTAGTGTCTCCTCACCTCTATCCTCATATAATCCCGACTGTTAGTGTCTCCTCACCTCTATCCTCATGTAACCCCGACTGTTAGTGTCTCCTCACCTCTATCCTCATATAATCCCGACTGTTAGTGTCTCCTCACCTCTATCCTCATATAACCCCGACTGTTAGTGTCTCCTCACCTCTATCCTCATATAATCCCGACTGTTAGTGTCTCCTCACCTCTATCCTCATATAATCCCAACTGTTAGTGTCTCCTCACCTTTATCCTCATATAATCCCGACTGTTAGTGTTACCTCACCTCTATAATCATATAATCCCGACTGTTAGTGTCTCCTCACCTCTATCCTCATATAATCCCGACTGTTAGTGTCTCCTCACCTCTATCCTCATATAATCCCGACTGTTAGTGTCTCCTCACCTCTATCCTCATATAATCCCGACTGTAAGTGTCTCCTCACCTCTATCCTCATATAATCCCGACTGTTAGTGTCTCCTCACCTCTATCCTCATATCATCCCGACTGTTAGTGTCTCCTCACCTCTATCCTCATATTATCCCGACTGTTAGTGTCTCCTCACCTCTATCCTCATATAATCCCGACTGTTAGTGTTACCTCACCTCTATCCTCATATAATCCCGACTGTTAGTGTATCCTCACCTCTATCCTCATATAATCCCGACTGTTAGTGTCTCCTCACCTCTATCCTCATATAATCCCGACTGTTAGTGTCTCCTCACCTCTATCCTCATATAATCCCGACTGTAAGTGTCTCCTCACCTCTATCCTCATATAAGCCCGACTGTTAGTGTCTCCTCGCCTCTATCCTCATATAATCCCGACTGTTAGTGTCTCCTCACCTCTATCCTCGTATAATCCCGACTGTTAGTGTTACCTCATTTCTATCCTCGTATAATCCCGACTGTTAGTGTCTCCTCACCTTTATCCTCATATCATCCCGACTGTTAGTGGCTCCTCACCTCTATCCTCATATAATCCCGACTGTTAGTGTCTCCTCACCTCTTTCCTCATATAATTCCGACTGTTAGTGTCTCCTCACCTCTATCCTCATATAATCCCGACTGTAAGTGTCTCCTCACCTCTATCCTCATATAATCCCGACTGTTAGTGTCTCCTCACCTCTATCCTCATATAACCCGACTGTTAGTGTCTCCTCACCTCTATCCTCATATAACCCCGACTGTTAGTGTCTCCTCACCTCTATCCTCATATAATCCCGACTGTAAGTGTCTCCTCACCTCTATCCTCATATAATCCCGACTGTTAGTGTCTCCTCGCCTCTATCCTCATATAATCCCGACTGTTAGTGTCTCCTCACCTCTATCCTCGTATAATCCCGACTGTTAGTGTCGCCTCGCCTCTATCCTCGTATAATCCCGACTGTTAGTGTCTCCTCACCTCTATCCTCATATAATCCCGACTGTTAGTGTCTCCTCACCTCTCTCCTCGTATAATCCCGACTGTTAGTGTCTCCTCACCTTTATCCTCATATAATCCCGACTGTTAGTGTCTCCTCACCTCTATCCTCATATAATCCCGACTGTTAGTGTCTCCTCACCTCTATCCTCATATAATCCCGACTGTTAGTGTCTCCTCACCTCTATCCTCATATAATCCCGACTGTTAGTGTCTCCTCACCTCTATCCTCATATAATCCCGACTGTTAGTGTCTCCTCACCTCTATCCTCATATAATCCGACTGTTAGTGTCTCCTCACCTCTATCCTCATATAATCCCGACTGTTAGTGTCTCCTCACCTCTATCCTCATATAATCCCGACTGTTAGTGTCTCCTCACCTCTATCCTCATATAATCCCGACTGTTAGTGTCTCCTCACCTCTATCCTCGTATAATCCCGACTGTTAGTGTCTCCTCACCTCTATCCTCATATAATCCCGACTGTTAGTGTCTCCTCACCTCTATCCTCATATAATCCCGACTGTTAGTGTCTCCTCACCTCTATCCTCATATAATCCCGACTGTTAGTGTCTCCTCACCTCTATCCTCATATAATCCCGACTGTTAGTGTCTCCTCACCTCTATCCTCATATAATCCCGACTGTTAGTGTCTCCTCACCTCTATCCTCATATAATCCCGACTGTTAGTGTCTCCTCGCCTCTATCCTCGTATAATCCCGACTGTTAGTGTCTCCTCACCTTATCCTCATATAATCCCGACTGTTAGTGTTACCTCACCTCTATCCTCACATAATCCCGACTGTTAGTGTCTCCTCACCTCTATCCTCATATAATCCCGACTGTTAGTGTCTCCTCACCTCTATCCTCATATAATCCCGACTGTTAGTGTCTCCTCACCTCTATCCTCATGTAACCCCGACTGTTAGTGTCTCCTCACCTCTATCCTCATATAATCCCGACTGTTAGTGTCTCCTCACCTCTATCCTCATATAACCCCGACTGTTAGTGTCTCCTCACCTCTATCCTCATATAACCCTGACTGTTAGTGTCTCCTCACCTCTATCCTCATATAATCCCAACTGTTAGTGTCTCCTCACCTTTATCCTCATATAATCCCGACTGTTAGTGTTACCTCACCTCTATAATCATATAATCCCGACTGTTAGTGTCTCCTCACCTCTATCCTCATATAATCCCGACTGTTAGTGTCTCCTCACCTCTATCCTCATATAATCCCGACTGTTAGTGTCTCCTCACCTCTATCCTCATATAATCCCGACTGTAAGTGTCTCCTCACCTCTATCCTCATATAATCCCGACTGTTAGTGTCTCCTCACCTCTATCCTCATATCATCCCGACTGTTAGTGTCTCCTCACCTCTATCCTCATATCATCCCGACTGTTAGTGTCTCCTCACCTCTATCCTAATATTATCCCGACTGTTAGTGTCTCCTCACCTCTATCCTCATATAATCCCGACTGTTAGTGTCTCCTCACCTCTATCCTCATATAATCCCGACTGTAAGTATCTCCTCACTTCTATCCTCATATAATCCCGAATGTTAGTGTCTCCTCACCTTTAACCTCATATAATCCCGACTGTTAGTGTCTCCTCACCTCTATCCTCATATAATCCCGACTGTTAGTGTCTCCTCACCTCTATCCTCATATAATCCCGACTGTTAGTGTCTCCTCACCTCTATCCTCATATAATCCCGACTGTTAGTGTCTCCTCACCTCTATCCTCATATAACTCCGACTGTTAGTGTCTCCTCACCTCTATCCTCATATAATCCCGACTGTTAGTGTCTCCTCACCTTTATCCTCATATAATCCCGACTGTTAGTGTCTCCTCACCTCTATCCTCATATAATCCCGACTGTTAGTGTCTCCTCACCTCTATCCTCATATAATCCCGACTGTTAGTGTCTCCTCACCTCTATCCTCATATCATCCCGACTGTTAGTGTCTCCTCACCTCTATCCTCATATCATCCCGACTGTTAGTGTCTCCTCACCTCTATCCTCATATAATCCCGACTGTTAGTGTCTCCTCACCTCTATCCTCATATAATCCCGACTGTTAGTATCTCCTCACTTCTATCCTCATATAATCCCGAATGTTAGTGTCTCCTGCTCACCTCTATCCTCATATAATCCCGACTGTTAGTGTCTCCTCACCTTTAACCTCATATAATCCCGACTGTTAGTGTCACCTCACCTCTATCCTCATATAATCCCGACTGTTAGTGTCTCCTCACCTTTAACCTCATATAACCCCGACTGTTAGTGTCACCTCACCTCTATCCTCATATAATCCCGACTGTTAGTGTCTCCTCACCTTTAACCTCATATAATCCCGACTGTTAGTGTCTCCTCACCTCTATCCTCATATAATCCCGACTGTTAGTGTCTCCTCACCTCTATCCTCATATAATCCCGACTATTAGTGTCTCCTCACCTTTAATCTCATATAATCCCGACTGTTAGTGTCACCTCACCTCTATTGTCATATAACTCCTACTGTTAGTATCTCCCTGACATCCGTCCCCGTATGACCCTGACTGTTAGTATCTCCCTGACATCCGTCCCCGTATGACCCTGACTGTTAGTATCTCCCTGACATCCGTCCCCGTATGACCCTGACTGTTAGTATCTCCCTGACATCCGTCCTCCTATGGATTTTTTTACAATTGTGTTGAATCCTATTTTAACAAAGAATTGAGTTAAAATGGTCCTGTTACATTCTGGTTTTAATCGTAGTTTATATTGATATGAGACTTCTATATCATTCTATATGTCTGGAAATATATCTTTCTAGAATCCCATTACATGCTTTTTCTTATTTTATTTTATTTTTTCCCGTTTTCCTTATATCTTGATTTACGCCCAACTATTTAAGGAGCTGCCCTATTTGATTAATTTGTAATTGATTTAGTATACTACATATATCAGCTGAGTAACAGAAATCTTATTTGAACATCTAATACAACATTACTCATCCCTTGGGCGCTGTATGGGAGTTCAAGAGGAAGCTGACTTCCGAATAAAGTTACTAACTATTTTAGATCAAGGTCTTGTTCTATTTTGCTTTTTTCAGTGATTTGTAAAAACTTTGTTGCTGTTTTAATCTTTTTAAAATGCAGTCACAATTTTAGATAAGACATGTAAAACAGTAACGTTGTACACCACAGACTAAGACAAAAATAAGGTAAACAGATTATATATATATATATATAATTATTGTCACGTGGTATAGAACAGCCACACACATCCATAACGAGGCAGATATATTATTGTCACGTGATATGGAACAGCCACAGACATCCATAACGAGGCAGATATATTATTGTCGCGTGATACGGAACAGCCACACACATCCATAACGAGGCAGAAACAAATGTATATTGTAGTCACTTTAACTTCCAGCGTACCTATCGTAGGTCAAAAAGTGATACCATACATAAAATAAATAATTATCTTCTATTTAACTGAAAACAAGTTTGCGATGTTTTTGTTTTAGTCTTTTGACAGGGACATTACACACACTAGTTAAACGATTTGATCTTGTTGATAGATTCAAGCATAATTAATGCTCTACCTCACATCCCGTTAGCAATGACATATATAATTGCTATAAAATATACTACAGAACCTAGCAATTTATAAATGTAATTTGATGCTAGACATAGTAATATATGCTACTTTTCCCATCTCTCTTGAACTTTATTTTGGAATTAATTATGCACCACTTCACTGTTTTCACCTTTTTTTCTTTTTTCTTTTTGTATCTAGTGCTAATTTTGTGTTAAATAGTCATGCGTCAATAAATCCTATCACAATGTAATATAGGTATGATTAAAGGTAAATGACTCTAAAACAGTCAAGATATATCAACACGCGAAACAAATAACAATAACCCACGTGGTCGGGTAGGTGACCCCAATCTTTTTAACGTCCGGTCGGGGAATCGAACCCCGCCAAGCGTGTGACCATGGACCACCGTTTTACCTTAACTATTTGAGGATGTAAGTATTGATAAGAAATAAATAGAGGATAATATGCTGAGCACTGGTGAAAAAAAAATCAAAATATTAGCCACACTCGTGAAATATATTTGGTATTTCTGAAAATACTGTTAGATATTCTGTGTATTACATTTTATTTAAGCCCTAACGGGCGACATTCTATCTATCTGTCACCCAAATTGTATCCATATCGACTGTATAATACCATTCGGTAATAGTTCAAGACTTATGTCTACATTCATTAGGATTTTTTGTTATTTATCTTAGCTTATGACGCGTTTAAATTTACCGCTTACCCTATCACTGTCGTCATCAAGGTCAAATACCGGAATAGCCGAAATTTCCCGAAAGAAATGATATAGTCCCTGATGTCGTTATTCAATAGCAAACACATTAAAGTGGTTTTTGTACAAATTTGGCTTTATTTTATAATTTATATACGATTGTAGATATCACAAAATTGATCACATTTGCATGATTTCTGATTGTTTGACATCAAACCCGTTTTTCTGCGCAATGATACACGGTTATGATTTAGACGTGATGCGGCGTTAAACGAGTATTGTACGGGATACATTGTATACTCGATTCCTCGGAAACACGACTAGATTTACATTATTTTCAGAGGAATATCATCTCTTGAATTATAAATAAAAGTCATCTCGGCAGTAGTTGAAAACGATTCCAAGAATATTTCGTTTGAAACAGATTGCAGTCTAACCGGTCACATCAGTGCGATTTTGAAGCAAGACCACAAAACTTGTCGATTCTCGCGATTTTTCAAAAGATTCTTTTTATAAATGCTGGACGTTTAATGTTGTCGTGTCTTGCATTTCTAAGAATTTGGAAACGAGCCCCTGTGAGTATGACGATGTCGACAATTTGATAATTACGTATAGATCAAGAATAGTGCTTAAAGTAATTTTGTGTCGTCAACATTTTTTTTTTTTTTTTTTTATAATGAAATTTCACTTTCATAACTCGCGAAAGCTTTCTAGGCCGAAAGTAACTGGCGGCCATTGTTTAAACCTACAACACCTGGAGCTGTAATCCTACACTGACCGAATCACTGTAAATTGTAGTATACAGTCTCATGAATACAGTTTGATTTAATAACGACATATAGACAAATGCAACACAGAATGTAAATATAGCAAAACATACAGAGGCAGCTCAATCCTTCCAAGAATGCTTTGCGGTCCCCTGTCAAACGGTTCACAAATGTACGCCAAATCTTGACGGTATGTATTCTATCTTTCATTATGACGTCATATAACATGACGGAGAGCTATATGCAAATCTTAATTTTCCCCATTGCCGTTTGTAAGCAGTGCTCTGATTGGACAAACGAAAAATATCACTTTTATATAATGGATAGTGTTCGATATTTCACTGATTAAAATGTAAAATAAATAATTGTAGTCTTTTCTCTTGAGTGTAACTTCAGCCTTCTACATCTGCCATTAAATGCGATAGCTCAGTCGGTTCAGTAGAGCGCCGATGTAACGTTGAAAATGGACCCTTGTTGAAAATAACCCTAGGTCAGTTTTCAATGTTGAATATGGACCCTGAATGCCGTTGAAAACGGGTCGTGTCGTTGAAAAATGACAGCTTAAAAGGTCAATTCTCAATGGAAGGTCTGTTGAAAATTGACCGTTGAAAATTGACAGTTGTTAAATTGACCGTTTAAAATTGACTATTCAACACAAGCTTCACCGATCTACGATGCATGGGTACTTTGATCTCTCCTCTCCCTGTAAGCGCCTTCTTTAGAGTCGGGGTTGGAATTACATAAGCTCCATTGATATTGTTTAAGCACACTCTCAGGCCATAGGATATTCGGGCGTTGTTGTTGTTTAATACGAAAGTTCTGAGATTGTGAAATGACATGAAATTTCTTGGTTTGAGTTCGATATTCCCACCAAAATATGACGTCACAATCACCGGAAGGTGGGACAATCAGGGATAATCGTACTCAAACCACGTGATTTTACGTCATTTTCACTATTTCGAAGGTCCCGTTTTGTTTGCGATAAACTTCCGTTGTTGACGACCTTTGAACTATATGATTGGTGTGTACGTCAACAATATTCGAATGACGTAACGCAGTCGTGTCCTGACACGCCATTTGATGTACTGATTTCTGCAATCTCTACTAGTCCCCTCATTTCTAATTTACACATTGATAATTTGTCCCCTCATTTCTAATTAACACATTGATAATTGGTCCCCTCATTTCTAATTTACACATTGATAATTGGTCCCCTCATTTCTAATTTACACATTGATAATTGCTCCCCTCATTTCTAATTTACACATTGATAATTGCTCCCCTCATTTCTAATTTACACATTGATAATTGGTCCCCTCATTTCTAATTTACACATTGATAATTGGTCCCCTCATTTCTAATTTACACATTGATAATTGGTCCCCTCATTTCTAATTTACACATTGATAATTACTAATTTATCCACTTTTTTTCTGATATCAACAAGTTCATTCCGATTTCTTGATATCAGAAAACGCTTGCTATCGGTATTTTTTTTTTATTTTTTTATTTTTTTATGGAATCAAAATATTTTGATACAAAAATATTTTTATATGCACACGTATCTGATATAAGAAACTACTAGTATTTTTGGTATCAGAAATCGACAATGCATATACAATGTACTTTGGTCTTTCCTGAAACCGGGTACAGCAACATTGATAATGAGACCAGCTGCATATACAAGCTAAAGAGATGTCCGTGATCTACGTGGGGACTAGGTCGATGTGACCTACTTGGTGACTAGGTCGATGTGACCTACTTGGTGACTAGGTCGATGTGACGTACTTGGTGACTAGGTCGATGTGATCTACTTGGCGACTAGGTCGATATGATGTACTTGGCGACTAGGTCGATGTGATCTACTTGGTGACTAGGTCGATGTGATCTACTTGGGGACTAGGTCGATGTGATCTACTTGGTGACTAGGTCGATGTGACCTACTTGGGGACTACGTCGATGTGATCTACTTGGTGACTAGGTCGATGTGATCTACTTGGTGACTAGGTCGATGTGATCTACTTGGTGACTAGGTCGATGTGACCTACTTGGTGACTAGGTCGATGTGACCTACTTGGGGACTAGGTCGATGTGATCTACTTGGTGACTAGGTCGATGTGATCTACTTGGTGACTAGGTCGATGTGACCTACTTGGTGACTAGGTCGATGTGATGTACTTGGTGACTAGGTCGATGTGATGTACTTGGTGACTAGGTCGATGTGATCTACTTGGTGACTAGGTCGATGTGATCTACTTGGTGACTAGGTCGATGTGATGTACTTGGGGACTAGGTCGATGTGACCTACTTAGGGACTAGGTCGATGTGACCTACTTGGTAACTAGGTCGATGTGATGTACTTGGTGACTAGGTCGATGTGATCTACTTGGTGACTAGGTCGATGTGATGTACTTGGTGACTAGGTCGATGTGACCTACTTGGTGACTAGGTCGATGTGATCTACTTGGTGACTAGGTCGCTGTGATCTACTTGGTAACTAGGTCGATGTGATCTACTTGGGGACTAGGTCGATGTGACCTACTAGGTGACTAGGTCGATGTGATCTACTTGGTGACTAGGTCGATGTGATCTACTTGGTGACTAGGTCGATGTGATGTACTTGGTGACTAGGTCGATGTGATGTACTTGGTGACTAGGTCGATGTGACCTACTTGGTGACTAGGTCGATGTGACCTACTTGGTGACTAGGTCAATGTGATCTACTTGGTGACTAGGTCGATGTGATCTACTTGGTGACTAGGTCGATGTGACCTACTTGGTGACTAGGTCGATGTGACCTACTTGGTGACTAGGTCGATGTGACCTACTTGGTGACTAGGTCGATGTGATCTACTTGGTGACTAGGTCGATGTGATCTACTTGGTGACTAGGTCGATGTGACCTACTTGGTGACTAGGTCGATGTGACCTACTTGGTGACTAGGTCGATGTGACCTACTTGGTGACTAGGTCGATGTGACCTACTTGGTGACTAGGTCGATGTGACCTACTTGGTGACTAGGTCGATGTGACCTACTTGGTGACTAGGTCGATGTGATCTACTTGGTGACTAGGTCGCTGTGATCTACTTGGTAACTAGGTCGATGTGATCTACTTGGGGACTAGGTCGATGTGACCTACTAGGTGACTAGGTCGATGTGATCTACTTGGTGACTAGGTCGATGTGATCTACTTGGTGACTAGGTCGATGTGATGTACTTGGTGACTAGGTCGATGTGATGTACTTGGTGACTAGGTCGATGTGACCTACTTGGTGACTAGGTCGATGTGACCTACTTGGTGACTAGGTCAATGTGATCTATTTGGTGACTAGGTCGATGTGATCTACTTGGTGACTAGGTCGATGTGACCTACTTGGTGACTAGGTCGATGTGACCTACTTGGTGACTAGGTCGATGTGACCTACTTGGTGACTAGGTCGATGTGATCTACTTGGTGACTAGGTCGATGTGATCTACTTGGTGACTAGGTCGATGTGACCTACTTGGTGACTAGGTCGATGTGACCTACTTGGTGACTAGGTCGATGTGACCTACTTGGTGACTAGGTCGATGTGACATACTTGGTGACTAGGTCGATGTGACCTACTTGGGGACTAGGTCGATGTGACCTACTTGGTGACTAGGTCGATGTGACCTACTTGGGGACTAGGTCGATGTGATGTACTTGGTGACTAGGTCGATGTGATCTACTTGGTGACTAGGTCGATGTGATCTACTTGGTGACTAGGTCGATGTGATCTACTTGGTGACTAGGTCGATGTGACCTACTTGGTGACTAGGTCGATGTGATCTACTTGGTGACTAGGTCGATGTGATCTACTTGGTGACTAGGTCGATGTGACCTACTTGGTGACTAGGTCGATGTGACCTACTTGGTGACTAGGTCGATGTGACCTACTTGGTGACTAGGTCGATGTGACCTACTTGGTGACTAGGTCGATGTGATGTACTTGGTGACTAGGTCGATGTGACCTACTTGGTGACTAGGTCGATGTGACCTACTTGGTGACTAGGTCGATGTGATCTACTTGGTGACTAGGTCGCTGTGATCTACTTGGTAACTAGGTCGATGTGATCTACTTGGGGACTAGGTCGATGTGACCTACTAGGTGACTAGGTCGATGTGATCTACTTGGTGACTAGGTCGATGTGATCTACTTGGTGACTAGGTCGATGTGATGTACTTGGTGACTAGGTCGATGTGATGTACTTGGTGACTAGGTCGATGTGACCTACTTGGTGACTAGGTCGATGTGACCTACTTGGTGACTAGGTCAATGTGATCTACTTGGTGACTAGGTCGATGTGATCTACTTGGTGACTAGGTCGATGTGACCTACTTGGTGACTAGGTCGATGTGACCTACTTGGTGACTAGGTCGATGTGACCTACTTGGTGACTAGGTCGATGTGACCTACTTGGTGACTAGGTCGATGTGATCTACTTGGTGACTAGGTCGATGTGACCTACTTGGTGACTAGGTCGATGTGACCTACTTGGTGACTAGGTCGATGTGACCTACTTGGTGACTAGGTCGATGTGACCTACTTGGTGACTAGGTCGATGTGACCTACTTGGGGACTAGGTCGATGTGACCTACTTGGTGACTAGGTCGATGTGACCTACTTGGGGACTAGGTCGATGTGATGTACTTGGTGACTAGGTCGATGTGATCTACTTGGTGACTAGGTCGATGTGATCTACTTGGTGACTAGGTCGATGTGATCTACTTGGTGACTAGGTCGATGTGACCTACTTGGTGACTAGGTCGATGTGATCTACTTGGTGACTAGGTCGATGTGATCTACTTGGTGACTAGGTCGATGTGACCTACTTGGTGACTAGGTCGATGTGACCTACTTGGGGACTAGGTCGATGTGACCTACTAGGTGACTAGGTCGATGTGATCTACTTGGTGACTAGGTCGATGTGATCTACTTGGTGACTAGGTCGATGTGATGTACTTGGTGACTAGGTCGATGTGATGTACTTGGTGACTAGGTCGATGTGACCTACTTGGTGACTAGGTCGATGTGACCTACTTGGTGACTAGGTCGATGTGATCTACTTGGTGACTAGGTCGATGTGACCTACTTGGTGACTAGGTCGATGTGACCTACTTGGTGACTAGGTCGATGTGACCTACTTGGTGACTAGGTCGATGTGACCTACTTGGTGACTAGGTCGATGTGATCTACTTGGTGACTAGGTCGATGTGACCTACTTGGTGACTAGGTCGATGTGACCTACTTGGTGACTAGGTCGATGTGACCTACTTGGTGACTAGGTCGATGTGACATACTTGGTGACTAGGTCGATGTGACCTACTTGGGGACTAGGTCGATGTGACCTACTTGGTGACTAGGTCGATGTGACCTACTTGGTGACTAGGTCGATGTGACCTACTTGGGGACTAGGTCGATGTGATGTACTTGGTGACTAGGTCGATGTGATCTACTTGGTGACTAGGTCGATGTGATCTACTTGGTGACTAGGTCGATGTGATCTACTTGGTGACTAGGTCGATGTGACCTACTTGGTGACTAGGTCGATGTGATCTACTTGGTGACTAGGTCGATGTGACCTACTTGGTGACTAGGTTGATGTGACCTACTTGGTGACTAGGTCGATGTGACCTACTTGGTGACTAGGTCGATGTGACCTACTTGGTGACTAGGTCGATGTGACCTACTTGGTGACTAGGTCGATGTGACCTACTTGGTGACTAGGTCGATGTGACCTACTTGGTGACTAGGTCGATGTGACCTACTTGGTGACTAGGTCGATGTGACCTACTTGGTGACTAGGTCGATGTGATCTACTTGGTGACTAGGTCGCTGTGATCTACTTGGTAACTAGGTCGATGTGATCTACTTGGGGACTAGGTCGATGTGACCTACTAGGTGACTAGGTCGATGTGATCTACTTGGTGACTAGGTCGATGTGATCTACTTGGTGACTAGGTCGATGTGATGTACTTGGTGACTAGGTCGATGTGATGTACTTGGTGACTAGGTCGATGTGACCTACTTGGTGACTAGGTCGATGTGACCTACTTGGTGACTAGGTCAATGTGATCTACTTGGTGACTAGGTCGATGTGATCTACTTGGTGACTAGGTCGATGTGACCTACTTGGTGACTAGGTCGATGTGACCTACTTGGTGACTAGGTCGATGTGACCTACTTGGTGACTAGGTCGATGTGACCTACTTGGTGACTAGGTCGATGTGATCTACTTGGTGACTAGGTCGATGTGACCTACTTGGTGACTAGGTCGATGTGACCTACTTGGTGACTAGGTCGATGTGACCTACTTGGTGACTAGGTCGATGTGACCTACTTGGTGACTAGGTCGATGTGACCTACTTGGGGACTAGGTCGATGTGACCTACTTGGTGACTAGGTCGATGTGATGTACTTGGTGACTAGGTCGATGTGATCTACTTGGTGACTAGGTCGATGTGATCTACTTGGTGACTAGGTCGATGTGATCTACTTGGTGACTAGGTCGATGTGACCTACTTGGTGACTAGGTCGATGTGATCTACTTGGTGACTAGGTCGATGTGATCTACTTGGTGACTAGGTCGATGTGATCTACTTGGTGACTAGGTCGCTGTGATCTACTTGGTAACTAGGTCGATGTGATCTACTTGGGGACTAGGTCGATGTGACCTACTAGGTGACTAGGTCGATGTGATCTACTTGGTGACTAGGTCGCTGTGATCTACTTGGTGACTAGGTCGATGTGACCTACTTAGGGACTAGGTCGATGTGATGTACTTGGTGACTAGGTCGATGTGATCTACTTGGCAACTAGGTCGATATGATCTACTTGGCTACTAGGTCGCTGTGATCTACTTGGCAACTAGGTCGATATGATCTACTTGGCTACTAGGTCGCTGTGATGTACTTGGTGACTAGGTCGCTGTGATCTACTTGGTGACTAGGTCGATGTGATCTACTTTGGGGTGTTTATACGATACAGGCCCTTGATCGCTTTGCCATCATGATTTACTTAAAATCAATTGATCAGTTATTCGATTGGGTTAAACTCTTTCGCTAAATTAGTTTGCCTTCTTGATTTTGTGACCCTTAAAATCTCAAATGCATTCCGTTGTTTTAATTTTAGGCTATATAATTTATAAACATAATTATTCGACACATAATTATATTTTATGCGTATTGTCCAGTCATCCGGATGTAAGCCTGGTAAATAATAGCCGCGATATACCAATCAATTAGGGAGATCTTCTCTTTAGCACGATCGGCTGAACATTAGTCTAGCAAGCCAGAGATTCCGGTTTCGATCCCAAGCAGAGACATACATATATTTTTGAATAATGAAACTTGTATTACGCGTGCGCTCGATTCGGCCATATAAATCGAGTCGACAGGGCGGGTTTAGTTACGAAATAGGAAACCTTTGACATGGGGCCAATTTTCAACGGGGGCCATGTAGTCCACGTGTTGGAGTGACGAATGCGCTGATGGTTCAATTTTCAACGGCGCTCAGGATCAATATTCAACGTTGAAAACAGACCATGGGTCAATTTTCAACGAGGGTCCATTTTCAACATTACACCGACCACGTAACCTCAGGTGAATATTCGAGGTAGTTGGACTCTCCTGGTCCTTGTTCGTTTGTGTTTCTGAGAAACGGGCCTGTCTGTGCTATCGTGGTTGTGTCCTTAGGCAAGACACTTTATCATAATATCATTCGATGGCATGCGACGACCCTCCCGTATGTAGCTCAGTGATGTAGTCACCAACTACTACAAGAAGACCCCGTCCTGAAATAGCTCTGGCTGTTCACGGGGCGATAAAACCAGCAAACAAACAAATAAGCAACCAAACTATCTCCCACGTTTGATATCAAAATGTTTATCATCTTTAAAATACAAATTATCTTATTTTGATATTGTTTCATTTTCTAAAATATGTTTTGGTGTTGCTTGAATGCACCTGTAATCAGCCACTAAACAGCACTCTTGTTAACGAAATTGATCTGAGAATCAGAGATGCCCAAGGCTTCACGTCCTTTCTAAAATCCGGTTACGGAGACGGACTAGCCTGCTCCGGAATCAATACATTTTCGTCCAGTACCAAGACAATTTAATAAGGAAACTCGTCCATTTTCACCCTCAGAATCATTTTCCCATGGACGGCCGGAAAAAGAACTACTTTATTTTCTCTCATTTTATTTGATTTTTTGATACGGACAATTCACCGCCTTACGCGAGGCACCACCGAATAAATCTAGTTAAACCAACAAAATATGTTTTTGTGCGAGAAATCCTATCGACCAGGGTAGGATTTTCGCGCAATGGTTTGGTCGCAGTGATAAACAGCTGTATAATTATTTACTACGGTTTGGCGTCCATTATACTGTTAAGGCTCCGTGACAAATATTTTCGTCAGAAATAACTCAATTAGGTGAAGCTGATGGATCGGGACGAAATTGGCAGTGGATCACGGATGGAGAGCCTTGCCTAACAACTGTCACTCCTAACGTTCTCGGATCGACATTCATCGCCAGTCTCTATTTACATAGATTCATTAAGAATCTGTAAATGAACTATTTGAATTCGTCGAGTAAATTTACAGGCCACAATCTAATGATTCATTCAAATGCAGCTCCAATCAAAGCAGTTATCGTCACCAGCGTTTACAATGGGTTATTTCTTTGGGAGGAATTCCCGAACAAGTTCCGGTATGAAAGAAAAACCTCGTGCTGTGATTTCTATTAGTAACACAGACGAATTAATACGAAAATGACGAATAAAAGAAATTGCCAAAAATCCGTGTCTATCGTCAGGGAGTATTCTACTCCTAATTAGATTACAGTTACCATTTGTGCTCCACAAAATTAAATATACATCAAAGTTAGAATAAACGTTTTATTGTAGTTGATTCACTGTTAAGAGATAATTCAGTTTCCTCCTCCACAAACGAGAGGCCCGCTTGACCTAAACATTTACTCGATTTCGACGTGTCTCTTTCCTCGATAATAGAATTTTATACAAGACTTGATGTCCACGCATGGTTCCAGGTTTTTAAAATAATCAAAGAATAGTTTGGTAATTAGATCAAATACCACTGATATTTACAAAACAAGTTTGAAATCATTCTAAAAGTATCATCATCTACAATTCAAATACTTGGTTTATGTACATAGCGTTATCTGAAATATACTGTTTATCAGCAGCAAGGATTTATTCTTTTTCCCGCACAAGCTTCTCTAAAGATTAAATACAATCAATAATTACAGGTTATGTTTAAAAATAGAATGTGTGAGACAGAGATTGGCGTTATGTTCTAATTATAAAAACAATTGAATACCAACTTGTCAAAGTTTACCAGATGGAGGCAAAATATTAACAAAGCATCGATTTAGCGGGTAGGTCGTATATCTAAATCAAAATACGAAAGGATGGAGGCAGAATATCAACAAAATATAGATTTACCAGGAAGACCGTATATCTAACTCAAAGTCGACAAGATGGAGGCAAAATATTAACAAAGCATCGATTTAGCGGGTAGGTCGTATATCTAATTCAAAATACGAAAGGATGGAGGCAAAATATCAACAAAATATAGATTTACCAGGAAGACCGTATATCTAACTCAAAGTCGACAAGATGGAGGCAAAATATTAACAAAGCATCGATTTACCGGGAAGGCCGTATATCTAACTCAAAGTCGAGAAACAGGACATATTAATGAGTATCGAAAAACAGGATATGGTAATGAGAATCGAGAAATTATATTTTGTAATTATATATATTATAATATGTAAATATCCTATAACGGAAGATTACCCTAAGAACAATGATAAACACTAAGATCGGGGAGTTTATCGGACGTTATTGTCCAGCCGCTAAGTGTCTAAACAAAACAAAAAATATCGTGGTCGTGTTGTAGGGTCCCCGTGGTGTTGTAGGGTCCCCGTGGTGTTGTAGGGTCCCCGTGGTGTTGTAGGGTCCCCGTGGTGTTGTAGGGTCCCCGTGGTGTTGTAGGGTCCCGTGGTGTTGTAGGGTCCCCGTGGTGTTGTAGGGTCCCCGTGGTGTTGTAGGGTCCCCGTGGTGTTGTAGGGTCCCCGTGGTGTTGTACGGTCCCCGTGGTGTTGTAGGGTCCCCGTGGTGTTGTACGGTCCCCGTGGTGTTGTACGGTCCCCGTGCTGCTGTGAGCAGAAGACGCGTACCATTCAGAAACGCCTGTGTCATCTGTTTTTATCCCCACGAATCAATCTTTTATTCACATTTGCTTTAGTTCTATCGTTTATGAGATCAAATTAATGTTTTAGTGGCGACATTTCTTATTATCGTTAATTGCTAATATACATATGGGTGTATCTGATGTAGATAGTTTTACTTTAAGAAAATTAGTATAATTATCTCGGTTCAGATTCTCAAGCTTAAATTTTGATCAAGATGGTACTTGCATTCCTCATCGTACTTAGTAAACGCAATACAGAAAACACCAACCCCTAAAAAGAAACAAAATAAAATCATTTCAATAACTGATCAGTCTCCCGAACATGTGTCTTTAAACTGAATTATTCTTGGCTGTTAAACGAGGCCGAATGAATGCTTGAGCAAGATTATGTTTTTCGCGATTCAAATATCCATATGTCCCTTAAGCGATCGTATGATGCCGGTGTCAAACTGAAAACCCATTCAGCCATTTTGTATTCCTACGCGAAATTAAACGATCTATCAGCTCAATTACACTCTTTATACCACCCCGCAGCAATCTGTACTGCGAGCTAAAAGATGGCACAAATAATTTCTTGCCGATGCTCAGATGGGAACATAAGCGGAACACGACTAGGTGGAGTTAATTGGTGGCTGCTGTGATGAGGCGGTGAAGCGGTTGACAAGTTCTTTGTGATCTGTCTCGTGATGAGGAATTGATATGGACATATGTCACAACAAAAGGAGACTAATATTCGACACAATGTTGGAACAAAGAAATGCGGAGTATTTGGCTGAATTCACATACACACGGTATTATGGGAATTCTTATTGGTGGATTTTCATAAGTATATATCATAAATATAACATTCATGGAACAGTCACAAATATGCAAAATTATTCTCGTGAGAAAAATGACATCTTATTACAGGGTTTTTACTTCAATGTAACAACAAATAAAGAAAACAAACATAGAATGATACATTCGTTTAAATACCATATTAATTATGCTTAACGAACAAATTAATAATTTTAGCACAAATACTTTTGTTCAATGTAATGCGAATAATTATTTACAATTTAATTAAATGAAAACACTTGTGTCTTGATAAAAACTGGTGAAAGCAAATTGAAACATTTTTGCTTAGCTTCGATCGCGTGTTTTTAATCGAAGTCAAATTACTATTCATTTTTTACTTAATTTATTTTATTTTATTTTTGCAATTTAAATTATTATTCTTTTTTACGATGCAATGCATTTTACAACTCTTACAAAAGTGAGTTGAAAAAGGTCGAGGTTGGCTTATCTAACTTATTTTTGATTTGTTTATATGTTGCATTTCCAGTTGCCTCCCTTCAATTTGAGTTCCTTTTATTTTCATCGTTTTTTGCATTATGCAATAAGCGCGATTAGGAATTCTAGACGCAAAAGATTATCTCACTTCCAAACGCCTCAGGGGAAAGGCTATGGTTCTACCTTTCTTATGCTCAACCTAAAGATGGAAGTTTCTTTGTGACTATCTTAACATCCTCTATGGTGGATTGTTGTGACTACCATGTCATCCTCTATGGTGGTTTGTTGTGACTACCTTGTCATCCTCTATGATGGTTTGTTGTGACTACCCTGTCATCCTCTATGATGGTTTGTTGTGACTACCTTGTCATCCTCTATGGTGGTTTGTTGTGACTACCTTGTCATCCTCTATGGTGGTTTGTTGTGACCACCTTGTCATCCTCTATGGTGGTTTGTTGTGACTACCCTGTCATCCTCTATGGTGGTTTGTTGTGAATACCTTGTCATCCTCTATGGTGGATTGTTGTGACTACCCTGTCATCCTCTATGGTGGTTTGTTGTGACTCTGACTACCTTGTCATCGTCTATGGTGATTTGTTGTGACTACCTTGTCATCCTCTATGGTGGTTTGTTGTGACTACCCTGTCATCCTCTATGATGGTTTGTTGTGACTACCTTGTCATCCTCTATGGTGGTTTGTTGTGACTACCTTGTCATCCTCTATGGTGGTTTGTTGTGACCACCTTATCATCCTCTATGGTGGTTTGTTGTGACTACCTTGTCATCCTCTATGGTGGTTTGTTGTGACTACCTTGTCATGCTCTATGGTGGTTTGTTGTGACTACCTTGTCATGCTCTATGGTGGTTTGTTGTGACTACCCTGTCATCCTCTATGATGGTTTGTTGTGACTACCTTGTCATCCTCTATGGTGGTTTGTTGTGACTACCTTGTCATCCTCTATGGTGGTTTGTTGTGACTACCTTGTCATCCTCTATGGTGGTTTGTTGTGACTACCTTGTCATCCTCTATGGTGGTTTGTTGTGACTACCTTGTCATCCTCTATGGTGGTTTGTTGTGACTACCCTGTCATCCTCTATGATGGTTTGTTGTGACTACCTTGTCATCCTCTATAATGGTTTGTTGTGACTACCCTGTCATCCTCTATGATGGTTTGTTGTGACCACCTTGTCATCCTCTATGGTGGTTTGTTGTGACTACCTTGTCATCCTCTATGGTGGTTTGTTGTGACTACCCTGTCATCCTCTATGATGGTTTGTTGTGACTACCTTGTCATCCTCTATGGTGGTTTGTTGTGACTAACTTGTCTTCCTCTATGGTGGTTTGTTGTGACTACCTTGTCATCCTCTATGGTGGTTTGTTGTGACTACCTTGTCATCCTCTATGGTGGTTTGTTGTGACTACCCTGTCAGCCTCTATGATGGTTTGTTGTGACTACCTTGTCATCCTCTATGGTGGTTTCTTGTGACCACCTTGTCATCCTCTATGATGGTTTGTTGTGACTACCTTGTCATCCTCTATGGTGGTTTGTTGTGACTACCATGTCATCCTCTATGGTGGTTTGTTGTGACTACCTTGTCATCCTCTATGGTGGTTTGTTGTGACTACCATGTCATCCTCTATGATGGTTTGTTGTGACTACCTTGTCATCCTCTATGGTGGTTTGTTGTGACTACCTTATCATCCTCTATGGTGGTTTGTTGTGACTACCTTGTCATCCTCTATGATGGTTTGTTGTGACCACCTTGTCATCCTCTATGCTGATTGGTTGTGACTACCTTGTCATCCTCTATGGTAGTTTGTTGTGACTACCTTGTCATCCTCTATGGTGGTTTGTTGTGACTACCTTGTCATCCTCTATGGTGGTTTGTTGTGACTACCTTGTCATCCTCTATGATGGTTTGTTGTGACCACCTTGTCATCCTCTATGGTGGTTTGTTGTGACTACCTTGTCATCCTCTATGGTGGTTTGTTGTGACTACCTTGTCATCCTCTATGATGGTTTGTTGTGACCACCTTGTCATCCTCTATGATGGTTTGTTGTGACTACCTTGTCATCCTCTATGGTGGTTTGTTGTGACTACCTTGTCATCCTCTATGATGGTTTGTTGTGACTACCTTGTCATCCTCTATGATGGTTTGTTGTGACTACCTTGTCATCCTCTATGGTGGTTTGTTGTGACTACCTTGTCATCCTCTATGGTGGTTTGTTGTGACTACCTTGTCATCCTCTATGGTGGTTTGTTGTGACTACCTTGTCATCCTCTATGGTGGTTTGTTGTGACTACCTTGTCATCCTCTATGATGGATTGTTGTGACTACCCTGTCATCCTCTATGGTGGTTTGTTGTGACTACCTTGTCATCCTCTATGGTGGTTTGTTGTGACTACCTTGTCATCCTCTATGGTGGTTTGTTGTGACTACCTTGTCATCCTCTATGGTGGTTTGTTGTGACTACCTTGTCATCCTCTATGGTGGTTTGTTGTGACTACCCTGTCACCCTCTATGGTGGTTTGTTGTGACTACCTTGTCACCCTCTATGGTAGTTTGTTGTGACTACCCTGTCACCCTCTATGGTGGTTTGTTGTGACTACCTTGTCATCCTCTATGAATGATCGTTTTGACATCCTTGGTTCCTACTTAGAGAAGTGACATTCCCTATAATGGTCATAGATTTGGATATCGGAAGACTCTCATCCGTTCGAAACACCTTATTTGATTCTCCTTATCCTTTCTCTATGTAAATGTCACTTTTGTACATAGATTACCCGTTTTGTCGACTTTGAGTCAGAATCTTCTTTTTGATTATACATTCCTAACACCTCTGACCGAACCAATTTTAAGAAAAAAAATAATGTCATTTCCTTTCTGATCGACTAATATTTTCTGTATAAATGCGTAATCGTACTTTCCGGGATATAAAGTTTTATCTACGAGAATTCTGAGCTGTCAACAACGTGTGATACATGGACGGTTTATCTTCCTGTAGTTCCGCTGGGTATTAACATTTTCAAATAGAAATATAAAGTTTACACAACACGTTCATTCAGTTGTTGTAGACATTTTTGTCAACACCAAATCCAAAGAGTAATCATCATTTCTTGTTCAACACAAAGGTATCATAAACAGGAAACCTTATTGTGGTGAGGTAGTGGAAACGATATGGCGTCAAACACAGGGTTTGTGTACTGGGTTTAACGTTCAATGGGCATTGCTTAGAATTAAGTGTTCTTGTTTTGAGATACAATTTGCATAGACATCCCGTTTAAAAGCATATGTTTATATCTTTGAGACAGATTTTTTTTTTTTCAATTTCCCCTTAACAGATATATTAACTGAGACTAAAGAGCGGCTAATATATATTTTCGGGCCCTATTATCATATATTGACTAAAATATGACTGACGTATTTTCATATCACGTTTTCCGACTTTGTACAGATAAAGACGAAAAAGAAGAATCAGTATCAATTACAGCGCAGGATAGAAGTGGTATCTTCAGACAATACCGACGCACAAACGATACCATAATTGAAACTTCAAGTCGACAAATCTAGGGGAAATAAATTTAGATTTAAACATTAATTGTTTTGAAAACTATGTAAAAGCATCTAGTAACTGTTCCATTCCTTTAAAATCAACAGTTTCCATGTATGTAAGTACTTAATGACGGTTATTATTAAATACAATATATAAACAAATATATATATAAAGTACAGCCATCAAAACATTAAAACAAAATCATTAAGGTGTTTTTTTTCAGGACCTGGTGGAAATGTATCACTGCATACTGCCAAGCTACCCTCAACACCAGGAACAACAAGGCTTCAGTGTGATCACAGTGAACATTCGAACCTGTACCTCTCTGAAGTCAACACCATACCCACTCAGACGTGCACAGACTTCGAATCTACCAACCACTACCAAGGACAAGACTCCGAATCTACCAACCACTACCAAGGACAAGTCTCCGAATCTACCAACCACTACCAAGGACAAGACTCCGAATCTACCAACCACTACCAAGGACAAGACTCCGAATCTACCAACCACTACCAAGGACAAGACTCCGAATCTACCAACCACTACCAAGGACAAGACTCCGAATCTACCAACCACTACCAAGGACAAGACTCCGAATCTACCAACCACTACCAAGGACAAGACTCCGAATCTACCAACCACTACCAAGGACAAGACTCCGAATCTACCAACCACTACCAAGGACAAGACTCCGAATCTGCCAACCACTACCAAGGACAAGACTCCGAATCTGCCAACCACTACCAAGGACAAGACTCCGAATCTGCCAACCACTACCAAGGACAAGACTCCGAATCTACCAACCACTACCAAGGACAAGACTCCGAATCTACCAACCACTACCAAGGACAAGACTCCGAATCTACCAACCACTACCAAGGACAAGACTCCGAATCTACCAACCACTACCAAGGACAAGACTCCGAATCTGCCAACCACTACCAAGGACAAGACTCCGAATCTGCCAACCACTACCAAGGACAAGACTCCGAATCTACCAACCACTACCAATTAGGACATCCAGGAGACCGCTTCGTACACGTTTCATAGCTTCTTCCACGAGATATACACAATCCACGTCGAGATAGATGGATTCATGTACCACGTTGTCTACGCACACAGATCATAAACACCAGACCAAGGCAATACACATGAGACTTGTTAGAGGCGCGACAGCATGCCACTGGCATCCAAACATTAGGTCACTCTAACACACTAACGTAAGTATCAAGAGGTCACATAATCATAATAACAATGAAACAAGGCATACAGTTATACAAGTTTACAATATTCTATACAATACATATTTGTGATAACTACTAAGAACATTTAACAATGGAGGAGCACTGCTTGAAACAAAAACAATCATTTAAAATCAATTTACCTAGTTTCTCTAAAAATCCACATTTTTATAGACTTTAACATTTAATAAAAATAAACAAAGACAACACACATGCAGTAGTAATGTCACTTGTTCCCAAACCAGGTAGAGGATGTAATGGTCTGTAGACAAAGACAGCACACACAACAGTCATGTCACTGGTACCCCATACCAGGTAGAGGGTGTAATGGTCTGTAGACAAAGACAACACACACACAACAGTCATGTCACTGGTACCCCAAACCAGGTAGAGGATGTAATGGTATGTAGACAAAGACAGCACACACAACAGTCATGTCCCTAGTACCCCAAACCAGGTAGAGGATGTAATGGTCCGTAGACAAAGACAGCACACACACAACAGTCATGTCACTGGTACCCCAAACCAGGTAGAGGATGTAATGGTCCGTAGACAAAGACAACACACACACAACAGTCGTGTCACTGGTACCCCAAACCAGGTAGAGGATGTAATGGTATGTAGACAAAGACAGCACACACAACAGTCATGCCACTGGTACCCCAAACCAGGTAGAGGGTGTAATGATCTGTAGACAAAGACAACACAACAGTCGTGTCACTGGTACCCCAAACCAGGTAGAGGATGTAATGGTCTGTAGAAAAAGACAACACACACAACAGTCATGTCACTGGTACCCCAAAAAAGGTAGAGGATGTAATGATCTGTAGACAAAGACAACACAACAGTCGTGTCACTGGTACCCCAAACCAGGTAGAGGATGTAATGGTCTGTAGACAAAGACAACACACACAACAGTCATGTCACTGGTACCCCAAACCAGGTAGAGGGTGTAATGGTCTGTAGACAAAGACAACACACACACAACAGTCATGTCACTGGTACCCCAAACCAGGTAGAGGATGTAATGGTCTGTAGACAAAGACAGCACACAAAGTGATGTCACTGGTACCCCAAACCAGGTAGAGGATATAATGGTCTGTAGACAAAGACAACACACACACAACAGTCATGTCACTAGTACCCCATACCAGGTAGAGGATATAATGGTCTGTAGACAAAGACAACACACACACAACAGTCATGCCACTGGTACCCCAAACCAGGTAGAGGGTGTAATGGTCTGTAGACAAAGGCAACACACACACAACAGTCATGTCACTAGTACCCCAAACCAGGTAGAGGGTGTAATGGTCTGTAGACAAAGACAGCACACACAACAGTCATGTCACTGGTACCCCAAACCAGGTAGAGGGTGTAATGGTCTGTAGACAAAGACAGCACACACAACAGTCGTGTCACTGGTACCCCAAACCAGGTAGAGGATGTAATGGTCTGTAGACAAAGACAACACACAACAGTCATGTCACTGGTACCCCAAACCAGGTAGAGTGTGTAATGGTCTGTAGACAAAGACAACACACACACAACAGTCATGTCACTGATACCCCAAACCAGGTAGAGGATGTAATGATCTGTAGACAAAGACAGCACACACAACAGTCATGTCACTTGTACCCCAAACCAGGTAGAGGATGTAATGGTCTGTAGACAAAGACAACACACACACAACAGTCATGTCACTGGTACCCCATACCAGGTAGAGGATGTAATGGTATGTAGACAAAGACAACACACACAACAGTCATGTTACTGGTACCCCAAACCAGGTAGAGGGTGTAATGGTCTGTAGACAAAGACAACACAAATAACAGTCATGTCACTAGTACCCCAAACTAGGTAAAGGGTGTAATGGTCTGTAGACAAAGACAGCACACACAACAGTCATGTCACCGATACCCCAACCAGGTAGAGGGTGTAATGGTATGTAGACAAAGACAGCACACACAACAGTCATGTCACTGGTACCCCAAACCAGGTAGAGGATGTAATAGTCTGTAGACAAAGACAACACACACAACAGTCATGTTACTGGTACCCCAAACCAGGTAGAGGATGTAATGGTATGTAGACAAAGACAACACACACACAACAGTCATGTCACTGGTACCCCAAACCAGGTAGAGGATGTAATGGTCTGTAGACAAAGACAGCACACAAAGTGATGTCACTGGTACCCCAAACCAGGTAGAGGATGTAATGGTATGTAGACAAAGACAGCACACACAACAGTCATGTCACTGGTACCCCAAACCAGGTAGAGGGTGTAATGGTATGTAGACAAAGACAGCACACACAACAGTCATGTCACTGGTACCCCAAACCAGGTAGAGGATGTAATGGTATGTAGACAAAGACAGCACACACAACAGTCGTGTCACTGGTACCCCTTACCAGGTAGAGGTTGTAATGGTCTGTAGACAAAGACAGCACACACAACAGTCATATCACTGGTACCCCAAACCAGGGAGAGGATGTAATGGTCTGTAGACAAAGACAACACACACAACAGTCATATCACTGGTACCCCAAACCAGGTAGAGGGTGTAATGGTCTGTAGACAAAGACAACACACACACAACAGTCATGTCACTGGTACCCCAAACCAGGTAGAGGATGTAATGGTCTGTAGACAAAGACAGCACACACAACAGTCATGTCACTGGTACCCCAAACCAGGTAGAGGATGTAATGGTCTGTAGACAAAGACAACACACACACAACAGTCATGTCACTGGTACCCCAAACCAGGTAGAGGATGTAATGGTCTGTAGACAAAGACAGCACACACAACAGTCATGTCACTGGTACCCCAAACCAGGTAGAGGGTGTAATGGTCTGTAGACAAAGACAGCACACACAACAGTCATGTCACTGGTACCCCAAACCAGGTAGAGGGTGTAATGGTCTGTAGACAAAGACAACACACACAACAGTCATGTCACTGGTACCCCAAACCAGGTAGAGGGTGTAATGGTCTGTAGACAAAGACAGCACACACAACAGTCATGTCACTGGTACCCCAAACCAGGTAGAGGATATAATGGTCTGTAGACAAAGACAACACACACAACAGTCATGCCACTGGCCCCAAACCAGGTAGAGGGTGTAATGGTCTGTAGACAAAGACAACACACAACAGTCATGCCACTGGTACCCCAAACCAGGTAGAGGATGTAATGGTCTGTAGACAAAGACAGCACACACAACAGTCATGCCACTGGCCCCAAACCAGGTAGAGGGTGTAATGGTCTGTAGACAAAGACAACACACACACACAAGTCATGTCACTGGTACCCCATACCAGGTAGAGGATGTAATGGTCTGTAGACAAAGACAGCACACACAACAGTCATGTCACTGGTACCCCAAACCAGGTAGAGGATGCAATGGTCTGTAGACAAAGACAACACACACACAACAGTCATGTCACTGGTACCCCAAACCAGGTAGAGGATATAATGGTCTGTAGACAAAGACAACACACACACACAAGTCATGTCACTGGTACCCCATACCAGGTAGAGGATGTAATGGTCTGTAGACAAAGACAGCACACACAACAGTCATGTCACTGGTACCCCAAACCAGGTAGAGGATGCAATGGTCTGTAGACAAAGACAGCACACACATAACAGTCATGTCACTAGTACCCCAAACCAGGTAGAGGATGTAATGGTCTGTAGACAAAGACAGCACACAAAGTGATGTCACTGGTACCCCAAATCCAGGTAGAGGATGTAATGGTATGTAGACAAAGACAGCACACACAACAGTCGTGTCACTGGTACCCCAAACTAGGTAAAGGGTGTAATGGTCTGTAGACAAAACAGCACACACATAACAGTCATGTCACTAGTACCCCTTACCAGGTAGAGGATGTAATGGTCTGTAGACAAAGACAACACACAACAGTCATGCCACTGGTACCCCCATACCAGGTAGAGGATGTAATGATCTGTAGACAAAGACAACACACACAACAGTCATGTCACTGGTACCCCAAACCAGGTAGAGGATGTAATGGTCTGTAGACAAAGACAACATACAACAGTCATGTTACTGGTACCCCAAACTAGGTAAAGGGTGTAATGGTCTGTAGACAAAACAGCACACACATAACAGTCATGTCACTAGTACCCCAAACCAGGTAGAGGATGTAATGGTCTGTAGACAAAGACAACACACATAACAGTCATGTCACTGGTACCCCAAACTAGGTAGAGGATGTAATGGTCTGTAGACAAAGACAACACACACACACAACAGTCATGTCACTGGTACCCCAAACCAAGTAGAGGATGTAATGGTCTGTAGACAAAGACAACACACACACACAACAGTCATGTCACTGGTACCCCAAACCAGGTAGATGGTGTAATGGTCTGTAGACAAAGACAACACACATAACAGTCATGTCACTGGTGTCCCAAACCAGGTAGAGGATGTAATGGTCTGTAGACAAAGACAGCACACACAACAGTCATGTCACTAGTACCCCAAACCAGGTAGAGGATGTAATGATCTGTAGACAAAGACAACATACAACAGTCATGTTACTGGTACCCCAAACTAGGTAAAGGGTGTAATGGTCTGTAGACAAAGACAGCACACACATAACAGTCATGTCACTGGTACCCCAAACCAGGTAGAGGATGTAATGGTCTGTAGACAAAGACAACACACAACAGTCATGCCACTGGTACCCCCATACCAGGTAGAGGATGTAATGGTCTGTAGACAAAGACAACACACACAACAGTCATGTCACTGGTACCCCAAACCAGGTAGAGGGTGTAATGGTCTGTAGACAAAGACAACATACACACAACAGTCATGTCACTGGTACCCCAAACCAGGTAGAGGATGTAATGGTCTGTAGACAAAGACAACACACAACAGTCATGTCACTGGTACCCCAAACTAGGTAGAGGATGTAATGGTATGTAGACAAAGACAACACACACAACAGTCATGTCACTGGTACTCCAAACCAGGTAGAGGATGTAATGGTATGTAGACAAAGACAACACACACAACAGTCATGTCACTGGTATCCCAAACCAGGTAGAGGATGTAATGGTCTGTAGACAAAGACAACACACACACAACAATCATTTCACTGGTACCCCAAACCAGGTAGAGGGTGTAATGGTCTGTAGACAAAGACAACACACACAACAGTCATGTCACTGGTACCCCAAACCAGGTAGAGGATGTAATGGTCTGTAGACAAAGACAACACACACAACAGTCATGTCACTAGTACCCCAAACCAGGTAGAGGATGTAATGGTCTGTAGACAAAGACAACACACACACAACAGTCATGTCACTGGTACCCCAAACCAGGTAGAGGATGTAATGGTCTGTAGACAAAGACAACACACACACAACAGTCATGTCACTGGTACCCCAAACCAGGTAGAGGATGTAATGGTCTGTAGACAAAGACAACACACAACAATCATGTCACTGGTACCCCAAACCAGGTAGAGGATGTAATGGTCTGTAGACAAAGACAACACACACACAACAGTCATGTAACTGGTACCCCAAACCAGGTAGAGGGTGTAATGGTCTGTAGACAAAGACAACACACACAACAGTCATGTCACTGGTACCCCAAACCAGGTAGAGGGTTAATGGTCTGTAGACAAAGACAACACACAACAATCATGTCACTGGTACCCCAAACCAGGTAGAGGATGTAATGGTCTGTAGACAAAGACAACACACACAACAGTCATGTCACTGGTACCCCAAACCAGGTAGAGGATATAATGGTCTGTAGACAAAGACAACACACACACAACAGTCATGTCACTGGTACCCCAAACCAGGTAGAGGATGTAATGATATGTAGACAAAGACAACACACACAACAGTCATGTCACTGGTACCCCAAACCAGGTAGAGGATATAATGGTCTGTAGACAAAGACAGCACACACACAACAGTCATGTCACTAGTACCCCAAACCAGGTAGAGGATGTAATGATATGTAGACAAAGACAACACACACAACAGTCATGTCACTGGTACCCCAAACCAGGTAGAGGATGTAATGGTCTGTAGACAAAGACAACATACACACAACAGTCATGTCACTGGTACCCCAAACCAGGTAGAGGACGTAATGGTCTGTAGACAAAGACAGCACACACAACAGTCATGTCACTGGTACCCCAAACCAGGTAGAGGATGTAATGGTCTGTAGACAAAGACAACACACACAACAGTCATGTCACTGGTACCCCAAACCAGGTAGAGGGTGTAATGGTCTGTAGACAAAGACAACACACACACAACAGTCATGTCACTGGTACCCCATACCAGGTAGAGGATGTAATGATCTGTAGACAAAGACAACACACACAACAGTCATGCCACTAGTACCCCAAACCAGGTAGAGGATGTAATGGTCTGTAGACAAAGACAGCACACACAACAGTCATGTCACTGGTACCCCAAACCAGGTAGAGTGTGTAATGGTCTGTAGACAAAGACAACATACACACAACAGTCATGTCACTGGTACCCCAAACCAGGTAGAGGATGTAATGGTATGTAGACAAAGACAACACACACACAACAGTCATGTCACTGGTACCCCATACCAGGTAGAGGATGTAATGATCTGTAGACAAAGACAACACACACAACAGTCATATCACTGGTACCCCAAACCAGGTAGAGGATGTAATGGTCTGTAGACAAAGACAACACACACATAACAGTCATGTCACTGGTACCCCAAACCAGGTAGAGGATGTAATGGTCTGTAGACAAAGACAGCACACACAACAGTCATGTCACTGGTACCCCAAACCAGGTAGAGGATGTAATGGTCTGTAGACAAAGACAACACACACATAACAGTCATGTCACTGGTACCCCAAACCAGGTAGAGGATGTAATGGTCTGTAGACAAAGACAGCACACACAACAGTCATGTCACTGGTACCCCAAACCAGGTAGAGGGTGTAATGGTCTGTAGACAAAGACAACACACACAACAGTCATGTTACTGGTACCCCAAACCAGGTAGAGGATGTAATGGTATGTAGACAAAGACAACACACACAACAGTCATGTTACTGGTACCCCAAATCAGGTAGAGGATGTAATGGTCTGCAAACGCCGACTTGTCACTGGATGTAACCCCCTTCACGGATGTGGTGAATGGAACTACGTGACAGGGAACCAATATTACCAATCACCTGGAAGGCGGGTAGGGAAAACACATATAAACAAAACGGCCCGCCCAATATATATCAAATAAACAAGACGTACACAGAACTCTAGAGTTAAAAGTGTGAGCTCATGATGTGATATCCTGTTGCAGCCATTATCTGTTGTGTAAATCTGAATAAATAAAGTCGTTTTTGTGAGATGTAGTCAGCACTAGCTTCCACTATATTTAACTTAGATATGAATACATTACAGTGATATAAAGAATATACGTGTATGATGCTGTGATGATTATATATCTTAATATTTACATTCAGTATGCTTGAAAGCGTTGGTAAAAAAAAGATTCATTTTTTCGCAGCAACATCAGTCTAATCACTGTGTGTAGTAATGTCGGGGACCGCGTTACCACAGGTAGTAATAGCCGACGTCGGTTTTTTTAGTCCTCTTATATTCTTTTAAATAAACACTATCAATGTAATATTTACATACATCCAATGTTGTTACGGTCTCTTTAATGTTCAAGACATAAAAATCACTCCAATTATCTCATGGAATAAGTGTTGTAGATGGAACTACATTGTGTTGGTGTTGTTGTTATGACGGTTACTAAGACCATGCCAAGAACTGTCGGACGCTTTTCCGAGGGAAAAAAAGTTCTGTCTCCGGCGTCTTTTTCATGAACACAATGCATTTTTTTTATAATTATTATTTGGTACTTTAACAGATACAATAAAAAATGATCCTAATGTAAAAATAAGGAATGAAATTTATTTTTTCTCCTTTCATGAAGTCATAACAGCATTGGTTCTATGGCCATATTTACCGTGAATCACTAATGCGATTTGTGGAATATGTCCAGAAGCCAATGTTGTTATCACCTAATGAATGTTAAAAATTAAGTTAAATTCCTTAAGTAACTGTTTAGTATTGTAGTAAAGTGCAGCTGTACTATTTTTCTTTTCACAAAGTAAGACCTCTTTGTAACTTAGGTTTTAATGGAATAAATGTGTGGTATTACTTGAGTAAAAAATAAATTGTACATGTACAAATATAATAAGACAATGCAAAAAAAAGAAATATTTGACAATAGCGAATTAACTTGTATGAATGCTTGATAAAAGTGGCAACAGATTCTTATTCAGATACCGGTAGAGAGAAGTAAAAAGTAAAAAGTAGTGCAACACTTGTAGAATACAGACTATGATCCTCCTCTATTTGATCTGACGACCATTTCTAAAAGTGTATGCATTTTGAATACACCAAATTTCTCCGCAAAGATTTGGAGCCCTGGCAAAATTGAACGCGTTATTGAGATTTCGTCATCAGACCAATATCCAATCTACAAATGTATGTGTTTTAAACTTCCCTGTACACACTTAGGTGATAAAACATACAAAGTAAACTATAAACGAGTAGTCGGCTATGTGTTTAAGTATCCGGACATAGTTGTATAAGGATATATAGACCTCCTTCACAACCTTAAAGTATGGCCGGCCTGTTGATTTGTTGGCAATTTGAAACACTTAACTACGGTAACTTTACCGAGTGTAGTGGCTTGGGGGAATAAGTACAGATGCTTTTTCTGCCATTGGTCTCATTCAAATAAAATCAGAATAAAATCTGAAAAGACGACATGAATTAGAAAGTTTATGATTTTCTTCACTCCAAGAGAGAAAATATTGGTCACGATTTATCGAAACAACAGGAATGGTAATGTGCGCCATCAAGCATTCCCGAAACCACAGGAACGATAACTCGCGCAATGAAAAATTCCGGAAGTTCGGATTATATCTCTGTTTTAAACAGGTACACACCGAAATGATTGATTTAAGACACGGTAAAGATTATTTAACAATAGAAATCGTCCGATATCTATATATTTATATTCCCAGAAGAATGTGAAGGCGTTCTTTATATAAGTCAGGCGGAATTAAAACATACTTCATTGTTCTTTATTGAATTTACAGTTCCCTTATAACAGACAATAGAGTGCGCCAAGAAATAACAGCGATTTAAAATAATATAATGGTCGTCTTTTTAGGTCTATTGGTGATAAGTTTCCAGGGTTTTGTGTACCCTTATATTGAATGTCTCTAGTGAGGACTCGGTAGTGATAAAGCTCGTGTCTCTAGGACAGACACTTAACTTTGTACGCCGGACAAATAACCTTAAAATGCGTATCATACATGTACATGTATGTACTAGTAGGGAGAGAGCGTGATTGGTAAAGATGGTATACATTATATAGTATGTTACACTATAGCGGTAAAAACAACGGTAAGGAGTAAGATTTACTTTAATACATGTTTTCATGTGTTCAAAGTTTCATCAAACCTAGTAACATTTTAAAAGAAGTGCTCTTTACTATAAATTACCTGTTACAGGTTACATTGATTTTTGCCCACGAGCCAATTTAATAATTATCGGGAGATATTTGTAGTACTATATGAGAGAACCAATGAAATATGATTGAAAAAATTCAAAAGATCCCAGAGGCCTGTTCTATGACCATTTTGATATCACCCTACATGGGAGTGTGACATGGTTCCATTTTAAGTCACAATAACGCACATTTAACTATTTTTGCTTCATTTTCTTTAGAATGATATTTATTGCAAATCATAGATGCATTTATGCAATAAAAAAAATATCTATCAAAAATATTACACAATCTTAAACCCTAAAAATACTTATATTTTAAGCCAATTTTAAGCCATGTTCACTTATTTCTACCTAGGTATTATTATCTGCATAAAACATCTCGTTTATAGATTTTAGGTAGATGTTTTATAAGGACAATAATACCTAGGTAAGGTGCTCGATAAAATCTATAAACGAGATGTTTTATAAGGATAATAATAACTTAGTAGGGTGCTCGATAAAATCTATAAACGAGATGTATTATACGGATAATAATACCTAGGTAAGGTGCCCGATAAAATCTATAAACGAGATGTATTATACGGATAATAATACCTAAGTAAGGTGCTCGATAAAATCTATAAACGAGATGTTTTATACGGATAATAATACCTAAGTAAGGTGCCCGATACGGATGATAATAATACCTAGGTAGGGTGCTCGATACGGATGATAATAATACCTAGGTAAGGTGCCCGATAAAATCTATAAACGAGATATATTATACGGATAATAATACCTAGGTAAGGTGACGATAAAATCTATAAACGAGATGTATTATACGGATAATAATACCTAGGTAGGGTGACGATACGGATGATAATAATACCTAGGTAAGGTGCCCGATACGGATGATAATAATACCTAGGTAAGGTGCCCGATACGGATGATAATAATACCTAGGTAAGGTGCCCGATAAAATCTATAAACGGGATGTTTTCTACGGATAATAATACCTAGGTAAGGTGCCCGATAAAATCTATAAACGAGATATATTATACGGATAATAATACCTAGGTAAGGTGACGATAAAATCTATAAACGAGATGTATTATACGGATAATAATACCTAGGTAGGGTGACGATACGGATGATAATAATATCTAGGTAAGGTGCCCGATACGGATGATAATAATACCTAGGTAAGGTGCCCGATACGGATGATAATAATACCTAGGTAAGGTGCCCGATAAAATCTATAAAAGAGATGTATTATACGGATAATAATACCTAGGTAAGGTGACGATAAAATCTATAAACGAGATGTATTATACGGATAATAATACATAGGTAGGGTGCTCGATACGGATGATAATAATACCTAGGTAAGGTGCTCGATAAAATCTATATACGAGATGTATTATACGGATATTAATACCTAGGTAAGGTGCTCGATAAAATCTATCAACGGGATGTTTTATACGGATAATTATACCTAGGTAAGGTGCTCGATAAAATCTATAAACGGGATGTATTATACGGATAATGATACCTAAGTAAGGTGCTCGATAAAATCTATAAACGAGATGTTTTATACGGATAATAATACCTAGGTAGGGTGCTCGATACGGATGATAATAATACCTAGGTAAGGTGCTCGATAAAATCTATAAACGAGATGTGTTTTATACGGATAATAATACCTAGGTAGGGTGCTCGATAAAATCTATAAACGGGATGTATTATACGGATAATAATACCTAGGTAAGGTGCTCGATACGGATGATAATAATACCTAGGTAAGGTGCCCGATAAAATCTATAAACGGGATGTTTTATACGGATAATAATACCTAGGTAAGGTGCTCGATAAAATCTATAAACGAGATGTATTATACGGATAATAATACCTAGGTAGGGTGTCCGAAAAAATATATACACGAGATGTTTTATACGGATAATAATACCTAGGTAGGGTGCTCGATAAAATCTATAAACGAGATGTATTATACGGATAATAATACCTAGGTAAGATGCTCGATAAAATCTATAAACGAGATGTATTATACGGATAATAATACCTAGGTAAGGTGCCCGATACGGATGATAATAATACCTAGGTAGGGTGCTCGATACGGATGATAATAATACCTAGGTAAGGTGCTCGATAAAATCTATAAACGAGATGTATTATACGGATAATGATACCTAGGTAAGGTGCCCGATAAAATCTATAAACGAGATGTATTATACGGATAATAATACCTAAGTAGGGTGCTCGATAAAATCTATAAACGGGATGTATTATACGGATAATAATACCTAGGTAAGATGCTCGATAAAATCTATAAACGAGATGTATTATACGGATAATAATACCTAGGTAAGATGCTCGATAAAATCTATAAACGAGATGTATTATACGGATAATAATACCTAAGTAGGGTGCTCGATAAAATCTATAAACGGGATGTTTTATACAGATAATAATACCTAGGTAGGGTGCTCGATACGGATGATAATAATACCTAGGTAGGGTGCTCGATACGGATGATAATAATACCTAAGTAAGGTGCTCGATAAAATCTATAAACGGGATGTATTATACGGATAATAATACCTAGGTAAGGTGCCCGATACGGATGATAATACCTAGGTAAGGTGCCCGATAAAATCTATAAACGAGATGTATTATACGGATAATAATACCTAGGTAAGGTGCTCGATAAAATCTGTAAACGAGATGTATTATACGGATAATAATACCTAGGTAAGGTGACGATACGGATGATAATAATACCTAGGTAGGGTCCTGGATACGGATGATAATAATACCTAGGTAGGGTGCTCGATAAAATCTATAAACGAGATGTATTATACGGATAATAATACCTAGGTAAGGTGACGATAAAATCTATAAACGGGATGTATTATACGGATAATAATACCTAGGTAAGGTGACGATAAAATCTATAAACGAGATATATTATACGGATAATAATACCTAGGTAAGGTGACGATAAAATCTATAAACGAGATGTATTATACGGATAATAATACCTAGGTAAGGTGCCCGATAAAATCTATAAACGAGATGTATTATACGGATAATAATACCTAGGAAGGGTGCTCGATACGGATGATAATAATACCTAGGTAGGTTTCTAGATAAAATCTATAAACGAGATGTTTTATAAAGATAATAATACCTAGGTAAGGTGACGATAAAATCTGTAAATGAAATTCACTTTCCCCGGATGTAATTATAATAAACTGTCGTTAAATTGATGGTCCTTGATTGTAATGTGTAACGATTCCGTTAACGGAAAGGCTTGATGAAAAGTTCTGTTGATACTGTTAAAGTGTTAGCCGTGAGTTATTGAATGGCTAGATAAAAGGTTTATCATAATGTCCTGAAAAAGTTCAATTCACTTCAAAAGCGCATGTCGATAATTGAGTGGAGTCAAATTTCATTTTGTACAGCTTGAAATCAATAACTAATGCTGCCGCCTTACCCCCTTTGTAGTTTATAATTCCAGCATAGCAGGACAATAGGTATGAGAATTTAACAATAGGGACGAGTCATTGTTACTTACCATTTCGACAAAATAACAAACAAAATTAAAACATTGAGTTCAATCGGTTTATCGGTCTCCATTAACAGTCTCGGTGTTTGAAAAACTCTTTTAGAACCACTGGTTATATTGGTACATTTTTTTCTGTCAAAAATTATATCAATATATATATATTTTTAAGAGTAGATTCTGTATTTATCCTATCGTTCCATACATAACTAAATACCTAATTATAACATTCGTACCAGTGATATGTCAGACAATTATCAATTTGATTATAATATCCAGTGTTAATCAACATATACGAATCTCACCGGTGATTTCATCGCGTTCAAATCCACAAATTCTTAGATTTAGATACAAATAAAATGGATGTAGATTAGGAGCTTATTTTGCTACACCATAGAAGTACTTACAAATTATAATGAAGTTTGTTTCTCAAATAGAAGTTTTGTACTCCCACCTTACCGGTTATCAACAACAAAAATTGCTGAAATTCCTTTTGGTTATCAATGGTAACGTCTTACTGATGATCTTATTATCGTGTTTTTCCGTGATTTATTATATATATTTGTATATATATATAAAGTTCAAAAGGATTAAGACATTGCATTTATATATATCCATTAAAAAGAAATATATAGAATATGAAAATGGTTTTTCGTGGAGTGTCAAAAATATTTCGCCCTTACCACATTCGTGATGCATGATATTGAAAAGATAATTTGATTGAATAGATTATAAATGATCTTTGACGCTAAGGTGTATTGTGTCTTTGTTGTATTGTTATTAAGGTCTAAATTGTGTTTTTTGTGTCTTATTTCGCTTCTTGTTTTTCACCTGATGTTAAGTCAAAAGAACTTTCGTTTTTGTATCTATATAAACATATACTTATCTTTTGGACTTTGCTTTGTGTAAATATTAGATAATAGGTATATTATGGCGTGTTTTACTTTCGTCTCTACATTATCTGTATGTTACTCTGAATTCTAATTATAACACGATAATGTACTTGAAATAAGATGAGTGCATGTCTTTGAGGACGTTGGTTTTTGATAACTGGTGTGTTTTTTTAAACTGAACAGATTATACTTTAATGAGTTCAGAAATCTCTAAAAAAAAAAAAAAAAAAAATATAGAAATTGAAGAAAAGCATTATCCGCGAAAATGTATCCGTTTTGCTTCATTTCATTTTTTGTGAAATATCGGAAACTACCGCCTATATATATAATTATATTGCTTCAGTTTAAATACCACAGGAAGTTACCACACTATATTTCTTACATAAACACATGCTGTATGTATTTCACTTTAATTTAAGGACGATTCCGTTAAATAAAATAGTGTTCTTTAATAAAAGTATCGTGGTACTTTGTGGTTGTGTAAGTGATTTACACACGAGTTATTTCCTGGCGATGTCGTTTCCTCCCAAGCCGTGATGAATGGTGCAATCTCCATTTGGTGAAACATAAGATAATCGTTGCGGCAAACCAAGTCAATTAATTGGATGGCTAGATGGTGATATGGAGATTTTCACGTGTCATTCATCCGAGTTCCACGACCCCAAACGTCAATCATCTTCAGAGAGTGGGGGGTGTCGCAATGTTGATTCTGAATTGTATTTGGACGTTTAAGGTATTTGCGGATTAATTTACAGGTTTAAAAGGGTTTGTTGACACTGGTTTATATGGCGGAATGATCAATATTCTAACTTGTTTACTTAAGTGTTCTACGAATGGAAGGGCGTGTTTTTCACTTCAAAGCCACAACAAAACGGGCCTTCAAACCCAGATAGCTATCCGTGATCCTCTTTAATTGACGATGGCGATCTTTGAAATATTATGACAGTTGCTATCAAAATGTTTGTACACACGATATCAATGCATAATAACATTTGTATTACAACAATATTTGTAATTTAATATAAAAGGTAAAGTCCAGCCCACTTCATTACTTTAATGATGGTCACACCGTGTGTGGCAAACGCACGACCGATCTCCATTCTGTGTGGCCCGGATCAAACTGTCGTCTGCTCAGTACAAAACTCTTCAAACCTTTTATTGGGCCCCTTATGTCAATGATAATATTATTCACCAATAAAAAAGTAGAAAAGAATTTTTATTTGAAGGTTAAAACTAAATACAAATTAGATAAACACTTTAAAGTCTATATCATTTAGATAATACATGAAAAGATAACACATTGTTGGGATAATAAAGAGTACAAAATCAAGTCGCTATAAACAGTTTTAAATGAAGGTCGCTTATATCTTAGATGAAATTAAAAAAACTGCAATGAAAACCATTTATGTGGTCAATTTAATGATCAAACAAGAAATAATTAAAAGGCGTGCTATGTCGAATCGAGAAAAATATTATCCTTACAAAATGAAAATTGTTTTTACTCATTTAAAATGGCATGTTTTTGACGAAAACAACAAGGATTTGTTTCTTCAGAATATGCAAAGTTCAACAAGGTACAGAATACGGTATTAAGATTTTGACGCGTCATGGATCATGCTGGTAATGAAACATTTAATGATTTCAGATATATAGCGAAAACATTACATTTAACGAAAACACGTAATTTACCATCACGACAATATGTAAGTACGTGGGTAGAGGTTATATATAACCACGTGGTTAGAGGTTATATATTAACCACGTGGGTAGAGTTTATATATAACCACGTGGGTAGAGGTTATATATAACCACGTGGGTAGAGGTTATATATAACCACGTGGGTAGAGTTTATATATAACCACGTGGGTAGAGGTTATATATAACCACGTGGGTAGAGTTTATATATAACCACGTGGGTAGAGTTTATATATCAACCACGTGGGTAGAGTTTATATATAACCACGTGGGTAGAGTTTATATATTAACCACGTGGATAAAGTTTATATATTAACCACGTGGGTAGAGTTTATATATTAACCACGTGGGTAGAGTTTACATATTAACCACGTGGGTAGAAGTTATATATTAACCACGTGGGTAGAGGTTATATATTAACAACGTGGGTAGAGTTTATATATTAACCACGCGGGTAGAGTTTATATATTAACCACGTGGGTAGAGTTTATATATTAACCACGTGGGTAGAAGTTATATATTAACCACGTGGGTAGAGGTTATATATTAACCACGTGGGTAGAGTTTATATATAACCACGTGGGTAGAGGTTATATATAACCACGTGGGTAGAGGTTATATATAACCACGTGGGTAGAGGTTATATATAACCACGTGGGTAGAGTTTATATATTAACCACGTGGGTAGAGTTTATATATTAACCACATGGGTAGAGGTTATATATTAACCACGTGGGTAGAGTTTATATATTAACCACGTGGGTAGAGTTTATATATTAACCACGTGGGTAGAAGTTATATATTAACCACGTGGGTAGAGGTTATATATTAACCACGTGGGTAGAGTTTATATATAACCACGTGGGTAGAGGTTATATATAACCACGTGGGTAGAGTTTATATATTAACCACGTGGGTAGAGTTTATATATTAACCACGTGGGTAGAAGTTATATATTAACCACGTGGGTAGAGGTTATATATTAACCACGTGGGTAGAGTTTATATATTAACCACGTGGGTAGAGTTTATATATTAACCACGTGGGTAGAGTTTATATATTAACCACGTGGGTAGAAGTTATATATTAACCACGTGGGTAGAGGTTATATATTAACCACGTTGGTAGAGTTTATATATAACCACGTGGGTAGAATTTATATATTAACCACGTGGGTAGAGTTTATATATTAACCACGTGGGTAGAGTTTATATATTAACCACGTGGGTAGAGTTTATATATTAACCACGTGGGTAGAGGTTATATATAACCACGTGGGTAGAGTTTATATATTAAACACGTGGGTAGAGTTTATATATTAACCCCGGGGGTAGAGTTTATATATTAACCACGTGGGCAGAGTTTATATATTAACGTTTATGTACGTACCTTTGGGGGTCTTTTCGCGTTCTTATTCAAGGTTAACAAAAGACTGGTGACTTCGGGAAGATGCACGTCTAGAAGAGGTCAATCATATCGAAAATTAGACTGTGTAGTTTTAATCTCTTACATTACCCCAAGGCTGTGTTGTTTTAATCTGTTACATTACCCCAAGGTTGTGTTGTTTTAATCTGTTACATTAACCCCAAGGCTGTGTTGTTTTAATCTGTTACATTAACCCAAGGATGTGTTGTTTTAATCTGTTACATTAACCCCAAGGCTGTGTTGTTTTAATCTGTTACATTACCCCCAAGGCTCTGTTGTTTTAATCTGTAACATTACCCCAAGGCTGTGTTGTTTTAATCTGTTACATTGCCCCCAAGGCTGTGTTGTTTTAATCTGTTACATTACCCCAAGGCTGTGTTGTTTTAATCTGTTACATTGCCCCCAAGACTGTGTTGTTTTAATCTGTTACATTGTCCCAAGGCTGTGCTGTTTTAATCTGTTACATTACCCCAAGGCTGTGTTGTTTTAATCTGTTACATTGTCCCAAAGCTGTGTTGTTTTAATCTGTTACATTGTCCCAAGGCTGTGTTGTTTTAATCTGTTACATTACCCCAAGGCTGTGCTGTTTTAATCTGTTACACTACCCCAAGGATGTGTTGTTTTAATCTGTTACATTGCCCCCAAGATTGTGTTGTTTTAATCTGTTACATTACCCCAGGGCTGTGTTGTTTTAATCTGTTACATTGTCCCAAGGCTGTGTTGTTTTAATCTGTTACATTGTCCCAAGGCTGTGTTGTTTTAATCTGTTACATTACCCCAAGTCTGTGCTGTTTTAATCTGTTACATTACCCCAAGACTGTGTTGTTTTAATCTGTTACATTGTCCCAAGGCTGTGCTGTTCTAATCTGTTACACTACCCCAAGGATGTGTTGTTTTAATCTGTTACATTACTCCCAAGGCTGTGTTGTTTTATTCTGTTACCTTACCCCAGGGCTGTGTTGTTTTAATCTGTTACATTACTCCCAAGGCAGTGTTGTTTTAATCTGTTACCTTACCCCAGGGCTGTGTTGTTTTAATCTGTTACATTGCCCCCAAGGATGTGTTGTTTTAATCTGTAACATAACTCCAAGGCTGTGTTGTTTTAATCTGTTCCATTACCCCAAGGCTGTGGTGTTTTAATCTATTGCAATACCCCAAGGCTGTGTTGTTTTAATCTGTTCCATTACCCCAATGCTGTGTTGTTTTAATCTGTTACATTGTCCCAAGGCTGTGTTGTTTTAATCTGTTACATTACCCCAAGGCTGTGTTGTTTTAATCTGTTACATTGCCCCCAAGGATGTGTTGTTTTAATCTGTTACATTACCCCCAAGGGTGTGTTGTTTTAATATGTTACATTAACCCAAGGCTGTGTTGTTTTAATCTGTTGCAATACCCCAATGATGTGTTGTTTTAATCTGTTACATTACCCCAAGGCTGTGTTGTTTTAATCTGTTACATTACCCTCAAGGCTGTGTTGTTTTAATCTGTTACATTACCCTCAAGGCTTGTTTTAATCTGTTACATTACCCCAAGGCTGTGTTGTTTTAATCTGTTACATTGCCCCCAAGGATGTGTTGTTTTAATCTGTTACATTAACCCAAGGCTGTGTTGTTTTAATCTGTTACATTACCCCAAGACTGTGTTGTTTTAATCTGTTACATTACCCTCAAGGCTGTGTTGTTTTAATCTGTTACATTACCCTCAAGGCTGTGTTGTTTTAATCTGTTACATTACCCCAAGGCTGTGTTGTTTTAATCTGTTACATAACCCCAAGGCTGTGTTGTTTTAATCTGTTACATTACCCCAAGGCTGTGTTGTTTTAATCTGTTACATTACCCTCAAGGCTGTGTTGTTTTAATCTGTTACATTACCCCAAGGCTGTGTTGTTTTAATCTGTTACATTACCCCAAGGCTGTGTTGTTTTAATCTGTTACATTACCCTCAAGGCTGTGTTGTTTTAATCTGTTACATTACCCCAAGGCTGTGTTGTTTTAATCTGTTACATTACCCCAAGGCTGTGTTGTTTTAATCTGTTACATTACCCCAAGGCTGTGTTGTTTTAATCTGTTACATTACCCCAGGGCTGTGTTGTTTTAATCTATTGCAATACCCCAAGGCTGTGTTGTTTTGATCTGTTACATTACCCCAAGACTGTGTTGTTTTAATCTGTTACATTACTCCCAAGGCTGTGTTGTTTTAATCTGTTACATTACCCCAAGGCTATGTTGTTTTAATCTGTTACATTACCCCAGGGCTGTGTTGTTTTAATCTGTTACATTACCCTAAGGCTGTGTTGTTTTAATCTGTTACATTACCCCAAGGCTGTGTTGTTTTAATCTGTAACATAACTCCAAGGCTGTGTTGTTTTAATCTGTTATATTACTCCCAAGGCTGTGTTGTTTTAATCTGTAACATTAACCCAAGGCTGTGTATGTTTTAATCTGTTACATTACTCCCAAGGCAGTGTTGTTTTAATCTGTTAAAATAACCCAAGGCTGTATTGTTTTAATCTGTTACATTAACCCAAGGCTGTGTTGTTTTAATCTGTTACATTACCATCAAGGTTTTGTTGTTTTTATCTGTTACATTAACCCAAGGCTGTCTTGTTTTAATCTGTTACAGTACCCCAAGGCTGTGTTGTACCGTATACCTCTTGAGACTTGTTACACTACCCAAAGGGTACTTTGAATTGCGTTAAACTGCTCACAGCTTATTACCTTAAAATATTTTAAGTACATTAAATTAATTTTAAGTACATTATAGTTAATTACATTAACCCAAGGCTGTGTTGTTTTAATCTGTTACAGTACCCCAAGGCTGTGTTGTACCGTATACCTCTTGAGACTTGTTACACTACCCAAAGGGTACTTTGAATTGCGTTAAACTGCTCACAGCTTATTACTTTAAAATATTTTAAGTACACTTAACTGCTCACAACTAACTGCTTACTATATTTTAACTATGCTTAAGTGCAAAAGTTAAAGCACATAATTAATTGATAATAAATTCATTGAACTCAAGTTCTAACAACTTACACAAGCCTCTGTTGACGAGTTAACAGTATGATCAATACCATGTTATAGTGTTACCTGTGTTGGTGAGTTATATTACAGTATGATATAGACTATGTTATAGTGTTACCTGTGTTGGTGAGTTATATTACAGTATGATATAGACTATGTTATAGTGTTACCTGTGTTAGTGAGTTATATTACAGTATGATATAGACTATGTTATAGTGTTACCTGTGTTGGTGAGTTATATTACAGTATGATATAGACTATGTTATAGTGTTACCTGTGTTGGTGAGTTATATTACAGTATGATATAGACCATGTTATAGTGTTACCTGTGTTGGTGAGTTATATTACAGTATGATATAGACCATGTTATAGTGTTACCTGTGTTGGTGAGTTATATTACAGTATGATATAGACCATGTTATAGTGTTACCTGTGTTGGTGAGTTATATTACAGTATGATATAGACTATGTTATAGTGTTACCTGTGTTGGTGAGTTATATTACAGTATGATATAGACTATGTTATAGTGTTACCTGTGTTGGTGAGTTATATTACAGTATGATATAGACTATGTTATAGTGTTACCTGTGTTGGTGAGTTATATTACAGTATGATATAGACTATGTTATAGTGTTACCTGTGTGGGTGAGTTATATTACAGTATGATATAGACTATGTTATAGTGTTACCTGTGTTGGTGAGTTATATTACAGTATGATATAGACTATGTTATAGTGTTACCTGTGTTGGTGAGTTATATTACAGTATCATATAGACTATGTTATAGTGTTACCTGTGTTGGTGAGTTATATTACAGTATGATATAGACTATGTTATAGTGTTACCTGTGTTGGTGAGTTATATTACAGTATGATATAGACTATGTTATAGTGTTACCTGTGTTGGTGAGTTATATTACAGTATGATATAGACTATGTTATAGTGATACCTGTGTTGGTAAGTTATATTACAGTATGATATAGACTATGTTATAGTGTTACCTGTGTTGGTGAGTTATATTACAGTATGATATAGACTATGTTATAGTGTTACCTGTGTTGGTGAGTTATATTACAGTATGATATAGACTATGTTATAGTGTTACCTGTGTTGGTGAGGTATATTACAGTATGATATAGACTATGTTATAGTGTTACTTGTGTTGGTGAGTTATATTACAGTATGATATAGACTATGTTATAGTGTTACCTGTGTTGGTGAGTGATATTACAGTATGATATAGACTATGTTATAGTGTTACCTGTGTTGGTGAGTTGTATTACAGTATGATATAGACTATGTTATAGTGTTACCTGTGTTGGTGAGTTATATTACAGTATGATAAATACCATGTAAAAGTGTTACCTGTGTTGGTGAGTTATATTACAGTATGATATAGACTATGTTATAGTGTTACCTGTGTTGGTGAGTTATATTACAGTATGATATAGACTATGTTATAGTGTTACCTGTGTTGGTGAGTTATATTACAGTATGATATAGACTATGTTATAGTGTTACCTGTGTTGGTGAGTTATATTACAGTATGATATAGACTATGTTATAGTGTTACCTGTGTTGGTGAGTTATATTACAGTATGATATAGACCATGTTATAGTGTTACCTGTGTTGGTGAGTTATATTACAGTATGATATAGACTATGTTATAGTGTTACCTGTGTTGGTGAGTTATATTACAGTATGATATAGACTATGTTATAGTGTTACCTGTGTGTCCACCCAATTAATACCTTTTGATTAAGTTGTTATGTGCTGATCGCAAAGTAGAAAAACAGAACGGAAATCGAACCAGTGACAAAATCAATTGGTCATAGAATAGAAATTCCAAAGTAAATAAAATTATTGTATTTAGTTGATAATCAGGCGTTATATTTTCACTCGCTCATTCAACAGCAGAACTAAGTCCGTTGCCATGTAGCTCTAAGATGGCGTCATGTTGCCATGTAGCTCTAAGATGGCGTCACGTTGCCATGTTTGATAATGTCTAGCGTTTTCTTCCAAGGTAGAACAAAGAGAAAATTTCATAAAATTATTGTGGCTCAGTATTTGCCAAGGAAACAATGAAAATAGAGATTTCAAAGAGTTGTAAGCCTAACAAATAGAGAGCCACTTTGTACAGCTATCTACCATCTGGATAATGTCGTAATACTCCGTTATCTAGAATTAATAGAAATAGATCCCTTTAATGAAAAGTATGTTTAAATTCACTCAGAGCTGTATTGAATCCTATCGGCTGTGCTGATCGCGGCACGATCATATCGGGGTCTAATTCAGCTGTTGAAAAAAATGACACTAAGATCGAAAGATCGTAAGATGTTTAAGTTAAGACTGTATTGTATGGATTTTAACCTCTGTTAATTTCCTACAGGTGAAATAAACATCTTCAAGTTTATGTGTGTTTTAAGATTTGTCATCTTAATCTTCTACCTAAAAATAGCGTCATCTAGAATAATTTTACTGTCAATTTCGTCAATTAAAAAAAACTTCAGGCTCCTCAAAATGGGCCTTTTAGATTTTATTCTGCTCTGGACATGCGCAAACTACTGTACGCAGCATCTCTGACTTTGACAGCAAAGAGTGCAATTTTGAATGATTTCTGCTGTTACCAGGTAAAATGTGAATTTTATTAGAAATCGTAATTGATGCCGAAAATACACAGCTTTAAAACAACTGAAAAATTCCGCCTTCTCTTCATTCACACCAAAGCAGCAAAATCGGTGAGTTTGTGTACGGGGGTTTGGGGGGGCCTCATATAACAGTTGGGGGTCTTAGTTTGTGTACGGGAGGGGAGAGGGGCTCATAGAACAGTTGGGGGTCTTAGTTTGTGTACGGGAGGGGAGAGGGGCTCATATAACAGTTGGCGGTCTTAGTTTGTGTACGTTAGGGGAGGGAGGGGCTCATAGAACAGTTGGCGGTCTTAGTTTGTGTACGGGAGGGGAGAGGGCTCATATAACAGTTGGCGGTCTTAGTTTGTGTACGGGAGGGGAGAGGGCTCATATTACAGTTGGCGGTCTTAGTTTGTGTACGGGAGGGGAGAGGGGCTCATATGACAGTTGGGGGTTTTAGTGTTTGTACGTGAGGGGAGAGGGGCTCATATAACAGTTGGGGGTCTAAGTTTATGTGGGGACTCAGTGGTTCATAGAACTCTTACGGGGTCTAAGTTCGTGTACGGGGGGGGGGGGGGGGGGGGGGGGGGTTCATAGAACAGTTTGGGATGTGAGTTTGTGAGAGGACTCAGTGTCTCATTATCCTTCTTCTAATTATTTTCAAAACATAATAACTATTTAATAAATGTGGTATCCTTTGAAAGAAAACTATGGTCCGCATTATATGTCCCGGCAGAACTACATTGTACATAAATTTATATATTTTTACGTAAAAACGCGAGAATATGAACCATCGAAAAAAACAGCATTTACAGTAATCGGGTGATTTTTTTAACAAATCTCCAGTATTTAGCAGGTAACGTGCGTGATCTCTAATGACAAATCATCGTGACAGTCGTGAGAGGGAATCGATCGGTGGCGAGATATCGATCGATATAAACTAAATGTTCATATCATTCTTAAGGAACCTGCTCTTTGATATCGTAATCCTATAAAACACGACATCAAAGTCTAATTGGCTTTCAAACGCGACGAGGAGATCTAGGTAGTTTATTGTTGTCGTGTTATGGAGGTTGTGTCACTTTATCAGTCCCGGACCGGCCTTATGTAGTCTCTGTTGATGTCCTCAACAACCACCGTCTTTTTGAAATTTGATAGACTCGGTCATTTGAATAACACTTTCGTCTAAATAAATTGAATTGATTGTCGGCTTTATCAGGCTTTTTATAATACCGTGTTTGGTCGAGTGGTAGCCTTCATAATTTCAAATTTCAAATGATAATCAGTTTGTTAATTCAGTGAATTTTCATTTAGGTGTGTAAAATTCGTTTTTAATTAATTTTCTCTTTAAAACTGTATACATCACTAATACAGTATATGAGTAAAACATCAGTTATACATCAGTTATACATAAGTTATACATTGGATATACATCAGTTACACATCGGTTACACATCAGTTATACATCAGTTATACATCAGTCAAACATCAGTCAAACATCAGTTAAATCAGTTATACATCAGTTATACATCAGTTATACATCAGTTACACATCAGTTATACATCAGTTATACATCGATTATACATCAGTTATACATCGGTTACAAATCAGTTATACATCAGTTATACATCAGTTATACATCAGTTACACATCAGTTATACATCAGTTATACATCAGTTATACATCAGTTATACATCAGTTATACATCAGTTATACATCAGTTACACATCAGTTATACATCAGTTATACATCGGTTATACATCAGTTATACATCAGTTATACATCAGTTATACATCAGTTTTACATCAGTTATACATAAGTTATACATCGGTTATACATCGGTTATACATCAGTTATACATCAGTTACACATCGGTTATACATCAGTTATACATCAGTTATACATCAGTTATACATCAGTTATGCATCAGTTATACATCAGTTAAACATCGGTTATACATCAGTTATACATCAGTTATACATCAGTTATACATCAGTTATACATCAGTTATGCATCAGTTATACATCAGTTAAACATCGGTTATACATCAGTTATACATCAGTTATACATCAGTTATACATCGGTTATACATCAGTTATACATCAGTTATACATCAGTTATACATCGGTTATACATCAGTTATACATCAGTTATACATCAGTTATACATGGGTTATACATGGGTTATACATCAGTTATACATCGGTTATACATCAGTTATACATCAGTTATACATCAGTTATACATCGGTTATACATCAGTTACAAATCAGTTACACATAAGTTATACATTAGTTATACATCGGTTATACATCAGTTATACATCAGTTATACATCAGTTATACATCAGATATACATCGGTTATACATTAGTTATACATCAGTTATACATCAGTTATACATTAGTTATACATCAGTTATACATCAGTTATACATCAGTTTTACATCAGTTACACATCAGTTATACATCAGTTACACATCAGTTATACATCAGTTATACATCGGTTATACATCGGTTACACATCAGTTATACATTAGTTATACATCAGTTACACATCAGTTATACATCAGTTATACATCAGTTATACATCAGTTATACATCGGTTATACATCGGTTATACATCGGTTATACATCAGTTATACATCAGTTACACATCGGTTATACATCAGTTATACATCAGTTATACATCAGTTATACATCGGTTATACATCAGTTATACATCAGTTATACATAAGTTATACATCAGTTACACATCAGTTACACATCAGTTATACATCAGTTATACATCAGTTATACATTAGTTATACATCAGTTATACATCAGTTATACATCAGTTATACATCAGTTATACATCAGTTACACATCAGTTACACATCAGTTATACATCAGTTATACATCAGTTATACATTAGTTATACATCAGTTATACATCAGTTATACATCAGTTATACATCAGTTATACATCAGTTATGCATCGGATATACATCAGTTATACATCAGTTATACATCAGTTACACATCAGTTATACATCAGTTATACATCGGTTATACATCAGTTACAAATCAGTTACACATAAGTTATACATTAGTTATACATCGGTTATACATCAGTTATACATCAGTTATACATCAGTTATACATCGGTTATACATTAGTTATACATCAGTTATACATCAGTTATACATTAGTTATACATCAGTTATACATCAGTTATACATCGGTTATACATTAGTTATACATCAGTTATACATAAGTTATACATCAGTTACACATAAGTTATACATCAGTTACACATAAGTTATACATGGATTGTACATCGGTTATACATCGGTTATACATCACTTTAGATTCAGATAATTCTTTCTTGTTATGATACATCAAATATAAATTTATTTTATACCAATATAATACTTCATCTTATTGATACAAAGTTGTAGTTTAAAACGCTAGGACGAATTTAACATATCTTTTCCTTTTAGGATTATCGTTAATGGTTAACCAAACCTTGATCAGTAAGGCTAATGTAATATGTAAATAAAAAGATTTCCTTACTAATTACGAATCGTTTTCTTTCCGGAACAACCCGGAGCCATCGTCATCCGATCCATAAATCATGAACCACAATTGTTTTGAATTTGTTGATAGATTAGTGTCTCAGTCGTTAAATCGTTTACCCGTTTGATTCCTTTAGGGTTTCGATCATCGATAGCTTCAAAGTTTCAAACAATTAATTCGCACTTATTGCCACGTTATAATAAAAATGTACAAGCTATGGAATTGGAAATGAATACAGGACGGACGAAGTGATTTTGAATAAGAAATCTAGCAGTTCAAGAGATTTTCTCAGATAAGGATATCGAAATGTTGAAGGTCAGTTGCTATTATGTCGTTAAAAAAATCCAACAAAATTCATGCCTAAGCTGATCATTTTAGTCAAACATTTTGTGAAGGATTTAAGGTATAATAAGGTTAAAACAATATGTAACAAAGGACATAAGGTACCTAGATATAATACAACGCGTGACTAACCAGGTATATCCCCCTAGATACCACACCTGCCTAACCAGGTATATCCCCTAGATACCACACCTGACTAACCAATTATATCCCCCTAGATACCACACCTGATTAACCTATTATGTCCCCCTAGATACCACACCTGACTAACTAGTTATATCCCCCTAGATACCACACCTGACTAACCAGTTATATCCCCCTAGATACCACACCTGATTAACCTATTATATCCCCCTAGATACCACACCTGCCTAACCAGTTATATCCCCCTAGATACCACACCTCACTAACCAGTTATATCCCCCTAGATACCACACCTGACTAACCAGTTATATCCCCCTAGATACCACACCTGACTAACCAGTTATATCCCCCTAGATACCACACCTGATTAACCTATTATATCCCCCTAGATACCACACCTGCCTAACCAGTTATATCCCCCTAGATACCACACCTGACTAACGAGTTATATCCCCCTAGATACCACACCTGACTCACTAGTTATATCACCCTAGATACCACACCTGACTAACTAGTTATATCACTCTAGATACCACACCTGATTAACCTATTATATCCCCCTAGATACCACACCTGACTAACCAGTAATATCACCCTAGATACCACACCTGACTAACCAGTTATATCCCCCCTAGATACCACACCTAACTAACCAGTTATATCCCCCTTGATACCACACCTCACTAACCAGTTATATCCCCCTAGATACCACACCTGACTAACCAGTTATATCCCCCTTGATACCACACCTGACTAACCAGTTATATCCCCCTAGATACCACACCTAACTAACTAGTTATATCCCCTAGATACCACACCTGACTAACCAGTTATATCCCCCTAGATACCACACCTGACTAACCAGTCAAATCCCCCTAGATACCACACCTGACTAACCAGTAATATCACCCTTGATACCACACCTGACTAACCAGTTATATCCCCCTAGATACCACACCTGATTAACCAGTTATATCTCCCTAGATACCACACCTGACTAACCAGGTATATCCCCCTAGATACCACACCTGACTAACCAGTTATATCACCCTAGATACCACACCTGACTAACTAGTTATATCCCCCTAGATACCACACCTACTCTAACTACCCAGGTGTAACCACACAAGATTACCTACATGTATTTGTATCCCCGACGTTACACCTGGCTGCCCAGGCGACTGAGCACGTGCACTATTACTGCACTGTTACAAGAATTACTACCTTCCCTACCACACACGACTATCCCGATTTGTAGATTAAATACCTGATAAGTCATCTGTATGAATCTGTCATAGCGATTCGTGGTAATCCTCATCAAAAAACGAGATCAAACAGACGATGAAAAAAGGAACATGTTATCACAAACACTTCTATACAACAACCGGACGTGTATCCCCACGTAACATTTTATCAGATGTATAAGTAAATTTCCGTCATGTAATTCGTTCATTAATCATATTCATATGATAGTTTCAGTAGCAGCAGTTGTAGACAGTTAATTTTTTTTTAACGAAAAAAGATACAGCGACAATCAAATATTGGATAAATTGAATTGGAGAAAAACTCGAAATGAGAAAAAACAAATTATATACAAATTATACAAAACAAAATATATAACAATGTAATTATACAAGGAAAAAATATATCACAATGTTATTATACAAGGAAAAAATATATCACAATGTTATTATACAAGGACAAAATATATAACAATGTAATTATACCAGGACAAAATATATAATGTAATTATACAAGGACAAAATATATAACAATGTAATTATACAAGGACAAAATATATAACAATGTAATTATACAAGGACAACATATATAACTGTAATTATACAAGGACAAAATATATAACAATGTAATTATACAAGGACAAAATATATAACTAATTATACAAGGACAAAATATATAACAATGTAATTATACAAGGACAAAATATATAACAATGTAATTATACAAGGACAAAATATACAATGTAATTATACAAGGACAAAATATATAACAATGTAATTATACAAGGACAAAATATATAACAATGTAATTATACAAGGACAAAATATATAACTAATTATACAAGGACATTATATATAACAATGTTATTATACAAGGACAAAATATATAACAATGTAATTATACAAGGACAAAATATATAACTAATTATACAAGGACAAAATATATAACAATGTAATTATACAAGCACAAAATATATAACAATGTAATTATACACGGAAAATATATAACAATGTAATTATACAAGGACAAAATATATAACTAATTATACAAGGACAAAATATATAACAATGTAATTATACAAGGACAAAATATATAACAATGTAATTATACAAGGACAAAATATATAACAATGTAATTATACACGGAAAATATATAACAATGTAATTATACAAGGACAAAATATATAAATAATTATACAAGGACAAAATATATAAATAATTATACAAGGACAAAATATATAACAATACAATTATACAAGGACAAAATATATAACAATGTAATTATACAAGGACAAAATATATAACAATGAAATCATACAAGGACAAAATATATAACAATGTAATTATACACGAAAAATATATACCAATGTAATGATACAAGGACAAAATATATAAATAATTATACAAGGACAAAATATATAAGAATGTAATTATACACGGAAAATATATAAAGATGTAATTATACAAGGACAAAATATATAACAATGTAATTATACAAGGACACAATATATAACAATGTAATTATAGAAGGAAAAAATATATAACTGTAATTATGCAAGGACAAAATATATAACAATGTTATTATACACGGAAAATATATAACAATGTAATTATACAAGGACAACATATATAACTGTAATTATACAAGGACAAAATATCTAACAATGTAATAGAACGAAATGTGTCACAATGTTTACAAAACATGACAGAATGATACGCAGTGGGATAGTGTGACACTGTGACAATGTGGCGGTGTGATAGTGTGACAGTGTGATAGTGTGACAGTGTGACAGTGTGGCAGTGGGACAGTTTGGCAGTGTGACTTTGTGACAATATGGCAGTGTGGTAGTGTGACAATGTTATAGTGTAATAGTGTGACAGTGTGATAGTGTGGCAGTGTGATAGTGTGATAGTGTGATAGTATGGCAGTGTGATAGTGTGATAGTGTGATAGTGTGGCAGTGTGGCAGTGTGACAATGTTATAGTGTAATAGTGTGACAGTGTGATAGTGTGGCAGTGTGGCAGTGTGATAGTGTGATAGTGTGATAGTATGGCAGTGTGATAGTGTGATAGTGTGATAGTATGGCAGTGTGGCAGTGTGATAGTGTGATAGTATTGCAGTGTGATAGTATGATAGTATGGCAGTGTGATAGTATGGCAGTGTGACAGTGTGATAGTGTGATAGTATGGCAGTGTGGCAGTGTGATAGTGTGATAGTATGGCAGTGTGATAGTATGGCAGTGTGATAGTATGATAGTGTGATAGTATGGCAGTGTGACAGTGTGATAGTGTGATAGTGTGGCAGTGTGATAGTATGGCAGTGTGATAGTGTGATAGTGTGACAGTGTGATAGTATGGCAGTGTGACAGTGTGATAGTGTGATAGCATTGCAGTGTGATAGTGTGATAGTGTGGCAGTGTGGCAGCGTGACAGTGTGATAGTGTGATAGTATTGCAGTGTGATAGTGTGATAGTGTGATAGTATGATAGTGGGACAGTGTGGCAGTGTGGCAGTGTGGCAGTGTGACAGTGTGACAGTGTGATAGTTTGACAGTGTGACAGTGTCGCAGTGCGATAGTGTGACTGTGTGACATTGTGATAGTGTGGCGGTTTGACAGTGTGACAATGTAACTATGTGACATTGTGACAGTGTGACAGCATAACAGTGTGACAGTGACATTGTGACAGTGCGACTGTGTGACATTGTGACAGTGTGATAGTATGATAGTGTAATAGTGTGGCATTGTGACATTATGACAGTATGACAGTATGATAGTGTTACTGTTTGGCAGTATGATAGTTTGACAGTGTGGCAGTGTGACATTGTGATAGTGTGACAGTGTAATAGTGTGGCATTGTGACATTTTGACAGTATGACAGTATGATAGTGTTACTGTTTGGCAGTATGATAGTTTGACAGTGTGGCAGTGTGACATTGTGACAGTGTGATATTGTTACTGTGTGGCAGTATGATATTTTGACAGTGTGGCAGTGTGACATTGTGGCAGTGTGGCAGTTTGACAGTGTGACAGCATAACAGTGTGACAGTGTGACATATATGGACACCATACAAGACCATCACGTACTTTAGCTCTCCTTTGTTATTTAAATATGAAGAATCAACACGGTTTATATAGATAAGTTTTGATATCGGGCACACTCGCTAATGTTACAAAATCAACATGATAAATGAGGGAGGGGTGTTATTTCCTTGTTTTTTGGAACTCTTTTTTGATAACTCCTTTATCTTCTGTATTTGACGATTCTAGACACGTGACACTTATCACATGACCTTGAGTGGGGTGCAATATCTCTGAGAACAAAGTTATAAAATGATGCATATCAAGATCGCTTTATGAACGCTATTTACAATTAACTTTTATTATCAGGCAAACAACACTCTGTTAAATAATTCATTAGACTTCTAAGATAGCCAGTCAAAAAGATCCGTTAAACACTGAACGATTCTACATTCACCATGAATGAGTCATTTTAATTAATACCATTGCATTTCCCTTTGATAAAGTTGATTCAGACATCGACAGCAACATTGTGTTTGTCTTCTATTCAACTGGTGTTCTTACACGCGATTTAAAATGATTCACAGCAAAACGGATTATATAAACAGGTTACCTAACATATTATACTCCACTATATCACAGAATCTTTATTACAAAACCCACGCCATATTACACTCAACTACATCACAGAAGTTGTAGTGCCTACACCCTACACCAAAATATTCAATTTCAACAAATTGTATTGCAAATACAAATGGGTATGGCATCAAGAAACTAAAAGGACACCTAAACAACATGGTCCGAGGAGATAGCAAAACAACTGCGACAAAAGAAACACAAAAACAACGGGGACAAAAGAAACACAAAAAACAACGGCGACAAAAGAAACACAAAAACAACGGGGACAAAAGAAATACAAAAACAAAGACAAAGGAGACACCCTAACAACAAAGACAATGTAGACACCTAAACGACAGCGACAAAGGAGTTTCCAATACCATGGCAACAACGCAGACAGCAAAACGACAGGAGGGACGAAGGAGATTCCAATACCATGGCAACAAAGGAGACACCAAAACGACAAGGACAAAGGGTTTTCCAATACCATGGCAAGAAAGCCGACACCAAAACGACAGCGACGAAGAAGATTCCAATACCATGGCAACAAAGGAGACACCAAACCGACAGGAACAAAGGAGTTTCCAATACCATGGCAACAAAGGAGACACCAAAACGACAGGGACAAAGGGGTTTCCAATACCATGGCAACAAAGAAGACACCAAAACGACTGCGACAATGGAGTTGCAAATACCTAGACGACAAAGGAGACACCAAAACTACAGGGACAAAGGACGCACCAAAACAACTGGACCAAAGTAGACACTAAAATGACAGCGACAAGGAAATAGACACCATTAAAACGGGACAAAGGAGACATCTAAGCAACTGAGAAACAGAAAGTGAGGTGGCAAGAAGAGAAATACTGTCAACGAAGTCAAACTAAAAACGCTTGGTAATGTTCAGTTTTCCTCCAAATAAGTACGTTTACAAAATATAATTATGTTTAAAACTCGTTGACAGAATCATCCAGAGTAATTGCTTTGTAGACAACTTTAAACCAAATAGTAAAAAGCGTCATATCAAGTTTTTCATAGACGGCATATATTTTAATGAAAACAAAACTCTACAAAATATGTAGTATGTCTATCTTTTCCGGCGTTTGTTAAACGTAAATATACATATTAGGTAATGTTTTATATGCTTGATAACTTCATTTTCTTCTCAGTGAACATAGTTTGTTCTCTGTTAGCTTTCCTTCCAATAACATATGCATCAATCATTTGACCAAAATCACAGACTCAGCAACATATGTATCTGACAGAAAGGGCAGATTTGTCATTTCTAATTGTCGGGCTTCGAAACTGAATTACAACGCAGACATTTGCTCTTTAGAGCGGAAACGAACGAGACCGGAAGTTGACCAGTTTGCGATTGTTGAAAAGCAAGTGGTTCTAGATTAAATTCTCCTGTAAAGAATAAAGTCTAGACTGTGAAGTTCTGCTTGTGCTAGCTTCTTTTTCCGATTCATACTGTCTCGATCATGCTTCAAACACACGCGGGGAAAAGTTTTTGTCGATGATTTACAGTAAATAAGACTTCCTAATGTTCAATGAATTGAGTAAATTGTAAAATTTAATATTTAAATATAACAATACTTAAAATGTATAATAAAATACGAGTAAATGTATCAAAATGTCATCATTAAATCTGGAAAAAAATTACTTATGTCCGTCTTTTACTTTCTCCGATATTTCCTTAGGGTCGATTTTTTTTTCAAGCGTTTAGTCTCCCATATAGTCTAGTAACAAATTATTCAAAACTTAAAAAAGATATATATATGACAGTCTCATCTCCTTGTTTTCTCCAAAGGAAGAAACAGTCAGTTTTAAAATAGCTTTATGTTGTACAGACAATAACAGCACGCGCTCCTCAGTCTTTGATCGCCTTTTTTCCTTCTAGACGGAAGAGTTTATTGTCGTCTGCTAAATCTGTGCAAAATTGCTTTGTAATTTCCAAGTGATATTTCGAAGTGTTAGGGGTTTAGAGTAAAACTGGATATATATTGTAAACCTTGTAATAAAATCAATATTAACAATCACATCTATACGGCTCCAAATGCCATGTATGTTTCGAGCGTCAACTTTTATGACAGCGTGGCAGATTGCTCTCAAATCTGTTCAGTATGTATATAGGAAAATATTATCCTTGGCTACAAACTCTACTTAAGAGGGTCGTGAAATATTAAGCAATGACAATCAGATTACAGTGAGGGGTTTATTAAGGTTTTACACCTCTCTAGTACCATTAATTATTCTGCCATTATAAAACACTGCCCTTAGTGGTTTCGCTTCCTCATTCAAATGAATTTATAAACTGTTTAGCAATCACTATGGGAGGGTCGGCGATGCTCGATCGATGGATTTCAGTGACTAGATCGCACACCTCGGAACTCCGGCACGAGTCACTTACGTGTTAATTCAATAACCTGACTTGGTGTTGTGAGAAACTAGTCCTCCTGTTCCGGTAAACAAAAGACAAAAGCTATGAGACACGGGTGGACCCAGACATATTGATATATGAGCCAGTTTGCCCTGCTAGGCCTCCTCAGTTTTGTTGACAACACAGCTAATTGTGTTTGTCTGCATTTCCCTAGATGAAGACTAATTCTTAGGCGTGGCGTGTGAACAGGACCTCAGAGTGATGGGGCCAGCTTAAGGGGTTTTCCGATACTTTGTTACCAAGTCGTTATTGCGATTTGTTCGTGTACCCCTCAGGATAACTCAATTACCAACAGTAAAAACAAATGAAAAACTGTTCTTTATTAGTATAGTGTTTTATTGCTGTCGACGACAAAAAGTACCAGAAAACTATCTCCAATATATATAGCTATGTAGAAGGTTGTTCCAGTCCGACATCACAGCAGGCCATCAAGCTAGGGGAGTGTTATAACCATTGTTACATAGCGTTGTTAGACATGTACTCAAAGTCTACATCTAAATCGTATTGTAGAAGGACACCTAGTACACCGAGTCCCGTCTCCTAACAAACAAACCCCTCACATATAATTTCATTTCTTCTGCAACACCATGTTTATTTTTAGGGCGCTTGAGAATAAAATTCGGACCAATCATGATATTTCTATTTTTGTTCATCGGTTTACTTTTTCAAAACACAATAAAAGAATTGTACGAATGTCATTAAAACCGTTAAGTCTTCATTGAAATTATACCAGTAATTTGTGTTTGTATTTGAATGACTTAGTATTATTAGACATCTCTGTACAGTGTATGTATTATTTAATTAGACATCTCTGTACAGTGTATGTATCATTTAATTAGACATCTCTGTACAGTGTATGTATTATTTAATTAGACATCTCTGTACAGTGTATTAGGTATTATTTAATTAGACATCTTTGTACGGTGTATTAGGTATTATTTAATTAGACATCTCTGTACAGTGTATGTATTATTTAGTTAGATATCTCTGTACAATGTATGTATTATTTAATAAGACATCTCTGTACAGTGTGTGTATTATTTAATTAAACATATCGGTACAGTGTATGTATTATTTAATTAGATATCTCTGTACAATTTATGTATTATTTAATTAGACATCTATGTACAGTGTATGTATTATTTAATTAGACATCTCTGTACAGTGTATGTATTATTTAATTAGACATCTCTGTACAGTGTGTGTATTATTTAATTAGACATCTCTGTACAGTGTATGTATTATTTAATTAGACATCTCTGTACAGTGTATGTATTATTTAATTAGACATCTCTGTACAGTGTATGTATTATTTAATTAGACATCTCTGTACAGTGTATGTATTATTTAATTAGACATCTCTGTACAGTGTATGTATTATTTAATTAGACATCTCTGTACAGTGTGTGTATTATTTAATTAGACATCTCTGTACAGTGTATGTATTATTCAATTAGACATATCTGTACAATGTATTAGGTATTATTTAATTAGATATCTCTGTACAATGTATGTATTATTTAATTAGACATCTCTGTACAGTGTATGTTTTATTTAATTAGACATTTCTGTACAGTGTATGTATTATTTAATTAGACATCTCTGTACAGTGTATGTTTTATTTAATTAGACATTTCTGTACAGTGTATGTATTATTTAATTAGACATCTCTGTACAGTGTATGTATTATTTAATTAGACATCTCTGTACAGTGTATTTGTTATTTAATTAGACATCTCTGTACAATGTATTAGGTATTATTTAATTAGATATCTCTGTACAGTGTATGTATTATTTAATTAGACATCTCTGTACAGTGTATGTATTATTTAATAAAGACATCTCTGTACAGTTTATGTAATATTTAATTAGACATCTCTGTACAGTGTATGTATTATTTAATTAGACATCTCTGTACAGTATATGTATTATTTAATTAGACATCTCTGTACAGTGTATGTATTATTTAATTAGACATCTCTGTACAGTATATGTATTATTTAATTAGACATCTCTGTACAGTGTGTGTATTATTTAATTAGACATCTCTGTACAGTATATGTATTATTTAATTAGACATCTCTGTACAGTGTATGTATTATTTAATTAGATATCTCTGTACAATGTATGTATTATTTAATTAGACATCTCGGTACAGTGTGTGTAGTATTTAATTAGACATCTCTGTACAGTGTATGTACATTGTATTATTTAATTAGACATCTCTGTACAGTGTATGTATTATTTAATTAGACATCTCTGTACAGTGTATGTATTATTTAATTAGACACCACTGTACAGTGTATGTATTATTTAATTAGACATATCTTTACAGTGTATGTATTATTTAATTAGACATCTCTGTACAGTGTATGTATTATTTAATTAGACATACATGTATCTTTACAGTGTATGTATTATTTAATTAGACATCTCTGTACAGTGTGTGTATTATTTAATTAGACATCTCTGTACAGTGTGTGTATTATTTAATTAGACATCTCTGTACAATGTATGTATTATTTAATTAGACATCTCTGTACAGTGTATGTATTATTCAATTAGACATCTCTGTACAGTGTATGTATTATTTAATTAGACATCTCTGTACAGTGTGTGTATTATTCAATTAGACATCTCTGTACGGTGTATTAGGTATTATTTAATTAGACATCTCTGTACAGTGTATGTATTATTTAATTAGACATCTCTGTACAGTGTGTGTATTATTTAATTAGACATCTCTGTACAGTGTATGTATTATTTAATTAGATATCTCTGTACAGTGTATGTATTATTTAATTAGACATCTCTGTACGGTGTATTAGGTATTATTTAATTAGAAATCTCTGTACAGTGTATGTATTATTTAATTAGACATCTGTGTACAGTGTGTGTATTATTTAATTAGACATCTCTGTACGGTGTATTAGGTATTATTTAATTAGACATCTCTGTACAGTGTGTGTATTATTTAATTAGACATCTCTGTACAGTGTATGTATTATTTAATTAGACATCTCTGTACAGTGTATGTATTATTTAATTAGACATCTCAGTACAGTGTATGTATTATTTAATAAGACATCTCTGTACAATGTATGTATTATTTAATTAGACATCTCGGTAGAGTGTGTGTATTATTTAATTAGACATCTCTGTACAGTGTATGTATTATTTAATTAGACATCTCTGTACAATGTATGTATTATTTAATTAGACATCTCTGTACAGTGTGTGTATTATTTAATTAGACATCTCTGTACAGTGTGTGTATTATTTAATTAGACATCTCTGTACAAAGTATGTATTATTTAATTAGACATCTCTGTACAGTGTATCTATTATTTAATTAGACATCTCTGTACAGTGTATGTATTATTTAATTAGACATCTCTGTACAGTGTATAATCACCGTGTTCCTTGTACATGTTATTTACACACACATAACAACCAAGTAACGGTTTGGAAGTGACCTATTGTAAAAATCTTTTGTAAAGCAGGCCCATGAAATGTATTATTGTATACAGCCTTAAGAATGTTAAGGAATTCACGAATGTTTAGTGTTTATTTTCTCTCTAGGTGCATTACAGGAATTCGCGAGGATAAGATGATGGACGAAATGTATGACGGTACTTCATGTTGTGGGAAAGAAAGTTAGTTGAAATATAATATAAACGATGACGGTATAAGTCAAATCGATATTGTTTTTTATTATTTAGTATTTATTGGAAGATAATATATAAATCAAAATAGATTCATTCATAAAAGTTTGTTTCCATCTGTGGTTGCCGAGTTTGAAATCACAAAACTAAGGTTTTGTCTTGGATTTCACTAACGTGGTGTCGACTCCCACTGGCGTGGTATCTCGACTTAAATTGCCATGGTGTCGTGACTTCCATTGACGTGGTATTTTGACTAGCATTGCCATGATAAACCGACTTCTATTGCCATGGAATATCGACTTCCATTGCCATGGTATATCGACTTCAATTGCCATGGTATATCGGCTTCAATTGCCATGGTATTTTCACATCCATTGCCATGGAATATCGACTTCCATTGCCATGGCATATCGACTTCCATTGCCATGGCATATCGACTTCCATTGCCATGGAATATCGACTTCCATTGCCATGGTATCTTGACTTCCATTGCCATGGTATCTTGACTTCCATTACCATGGTATCTTGACTTCCATTGCCATGGAATATCGACTTCCATTGCCATGGTATCTTGACTTCCATTGCCATGGTATCTTGACTTCCATTGCCATGGTGTTTTGACTTCCATTACCATGGTATCTTCACTTCCATTGCCATGGTATCTCGACTTCCATTGCCATGCTATATTGACTTCCATTGCCATGGTATCTTGATTTCCATTGCCATGGTTTTTGACTTCCATTACCATTATCTTGACTTCCATTGCCATGGTATCTTGACTTCCATTGCCATGGTATATTGACTTCCATTGCCATGGTATCTTTATTTCCATTGCCATGGTTTTTGACTTCCATTACCATGGTATCTTGACCTCCATTGCCGTGGTATCTTGACTTCCATTGCCATGGTATCTCGACTTGCACTCGCGTAGTGTCTTGATTGAGCCATTAAATTTTACCTATATGTGTGGTAAATGTTGGTTTAGTCAGGGTCCTGAAGTAAAAGGAAGATAAAGGATAAGAGGTATAACGTTGATCGGATCAAGGGCGCACACAAATAGGAATATAGATTCAATTTCTTCTCTTTGAACATCGCGGTTAGAATATTTGTGTTAAGGAAGTGTATCCTCATCAATTTTCTACTTTATACAGGCCCAAAGATATACCTTGAATTCACAAAAAGAAATAGTGGCCGCCGTGGCTGAGTGGTTAAGGTATTTTATGTCTGTAAACTATGTACATGTATTCTTGTTTATTTGTAATGTAGATTTCTGATTATGTTGTTTGATGAATAGAGAGATAAAAGAATATGTCCCGACACTTCATCATTAGCCCTCCACCTCTGGGTCGCGAGTTCGTAACCCACGTTGGGCAATTGCCTGATACTGACAGTAGGCTGTTGGTTTTTCTCCGGGTACTCCGGCTTTCCTCCATCTCCAAAACCTGGCACATCCTTAAATGACCCTGTAAATTTCATACATTATTCAATTACGTAATTCAAAATGAACTTTTTTTATTGGCTAAATTTATTATTGATATAAATGAGATAATAAATTCACAATACTGATGTCCATCCTGTTTTACCATGTACTATTGTTATCCATTTGTTAATATTCATATTCTCTACACTACACTTTTTACAAGAATAAACAATTGCCATTGTCAATGCCTAGGTGTTAATAGGACATTAAAAAAAACATATATAGAAAAAAATCTACCATAAACTTTATTCGAATAAAATAGCTTATCAAAAGATATATCCCCTATTACTTACGTAAGTACAAACAGCCAAAAGGGTTATAACGTACAACATATACTCTGGTTGTGCATTTTTCTCTTTGATGAAATTTTGATGACGTATCTGGAAGGAAAACTGTCATATGGCACTGGAGAGTTTACCGTATTTAGTTATAAGACAAATGACAATGGCTGGAAGAGAACAATGCAGTAATCCATTATTTGTCTAGTCTAATCCCTCAGGACTCTTCCACAACTATTCATAAAAAGAATACTCACCTCTATCACGATTTAGGTACAACTTGGAAATTATCTGAAAAATGATCAAAACTGTTACAAAATATACTTCTTCTGTCAGAGATTATTTAATATGCAAAAAAGTGATATTTTCTAATCCAAACATTATATCATATATCTATCTCGTTTAAAGTCAAAGTGGTTATAGTTGTTAAGCTAACGTAGCTTTCAAACAATCGGCCGTACCGTTCATTGCTATTGAGCTCAAAAGTAACCAACAGCTATTGAGAAAATTGGCAAGGAAAGAAATAATTGATTTTTCTCACAATACTGAGAAACACCAAGGATTAAATACAAATTAAATAATTAAGACTTTCGAAGAAACTTGTAAGACGCTTTGTTCCATGGCTAGTAATTATCTCAAATTGGGAGTTTACTGCTGCTTGAAACCGGCGTAATATCATTAAATAGTTTACGGAGAAAGAATAAATAGTTTAAAGCAAAGAAAAACTAAGGGGAAAAAGAGGCAAATAATAAAAGTAATTGAATTGGAGTAGAAATGTTAATGAATAATTTTAAAGTTTATTATCCAGGTTCATGCAGAGGATAAAGAAAGAAACAAATAATCTTGTAATTTAATTTTCCTTCTAGAAGTAAATCATCACCTTTTTCGATGTTTCTTTTTCATGTCTAGATTACAGACAGAGACGTTATGACTGGAATCGTTTGATATTCTCTCTACTGAGAAACTTGCACGCGAAATACTTCCACATCATTAAGACTTATCTCAAAGTTAATCTCGTTTCTTTTTTCACGTGGCACTAATTTTAGACAATACTTGTATTTATACCTGAAATTAAGACAGGACGTGGACGATTAAATTATATGCGTTCTCTCGTTATGTACATTTATTTGCATGTGACAAGCATTAAATACTTTGAATCATACTGTTATTTACAACATAAACACGCACACTGTTTACTTAATCATTTAGGTTCTGGATACATTAAGATGTAAGAGGAATAGTCATTCTCCGGACATTTAAACTATAAAGATCACAGATTAATAACATCTTTAAAACAGATTTAGTAATATATAAAACATATGTCAAATAATGGTTATAAAACAACTTCATACAACTTTTCGTTTTTCTAGGATTCTTTGAGACAAAAAATGGCAAAAATTAGGAATGATGGAACAAAGATACTGAAGATATGGTTGGGCAACTTTAAATGCAAAAACATAGTTAGATAGAGCAGAAACGACTCCAACTACATCATACAGCTGTTCCGTCCTTCTATGAATCGTCAGTAATACTAGCACTGTCCTGGTCGGAAATCTGGAAGTACACTCAATTCCAACCAAGTCTTAAGGGAGATGGCAGACATTATGGGAAAAGACCAGACGAGCAAGGTCAGCCAACCAAGGCCCAAACATACACAGATCAGGATCATGAAGGAAGATGCAACATCCACACCAATCACCGAGAAAACTTCCGGAACCCTCAGTCAGGCAGGAGACTGGAAACTGACTGTAGACCTGGACCAGAGATTAACATTTCCGGACATCGTACCAACCAACCTCAGACAGGATATGGTTCTTTGGTCACCATCAACAAAGAAGATCATTGTCATAGAGCTAACAATGCGATGAGAGGAAAGGTGCAGCGAAGCCCACGAAAGGGAGAGAGCAAAGTACGAAGCATTACTGATGGAATGCAGGGAGAGAGGGTGGCAGACGTGGAGCTACCCAGTGCAGGTTAGATGTAGAGGCTTCCCCGCACAGCCTGTGTGGAGGATCATGTTATCTGCATCGGGAGTACCTGGCAGGACTAAAAGATCAGCAGTGCGGAGGATGGCCAAGGCAGCAGAAAGATCTCCGTGCTGGGTGTGTGGATGAAGAAGGACACCCGTAGCTGGACATCCCACCATCGATGTCCACCATCACTGTGGACCCACCATCCTGAGAGTGTACCGAGCTAGCGGTCGAAACACACGATGAGGGATGGCCTCGACTGAGGACATCGGCGGTGCAGCAGCATTTCCTTCATAGCTGTATATAGGTAACTAGGGACATCATACATATGTTTTGTCCTTCTAGGAATTGTCAGTGATATTAGGGACATCATACAGCTGTTTTGTTACAGGATAGAATTTATGCTCTTATATATATTACTTAGTATTATAGGAATATATCCTGTAGATATTAAATAAGGTTAGGATAAATGTAATTGTTTTAAATTCTTTTATATTTTATGAGTCAAGCCACCTTAATGTATGTAGTAGGATATGACCTTTGATTGTTTCTTACCTGGGTAACCGGCAAATTTACCTGGGCACTTCTACCCGAGACTTCAAAGAGTCAGTACGTATATACATGTATATGAGCACTACACAATGATATGGTATGACCCATGTTTAGGGAACCTCTGCTCCATAGCTGCAGGGTAAGTGGTTAATTGCTAAATAGGTTTTTATCTAATACTTTAACTTGTTTTTAAATAAGAAGCTAAACCATTCCAAATTAACAGTTAAATATACTTTTTATACATATATATTTAACTATGCATTTATTTCTCAAAGTTCGTATAACACATTTATATGAAGACGGAACTAGCCTGCATGTATTATAGTTGGATAAATATATCAAGAATTATCATTTGTATAGATATAGAAAGTAAAATAACATTTATTGTACTTTTTCTAAGTTACGTAATTTGCACTATATCGTAAATTATAGTATAAAGTATTGTAGGAGTTATTTCCTTCGAGGATTCGTCAGTGATACTATAGGGACATCATACCCCTGTTTCGTCCTTCGAGGACTCGTCAGTGATGTCATGGACATCATACAGCTGTTTCGTCCATCTAGGACTCGTCAGTGATGTTAGGGACATCATACAGCTGTTTCGTCCTTCGAGGATTCGTCATTGATACTAGGGACACCATATCGCTGTTTCGTCCTTCGAGGACCCGGCAGTGATACTAGAGACACCATACATCTGTTTTGCCTTTCTATGAATTGTCAGTGACCATAAGGATCTAATGTGTTGATACAATTTTACCTGGAAGGCAGCTGAGGAAACTCGACTCATGTCACATGAAATGTCAAAATCTAAATGGGAATGTGACTCATAATTCAAGTTAAATCATGATTTTCAATGATAGACATAAATAGAACGTCAAGTACATATGTATATTCTGAACCGCGTTGCTATTGATATGAATTAAAATGTGACATATAGGTTACAGTAAATATCGTGGGTAAAGTCCACCGGAAGTGTATACAGCCTACAATAGTAAAGTATCGCACAACCAATTATTATATATATATGGTTTTTTTTTGAATTTTTTTATTTTTCAAGATTTTTTTCATAAATACAAAACATTTGAAACATATATGCACACACATTCTCACTCTTACACCCACAGTAACTATACTCATGATTCAATACAATCATCATCATCATCATCATCATCATCATCATCATCATCATACATAATGAAACATCATCATCATCATATCATCATCATCATCATCATCATCATCATCATCATCATCATCACCATCATCATCATCATCCTACTCCTCCTCCTCATCATCGGTTCATCACCACCATCATCATCATCATCATCATCATCATCATCATCATCATCATCACTCTCATCACCATCCATTCATCATCAGTCATCATCATCATCATCACTCTCATCACCATCCATTCATCATCATCATCATCATCATCATCATCGTCATCAAAAGAATCACACTTAATCATCATCATCATCTATCATCATCCATACTTAAATTATTATCATTTTTTTCATCACAATAAAACAACATCATCCTTATCATCACACAAAAAACATCATCTTCATCACGATTATTTTAAGCTTGAACCACAAGCCTCACATCTACTTACATCATTTACATATTAATTAATACACATACATAACCTAACCTAAATCTATACAGAGTGATATATATATATAATATTACTATTGACATCATCCCCTCAATCGCTCGCTTGAAGTTCTAAAGATGTGAAATTTATATCAAATTAAAGCTTGACGAATTCGTTACCTGAACAATTATGTTGGATAGATCCAATGGCATCGAAAACAGTAACGCTGATATTTACCATGGACAGGGGATATTTCACTGGTAAAATGTATCAAACCAACCACTTATTCTACATCAGCTGCATTTACATCTCAACCGAAAATGTAATAAATGAAAAGATCATCACAGCTTTTAATGTAACATCACTGAGATGATATAACGTTTTCTATTCAACGCATTGCAATCCGCCGATTTTTCGGTTCAGATCTGTTGTCAGATGATTATTGTTGTCAGATGATTATTGTTGTCAGATGATTACTGTTGTTAGATGATTTTTGTTGTCAGATGATTATTGTTGTCAGATGATTATTGTTGTCAGATGATTACTGTTGTCAGATGATTATTGTTGTCAGATTATTATTGTTGTCAGATGATTATTGTTGTCAGATGATTATTGTTGTCAGATGATTACTGTTGTCAGATTATTATTGTTGTCAGATGATAACTATTATCAGATGATTTCTGTTGTCAGATGATTACTGTTATCAGATGATTAGTGTTGTCAGACGATAACTGTTGTCAGATGATTACTGTTGTAAGATAACTTTTGTCAGATGATTATTGTTGTGAGATGATTATTGTTATCAGATGACTATTGTTGTCAAATTATTACTGTTGTCAGATGATAACTGTTGTCAGATGATTAATGTTCGCGTCCAGCAGATGTTCCTAACGGTGGATACCTCAGTAACACACTCTCTCGCTTCCAGTAGGTGTTCCTAACGGTGGATACCTCAGTAACACACTCTCTCGTCTCCAGTAGGTGTTCCTAACGGTGGATACCTCAGTAACGTACTCTCTCGCCTCCAGTAGGTGTTCCTAACGGTGGATACCTCAGTAACACACTCTCTCGCCTCCAGTAGGTGTTCCTAAATGTGGATACCTCAGTAACACCCTCTCTCGTCTCCAGTAGGTGTTCCTAACGGTGGATACCTCAGTAACGTACTCTCTCGCCTCCAGTAGGTGTTCCTAACGGTGGATACCTCAGTAACACACTCTCTCGCCTCCAGTAGGTGTTCCTAACGGTGGATACCTCAGTAACACCCTCTCTCGTCTCCAGTAGGTGTTCCTAACGGTGGATACCTCAGTAACACACTCTCTCGCCTCCAGTAGGTGTTCCTAACGGTGGATACCTCAGTAACGTACTCTCTCACCTCCAGTAGGTGTTCCTAACGGTGGATACCTCAGTAACGTACTCTCTCACCTCCAGTAGGTGTTCCTAACGGTGGATACCTCAGTAACGTATTCTCTCGCCGCCAGTAGGTGTTCCTAACGGTGGATACCTCAGTAACGTACTCTCTCGTCTCCAGTAGGTGTTCCTAACGGTGGATACCTCAGTAACGTACTCTCTCTCCTCCAGTAGGTGTTCCTAACGGTGGATACCTCAGTAACACACTCTCTCGCATCCAGTAGGTGTTCCTAACGGTGGATACCTCAGTAACGTACTCTCTCTCCTCCAGTAGGTGTTCCTAACGGTGGATACCCCAGTAACGTACTCTCTCGCCTCCAGTAGGTGTTCCTAACGGTGGATACCTCAGTAACACACTCTCTCACCTCCAGTAGGTATTCCTAATGGTGGATACCTCAGTAACGTACTTTCTCGCCTCCAGTAGGTGTTCCTAACGGTGGATACCTCAGTAACGTACTCTCTCGCCTCCAGTAGGTGTTCCTAATGGTGTAGGTGTTCCTAACGGTGGATACTTCAGTAACGTACTCTCTCACCTCCAGTAGGTGTTCCTAACGGTGGATACCTCAGTAACACCCTCTCTCGTCTCCAGTAGGTGTTCCTAACGGTGGATACCTCAGTAACACACTCTCTCGTCTCCAGTAGGTGTTCCTAACGGTGGATACCTCAGTAACGTACTCTCTCGCCTCCAGTAGGTGTTCCTAACGGTGGATACCTCAGTAACGTATTCTCTCGCCTCCAGTAGGTGTTCCTAACGGTGGATACCTCAGTAACGTACTCTCTCGTCTCCAGTAGGTGTTCCTAACGGTGGATACCTCAGTAACACACTCTCTCGCCTCCAGTAGGTGTTCCTAACGGTGGATACCTCAGTAACGTACTCTCTCGCCTCCAGTAGGTGTTCCTAACGGTGGATACCTCAGTAACACACTCTCTCACCTCCAGTAGGTATTCCTAACGGTGGATACCTCAGTAACGTACTTTCTCGTCTCCAGTAGGTGTTCCTAACGGTGGATACCTCAGTAACGTACTCTCTCTCCTCCAGTAGGTGTTCCTAACGGTGGATACTTCAGTAACGTACTCTCTCACCTCCAGTACGTGTTCCTAACGGTGGATACCTCAGTAACGTACTCTCTCACCTCCAGTAGGTGTTCCTAACGGTGGATACCTCAGTAACGTATTCTCTCGCCTCCAGCAGGTGTTCCTAACGGTGGATACCTCAGTAACGTACTCTCTCTCCTCCAGTAGGTGTTCCTAACGGTGGATACTTCAGTAACGTACTCTCTCACCTCCAGTAGGTGTTCCTAACGGTGGATACCTCAGTAACGTACTCTCTCACCTCCAGTAGGTGTTCCTAACGGTGGATACCTCAGTATCGTATTCTCTCGCCTCCAGTAGGTGTTCCTAACGGTGGATACCTCAGTAACATATTCTCTCACCTCCAGTATGTGTTCCTAACGGTGGATACCTCAGTAACGTACTCTCTCACCTCCAGTAGGTGTTCCTAACGGTGGATATCTCAGTAACGTATTCTCTCGCCTCCAGTATGTGTTCCTAACGGTGGATACCTCAGTAACGTATTCTCTCACCTCCAGTATGTGTTCCTAACGGTAGATACCTCAGTAACGTACTCTCTCGCCTCCAGTAGGTGTTCCTAACGGTGGATACCTCAGTAACACACTCTCGCCTCCAGTAGGTGTTCCTAACGGTGGATACCTCAGTAACGTACTCTCTCGCCTCCAGTAGGTGTTCCTAACGGTGGATACCTCAGTAACACACTCTCTCACCTCCAGTAGGTGTTCCTAACGGTGGATACCTCAGTAACGTATTCTCTCGCCTCCAGTAGGTGTTCCTAACGGTGGATACCTCAGTAACGTACTCTCTCACCTCCAGTAGGTGTTCCTAACGGTGGATACCTCAGTTACATACTCTCTCACCTCCAGTATGTGTTCCTAACGGTAGATACCTCAGTAACGTACTCTCTCGCCTCCAGTAGGTGTTCCTAACGGTGGATACCTCAGTAACACACTCTCGCCTCCAGTAGGTGTTCCTAACGGTGGATACCTCAGTAACGTATTATCTCGCCTCCAGTAGGTGTTCCTAACGGTGGATACCTCAGTAACACACTCTCTCGCCTCCAGTAGGTGTTCCTAACGGTGGATACCTCAGTAACACACGCTCTCTCCTCCAGTAGGTGTTCCTAACGGTAGATACCTCAGTAACACACGCTCTCTCCTCCAGTAGGTGTTCCTAACGGTGGATACCTCAGTAACACACTCTCTCGCCTCCAGTAGGTGTTCCTAACGGTAGATACCTCAGTAACGTACTCTCTCGCCTCCAGTAGGTGTTCCTAACGGTGGATACCTCAGTAACACACTCTCGCCTCCAGTAGGTGTTCCTAACGGTGGATACCTCAGTAACGTACTCTCTCGCCTCCAGTAGGTGTTCCTAACGGTGGATACCTCAGTAACACACTCTCTCACCTCCAGTAGGTGTTCCTAACGGTGGATACCTCAGTAACGTATTCTCTCGCCTCCAGTAGGTGTTCCTAACGGTGGATACCTCAGTAACGTACTCTCTCACCTCCAGTAGGTGTTCCTAACGGTGGATACCTCAGTTACATACTCTCTCACCTCCAGTATGTGTTCCTAACGGTAGATACCTCAGTAACGTACTCTCTCGCCTCCAGTAGGTGTTCCTAACGGTGGATACCTCAGTAACACACTCTCGCCTCCAGTAGGTGTTCCTAACGGTGGATACCTCAGTAACGTATTATCTCGCCTCCTGTAGGTGTTCCTAACGGTGGATACCTCAGTAACACACTCTCTCGCCTCCAGTAGGTGTTCCTAACGGTGGATACCTCAGTAACACACGCTCTCTCCTCCAGTAGGTGTTCCTAACGGTAGATACCTCAGTAACACACGCTCTCCTCTCCTCCAGTAGGTGTTCCTAACGGTGGATACCTCAGTAACACACTCTCTCTCGCCTCCAGTAGGTGTTCCTAACGGTGGATACCTCAGTAACACACTCTCTCGTCTCCAATATGTGTTCCTAACGGTGGATACCTCAGTAACGTACTCTCTCACCTCCAGTAGGTGTTCCTAACGGGTGGATACCTCAGTAACATACTCTCTCACCTCCAGTATGTGTTCCTAACGGTAGATACCTCAGTAACGTACTCTCTCGCCTCCAGTAGGTGTTCCTAACGGTGGATACCTCAGTAACACACTCTCGCCTCCAGTAGGTGTTCCTAACGGTGGATACCTCAGTAACGTATTATCTCGCCTCCAGTAGGTGTTCCTAACGGTGGATACCTCAGTAACACACTCTCTCGCCTCCAGTAGGTGTTCCTAACGGTGGATACCTCAGTAAAACACGCTCTCTCCTCCAGTAGGTGTTCCTAACGGTAGATACCTCAGTAACGTACTCTCTCTCCTCCAGTAGGTGTTCCTAACGGTGGATACCCCAGTAACGTACTCTCTCGACTCCAGTAGGTGTTCCTAACGGTGGATACCTCAGTAACACACTCTCTCACCTCCAGTAGGTATTCCTAACGGTGGATACCTCAGTAACGTACTTTCTCGCCTCCAGTAGGTGTTCCTAACGGTGGATACCTCAGTAACGTACTCTCTCGCCTCCAGTAGGTGTTCCTAATGGTGTAGGTGTTCCTAACGGTGGATACTTCAGTAACGTACTCTCTCACCTCCAGTAGGTGTTCCTACCGGTGGATACCTCAGTAACACCCTCTCTCGTCTCCAGTAGGTGTTCCTAACGGTGGATACCTCAGTAACACACTCTCTCGTCTCCAGTAGGTGTTCCTAACGGTGGATACCTCAGTAACGTACTCTCTCACCTCCAGTAGGTGTTCCTAACGGTGGATACCTCAGTAACGTATTCTCTCGCCTCCAGTAGGTGTTCCTAACGGTGGATACCTCAGTAACGTACTCTCTCGTCTCCAGTAGGTGTTCCTAACGGTGGATACCTCAGTAACACACTCTCTCGCCTCCAGTAGGTGTTCCTAACGGTGGATACCTCAGTAACGTACTCTCTCGCCTCCAGTAGGTGTTCCTAACGGTGGATACCTCAGTAACACACTCTCTCACCTCCAGTAGGTATTCCTAACGGTGGATACCTCAGTAACGTACTTTCTCGTCTCCAGTAGGTGTTCCTAACGGTGGATACCTCAGTAACGTACTCTCTCTCCTCCAGTAGGTGTTCCTAACGGTGGATACTTCAGTAACGTACTCTCTCACCTCCAGTACGTGTTCCTAACGGTGGATATCTCAGTAACGTATTCTCTCGCCTCCAGTAGGTGTTCCTAACGGTGGATACCTCAGTAACGTATTCTCTCACCTCCAGTATGTGTTCCTAACGGTAGATACCTCAGTAACGTACTCTCTCGCCTCCAGTAGGTGTTCCTAACGGTGGATACCTCAGTAACACACTCTCGCCTCCAGTAGGTGTTCCTAACGGTGGATACCTCAGTAACGTACTCTCTCGCCTCCAGTAGGTGTTCCTAACGGTGGATACCTCAGTAACACACTCTCTCACCTCCAGTAGGTGTTCCTAACGGTGGATACCTCAGTAACGTATTCTTTCGCCTCCAGTAGGTGTTCCTAACGGTGGATACCTCAGTAACGTACTCTCTCACCTCCAGTAGGTGTTCCTAACGGTGGATACCTCAGTTACATACTCTCTCACCTCCAGTATGTGTTCCTAACGGTAGATACCTCAGTAACGTACTCTCTCGCCTCCAGTAGGTGTTCCTAACGGTGGATACCTCAGTAACACACTCTCGCCTCCAGTAGGTGTTCCTAACGGTGGATACCTCAGTAACGTATTATCTCGCCTCCAGTAGGTGTTCCTAACGGTGGATACCTCAGTAACACACTCTCTCGCCTCCAGTAGGTGTTCCTAACGGTGGATACCTCAGTAACACACGCTCTCTCCTCCAGTAGGTGTTCCTAACGGTAGATACCTCAGTAACACACGCTCTCTCCTCCAGTAGGTGTTCCTAACGGTGGATACCTCAGTAACACACTCTCTCGCCTCCAGTAGGTGTTCCTAACGGTGGATACCTCAGTAACACACTCTCTCGTCTCCAATATGTGTTCCTAACGGTGGATACCTCAGTAACGTACTCTCTCACCTCCAGTAGGTGTTCCTAACGGTGGATACCTTAGTAACGTACTCTCTCACCTCCAGTAGGTGTTCCTAACGGTGGATACCTCAGTTACATACTCTCTCACCTCCAGTATGTGTTCCTAACGGTAGATACCTCAGTAACGTACTCTCTCGCCTCCAGTAGGTGTTCCTAACGGTGGATACCTCAGTAACACACTCTCGCCTCCAGTAGGTGTTCCTAACAGTGGATACCTCAGTAACGTATTATCTCGCCTCCAGTAGGTGTTCCTAACGGTGGATACCTCAGTAACACACTCTCTCGCCTCCAGTAGGTGTTCCTAACGGTGGATACCTCAGTAAAACACGCTCTCTCCTCCAGTAGGTGTTCCTAACGGTAGATACCTCAGTAACACACGCTCTCTCCTCCAGTAGGTGTTCCTAACGGTGGATACCTCAGTAACACACTCTCTCGCCTCCAGTAGGTGTTCCTAACGGTGGATACCTCAGTAACACACTCTCTCGTCTCCAATATGTGTTCCTAACGGTGGATACCTCAGTAACGTACTCTCTCACCTCCAGTAGGTGTTCCTAATGTTGGATACCTCAGTAACACACTCTCTCGTCTCTAGTATTTGTTCCTAGCGGTGGATACCTCAGTAACACACTCTCTCGCCTCCAGTAGGTGTTCCTAACGGTGGATACCTCAGTAACACACTCTCTCGCCTCCAGTAGGTGTTCCTAACGGTGGATACCTCAGTAACGTATTATCTCGCCTCCAGTAGGTGTTCCTAACGGTGGATACCTCAGTAACGTACTATCTATCCTCCAGTAGGTGTTCCTAACGGTGGATACCTCAGTAACGTACTATCTCACCTCCAGTAGGTGTTCCTAACGGTGGATACCTCAGTAACACACTCTCTCGCCTCCAGTAGGTGTTCCTAACGGTGGATACCTCGGTAACGTACTCTCTCACCACCAGTAGGTGTTCCTAACGGTGGATACCTCAGTAACACACTCTCTCTCCTCCAGTAGGTGTTCCTAACGGTGGATACCTCAGTAACGTATTATCTCGCCTCCAGTAGGTGTTCCTAACGGTGGATACTTCAGTAACGTACTATCTCACCTCCAGTAGGTGTTCCTAACGGTGGATACCTCAGTAACGTACTCTCTCACCTCCAGTAGGTGTTACCTCAGTAACGTACTATCTCACCTCCAGTAGGTGTTCCTAACGGTGGATACTTCAGTAATGTACTCTCTCGCCTCCAGTAGGTGTTCCTAACGGTGGATACCTCAGTAACGTACTCTCTCACCTCCAGTAGGTGTTCCTAACGGTGGATACCTCAGTAACACACTCTCTCGCCTCCAGTAGGTGTTCCTAACGGTGGATACCTCAGTAACATATTCTCTCACCTCCAGTATGTGTTCCTAACGGTGGATACCTCAGTAACGTACTCTCTCGCCTCCAGTAGGTGTTCCTAACGGTGGATACCTCTATAATGTATTCTCTCGTCTCCAGTAGGTGTTCCTAACGGTGGATACCTCAGTAACACACTCTCTCGCCTCCAGTAGGTGTTCCTAACGGTGGATACCTCAGTAATGTACTCTCTCGTCTCCAGTAGGTGTTCCTAACGGTGGATACCTCAGTAACACACTCTCTCGCCTCCAGTAGGTGTTCCTAACGGTGGATACCTCAGTAACGTACTCTCTCGCCTCCAGTAGGTGTTAATAACGGTGGATACCTCAGTAACGTACTCTCTCGCCTCCAGTAGGTGTTCCTAACGGTGGATACCTCAGTAACACACTCTCTCGCCTCCAGTAGGTGTTCCTAACGGTGGATACCTCAGTAACGTACTCTCTCGCCTCCAGTAGGTGTTCCTAACGGTGGATACCTCAGTAACGTACTCTCTCGCCTCCAGTAGGTGTTCCTAACGGTGGATACCTCAGTAACACACTCTCTCGCCTCCAGTAGGTGTTCCTAACGGTGGATACCTCAGTAACACACTCTCTCGTCTCCAGTAGGTGTTCCTAACGGTGGATACCTCAGTAACGTACTCTCTCACCTCCAGTAGGTGTTAATAACGGTGGATACCTCAGTAACACACTCTCTCACCTCCAGTAGGTGTTCCTAACGGTGGATACCTCAGTAACATACTCTCTCGCCTCAAGAAGCGCCCTTTAATCCTAGTCGTTATTAAATCGTGTGATGTGATTTCATCAGCACCAGATTACCATTTCATTCGAGCGAAGAGATAGATAACATCGCAGGTAAATTGTAGACATAAAATGAAAAGTCTAACAAAGATTGGATCCCTGTGTGTAAGGCATCCTTATAATCCTGTCTGTTTAAGTAATCTTGTATTTTAATTACGTTTGTGTATGATCAGGCATCATGAAAGGGTTACGGGGTTTTTTTTAACAAAGATTACATCAGAAATAAATATGAAAATTAGCATATCGTACAGGAAGACGAAAAACAATAAAGATAAGAGGCTCGAGCGAGATACAATGTAATTGTGTTATATGATGATAACACAACTATGAGGTATCTCGGAATGAGCGCTAGTCTTAATGGTTTTTTGAAAAAAAAAATCTTTTCGTGAACAGATTCTGACAAGACGATGAACAAATTTCTGGAAACAAACCTTCATTTCACATATTTTTAATTTAGAAATATTGTGATGTTTTCCAGTACCAATAGTATAAGCGGAAGAAAAATCGCTATGAATCAAATGAATGATTTTATTCTACAACCCTTATCGTGTACGTCCTTACTCTACCTTATCGTGTACGTCCTTTACTCTATAACAGGTCCTTACAAGTCCTTTGTGTATTTACTCTACCATATCGTGTACGTCCTTTACTCTATAACAGGTCCTTACAAGTCCTTTGTGTAGTTACTCTACCTTATCGTGTACGTCCCTAACTCTATAACAGGTCCTCACAAGTCCTTTGTGTAGTTATTCTACCTTATCGTGCACGTCCCTAACTCTATAACAGGTCCTTACAGGTCCTTTGTGTAGTTACTCTACCTTATCGTGTACGTCCTTTACTCTATAACAGGTCCTCACAAGTCCTTTGTGTAGTTATTCTACCTTATCGTGTACGTCCATAGCTCTATAACAGGTCCTTACAAGTCCTTTGTGTAGTTATTCTACCTTATCGTGTACGTCCATAGCTCTATAACAGGTCCTTACAAGTCCTTTGTGTAGTTACTCTACCTTATCGTGTACGTCCTTTACTCTATAACAGGTCCTTACAGGTCCTTTGTGTAGTTATTCTACCTTATCGTGTACGTCCATAGCTCTATAACAGGTCCTTACAAGTCCTTTGTGTAGTTATTCTACCTTATCGTGCACGTCCCTAACTCTATAACAGGTCCTTACAAGTACTTTGTGTAGTTACTCTACCTTATCGTGTACGTCCCTAACTCTATAACAGGTCCTTACAAGTCCTTTGTGTAGTTACTCTACCTTATCGTGTACGTCCCTAACTCTATAACAGGTCCTTACAAGTCCTTTGTGTAGTTACTCTACCTTATCGTGTACGTCCCTAACTCTATAACAGGTCCTTACAAGTCCTTTGTGTAGTTATTCTACCTTATCGTGTACGTCCTTTACTCTATAACAGGTCCTTACAAGTCCTTTGTGTATTTACTCTACCTTATCGTGTACGTCCCTAACTCTATAACAGGTCCTTACTTGATCACAGTCGATGAATCTTAATACGCTTGTCTATCCGGAATACCTGGTCGGTTTCACTCCGTACTATTTGTAGGATTTGTTTGTACACATTTTACCCTTCTTTTATCGGTCTTCAGTTACATTTCCGGTTTCGTTTCCACGACGGGGTATCTTTTTTTAGAATCTTTTCGTTATCTAAAATGAAAATATTTAAGTGATATATATAAAAAAAAAAATAGACATAAACATATCAAAGTGGTGAGTTTACTATTCAGATCTGGAAATTCTTTGTGGAATTGCCAAATTGAGATATATGCGTTAGACTAGTGTCTCTGAGACTTTATAACTTTGGAGGTGAGGGTTAGAGGTTGGAGGTGAGGGTTAGAGGTTGGAGGTGAGGGGTAGAGGTTGGAGGTGAGGGTTAGAGGTTGGAGGTGAGGGTTAGAGGTTGGAGGTGAGGGTTAGAGGTTGGAGGTGAGGGTTAGAGGTTGGAGGTGAGGGTTAGAGGTTGGAGGTGAGGGTTAGAGGTTGGAGGTTGGGTAGATGACGCACATGGACACAGTATGTAGTACTAACACTCGTTAAATACCAAATGCCACTATGTTCCGTTAGGGTACCAATCGGACCAATATATACAGAAAAAACTGGTTTATAATAAATTCCACGGAACCAGAGAAAAAAGCTCGTTATAGGACATTGAAATAAATAAGATTTAGTCGAATTTTGGTATGATATATCAATTGACTTTTTAATCAGCAGAAATTAACTGCAAATCTATTGTCGTAAGAAAGTGTTACTGTTTGGAACAGAAATGTTACCTAGGGTGGGAACCATATACTCCCTGATTAAGGGCTGAGTCTGAAATCTACAAACAGAGATGTTACCTAGGGTGGGGACCATATACTCCCTGATTACGGGCCGAGTCTGAAATCTACAAACAGAGATGTTACCTAGGGTGGGGACCATATACTCCCTGATTAAAGGCCGAGTCTGAAATCTACAAACAGAGATGTTACCTAGGGTGGGGACCATATACTCCCTGATTAAGGGTTTAGTCTGACATCTTGGAACAGTAATGCTACCTAGAGTAGAGATCATATAGAATATGAAGATATGTTTTATATTGTTTGTATATTGTATATTGTAAATACACATATATGGTATATTCAAGGTTAATAAAATTGTACTTATCTTACTTAAATTGGGGATATTTACTTTAGATAAACAAATTAAACCAACATCACCAGAGAATACCGATCGCAATTCTAAATAAATTCGGTAAAATGAGTGACCACCTTGTTTTTGTTATGTCGGTAACGAGTGGATCTGTAGAATTAAACAATTAACTCTCATGTCTTAAAGTAGGTGTGATACGTAACATCTGACTTGGTAAGAAATGTTGTTTAACAAATATAAAAACACACACAAGGCAGGGGAAATATGGCGTAAAATTAAAATGTTAAGGTCGGTACACACAAAAGACACTGTCAAAAACAGAGCACGTGCAGGGGAAATACGACGTAAAATATCAATGTTAAGGTCGGTACACAAAAGAAACTGTCACAAACATAGCACGTGCAATATATATGTTGGGTACAGCCTGCTGTATCGGCCAGGGCTGTTTTAACCAATAGGAGTGGGACAGTAGTTTCCTGAACATCTTGGATTTCCCCAGTGAAACAAAGAATTAGCTTGCCTTATTAGATCATATATAATCTTATCTACCCAGGCCTTGGCTAATCTAATCAGGACAGGGAAACACGGGACTTTTTCTGACACGTATCACGTGTATCGCTGAAATATATTCTTGTATTCTCATTAATTGGAGCATGCAGAGCAGGTATTGTCAGAACAATTTCCCCTTGATCGGGACATTTTATCCTTCTGAGCAATACCTCGACATTATTTCTCCCAAACGTGCTTCTATCATGGCCCCGCATTGTAACTAATTCAATTTTAATGCTCAACTTTCAAACAAGGAGGGGATCGAAGAACAAACAAATTTAAATAATACGTCAAAAACACGGCCAACAGTCAATGCGGGTTTGGTAGCGGACCAGCTCCGTCCCTAATACTACACGATGAACCATACAATTCCCCATCCTCGCAGTTTTTCTTGGTCGTTACTAAACAATGTCACATCGTAATCAGAAATATAGAAGTCACTTATCGTAATATCGGGGTTCTCACAATGGATCGTAAATTGTTTAAAACAGATAATCAATTCACTTTTCCTTGGACGTTTTCTAACATTTTTATTGATTTAAGAAACATCACATATAGCACTTCATTACAAGGTATCCTTTAGAAAGTTTCCATCTCCGTCAAAAAGTCTTGTACGAATTCCGATTCCATAAGAGAAAAACTCAATGATATTCTGACCAACTGGCTACATTCTGTGACCGCCCGACTATATTTTCTGACCGCCCGACTATATTTTCTGACCGCCCGACTATATTTTCTGACCGCTCGACTATATTTTCTGACCACCTACCGGCTATATTTTCTGACCGCCCGACTATATTTTCTGACCGCTCGACTATATTTTCTGACCGCTCGACTATATTTTCTGACCACCTACCGGCTATATTTTCTGACCGCCCGACTATATTTTCTGACCGACTGACTATATTATCTGACTGACCGGCTATATTTTTTGACCGATCGGCTGTATTTTCTGACCGCCCGACTATATTTTCTGACCACCTACCGGCTATATTTTCTGACCGACCGACTATATTTTCTGACCGCCCGACTATATTTTCTGACCGTCCAGCTATATGTTCTGACCGCCCGCCTTTACTTTCTGACCACCCGACTATATTTTCTGACCACCTACCGGCTATATTTTCTGACCGACCGACTATATTTTCTGACCGACCGGCTATATTTTCTGACCACCTACCGGCTATATTTTCTGACCGCCCGACTATATTTTCTGACCACCTACCGGCTATATTTTCTGACCGACCGACTATATTTTCTGACCGCCCGACTATATTTTCTGACCGTCCAGCTATATGTTCTGACCGCCCGCCTTTACTTTCTGACCACCCGACTATATTTTCTGACCACCTACCGGCTATATTTTCTGACCGACCGGCTATATTTTCTGACCGCCCGACTATATTTTCTGACCGACCGGCTATATTTTCTGACCACCTACCGGCTATATTTTCTGACCGACCGGCTGTATTTTCTGACCGCCCGACTATATTTTCTGACCACCAACCGGCTATATTTTCTGATCGACCGGCTGTATTTTCTGACCACCCGACTATATTTTCTGACCGACCGGCTATATTTTCTGACCACCTACCGGCTATATTTTCTGACCACCCGACTATATTTTCTGACCGCCCGACTATATTTTCTGACCGACCGGCTATAATTTCTGACCGCCCGACTATATTTTCTGACCGCCCGACTATATTTTCTGACCGCTCGACTATATTTTCTGACCGCCCGGCTATATTTTCTGACCGCCCGACTATATTTTCTGACCGCCCGACTATATTTTCTGACCGACCGAATATATTTTCTGACCGACCGGATATATTTTCTGACCGACCGACTATATTTTCTGACCGCCCGACTATATTTTCTGACCACCCGGCTGTATTTTCTGACCGACCGACTATATTTTCTGACCGTCCAACTATATTTTCTGACCGCCCGACTATATTTTCTGACCGACCGACTATATTTTCTGACCGACCGGCAATATTTTCTGACTGTCCAGCTATATTTTCTGACCGACCGACTATATTTTCTGACCGCCCGACTATATTTTCTGACCGCCCGACTATATTTTCTGACCGCCCGACTATATTTTCTGACCGACTGGCTATATTTTCTGACCGTCCAGCTATATTTTCTGACCGCCCGACTATATTTTCTGACCGCCCGGCTATATTTTCTGACCATCCAGCTATATTTTCTAACCGTCCAGTTATATCTTAGAATCATAATTATAGGTGAACATTTTATTTGGTTAGATTCGATTCCACACAGTATGGTCTTACCATTGTTTGTGTCCTCAAAGGAACCGCTGCAGTTTCACATCATTTACACTTCCTTCGCCATCAATACTTCCCACCAAACGTGATCGAGATCCATTAACATTCATGTCAAAGACATCTGTCTTTATTTCCAATATTCCCAAAATTTGATAAATTTGCAACCCTACGTTAACACAGAGTTGCCTCCCCTTTACCCACCAATGTTCCAGACCAATCTGAATTCTCTTCCCCAAAGGATGCTGCACACAAAGTTTACTCATCATCCCTGTTTTCGTATAGAAGAAGTATTTGTCCTCTGGAACAGGGCCGGGACATGCCCTTCGTTTACACTACATTGAATTGCCAAAAGACTTCTCCAGACCAAAGGACCAGGTCAAAACTCACGTACATAGCATAGCAGTGTGTTTCATTTTCTACGATGTACATTTGTATTTTATTACGGAGACAGATTTATATAAGTGTCTATCACTTGTTTCTGAATCCCTTTTCGTTGTATGTCTTACCGTGTCAAGGAAAGAAATAAAATCGAAAGTTATTAGAGAGGGAATATATATTAACCGATGTTCCGTGCACATGGATAGCATTATATTGTGTTCAACTAGTTTCTATACACAGATTCTGGCTCTATACTGTAAAACTCCGGATATGGGTCTCCCCGGTATTCGGGCCTAATTGTATTATACATGAACAAATTTCATAACAGAAAAGGTGCCTTGCAGCAGTTGTACATAATTTCGCTAGTAAAATCTGTTAATTTCCGTATATTTTTATCCAAATTTGACGTTTGATTTACAAATTGTAACGTATTCCCGTATTTTACACAGAACTTTACCCCTCAGGATTAAAATAAACTCAGTTATATTTTGGCTTTGCGTAACCCTCATGTTTGAAACTGAACTTAGAATAGCAGGCTGTGATTGAAATAGGGTTAGGATTTCCTCTCAAGCTGCTTTGAGTTTATACTTACAGACAGAACGAGGTTTGTGGCATGCTGGTAGCCGGGCTTCCCTATCCATCATGATCAGGGTTATCGGATTATAGGCCACCTCAATACCCTCAAGATTTAACACTAGTCTAAGACAAACCCTCACGGACATCCTCCAGCGATCAGAAGATAACAATATATCATCACAACTTTCAAATACAATAACTATATTTCCCAAGATTAAAATCAAAATGTTTTTTTTTCAAGAATGAAGTTCATTCATCATTTATCATATTGACTTTTTTAAAAATTATTATGGAACTAAATAAAACCGAATAGCATTTATTATCTGAATATGAAAAAATAGATATAACACAATGCACATACACGTATAGCCCTAAAAGAGTTTACAAAACTAAAAAAAACAATTCTATGAAACAACAATTTAGAGAGTTATTTCCGGATAAAAAGTGATGTACAGAGAATGTTACTTCCGGATACAAAGTAATGTACAGAGAATGTTACTTCCGGATAAAAAGTGATGTACAGAGAATGTTACTTCCGGATAAAAAGTGATGTACAGAGAATGTTATTTCCGGATAAACGTGATGTACAGAGAATGTTACTTCCGGATAAAAAGTGATGTACAGAGAATGTTACTTCCGGATAAAAAGTGATGTACAGAGAATGTTACTTCCGGATAAAAAGTGATGTACAGAGAATGTTACTTCCGGATAAAAAGTGATGTACAGAGAATGTTACTTCCGGATACAAAGTAATGTACAGGGAATGTTACTTCCGGACAAACGTGATGTACAGAGAATGTTACTTCCGGATAAAAAGTGATGTACAAAGAATGTTACTTCCGGACAAACGTGATATACAGAGAATGTTACTTCTGGATAAAAAGTGATGTACAGAGAATGTTACTTCCGGATAAAAAGTGATGTACAGAGAATGTTACTTCCGGACAAACGTGATATACAGAGAATGTTACTTCTGGATAAAAAGTGATGTACAGAGAATGTTACTTCCGGATAAAAAGTGATGTACAGAGAATGTTACTTCCGGATAAAAAGTGATGTACAGAGAATGTTACTTCCGGACAAACGTGATGTACAGGGAATGTTTTTTTTATATATATAATTTTAATTTTAATGAATTATCGGCGAAACATTGATATACTGGTGTTTGTGAGTAAGCTTATTAAAAACGGGTTTCTTTGAGTTTCTGAATATCATCCATATCAGATACATTTGCGAGTCATCCCAAAGTATAAAATTTGGAATGTCGAAATGGAAAACCATCAATCTCAAGTGAGGAATTATGTGGGGCTTCCGGAATCAAAAGGCGGGTTCGATTAGCGGATACAAGATCGTAGAATTGAGAAAATTAATTTCACAAAATTAAGTTATGTTCTGTTAATCTATGAATCACATGCTTTTTATCTAATTTGGTTCAAGGTCCCGCCAGAAATTCTGTCTACTAAATTCGAGAGTTCCCACAATGGTTACATGTATGTTACCACAGGACGTTTGTCTTTGTCATCCCACAGACACGGTTAGAAAGCGATATGTAAATTATGATGATTTGTAGTAACGTCATCCCACAGACACGGTTAGAAGGCGATATGTAAATTATGATGATTTGTAGTAATGTCATCCCACAGACACGGTTAGATGGCGATATGTAAATTATGATGATTTGTAGTAATGTCATCCCACAGACATGGTTAGGAGGCGATATGTAAATTATGATGATTTGTAGTAATGTCATCCCACAGACACGGTTAGATGGCGATATGTAAATTATGATGATTTGTAGTAATGTCATCCCACAGACACGGTTAGGAGGCGATATGTAAATTATGATGATTTGTAGTAATGTCATCCCACAGACACGGTTAGAAGGCGATATGTAAATTATGACGATTTGTAGTAATGTCATCCCACAGACACGGTTAGATGGCGATATGTAAATTATGATGATTTGTAGTAATGTCATCCCACAGACACGGTTAGATGGCGATATGTAAATTATGATAATTTGTAGTAATGTCATCCCACAGACATGGTTAGAAGGCGATATGTAAATTATGATGATTTGTAGTAATGTCATCCCACAGACACGGTTAGGAGGCGATATGTAAATTATGATAATTTGTAGTAATGTCATCCCACAGACATGGTTAGAAGGCGATATGTAAATTATGATGATTTGTAGTAATGTCATCCCACAGACACGGTTAGAAGGCGATATGTAAATTATGATGATTTGTAGTAATGTCATCCCACAGACACGGTTAGATGGCGATATGTAAATTATGACGATTTGTAGTAATGTCATCCTACAGACATGGTTAGATGGCGATATGTAAATTATGATGATTTGTAGTAATGTCATCACACAGACATGGTTAGATGGCGATATGTAAATTATGATGATTTGTAGTAATGTCATCACACAGACATGGTTAGATGGCGATATGTAAATTATGATGATTTGTAGTAATGTCATCACACAGACACGGTTAGATGGCGATATGTAAATTATGATGATTTGTAGTAATGTCATCACACAGACATGGTTAGAAGGCGATATGTAAATTATGATGATTTGTAGTAATGTCATCACACAGACACGGTTAGAAGACGATATGTAAATTATGATGATTTGTAGTAATGTCATCACACAGACACGGTTAGGAGGCGATATGTAAATTATGATGATTTGTAATAATGTCATCCCACAGACACGGTTAGATGGCGATATGTAAATTATGACGATTTGTAGTAATGTCATCCCACAGACACGGTTAGATGGCGATATGTAAATTATGATAATTTGTAGTAATGTCATCCCACAGACATGGTTAGAAGGCGATATGTAAATTATGATGATTTGTAGTAATGTCATCCCACAGACACGGTTAGGAGGCGATATGTAAATTATGATAATTTGTAGTAATGTCATCCCACAGACATGGTTAGAAGGCGATATGTAAATTATGATGATTTGTAGTAATGTCATCCCACAGACACGGTTAGATGGCGATATGTAAATTATGATGATTTGTAGTAATGTCATCACACAGACATGGTTAGATGGCGATATGTAAATTATGATGATTTGTAGTAATGTCATCACACAGACACGGTTAGATGGCGATATGTAAATTATGATGATTTGTAGTAATGTCATCACACAGACATGGTTAGAAGGCGATATGTAAAGTATGATGATTTGTAGTAATGTCATCCCACAGACACGGTTAGAAGACGATATGTAAATTATGATGATTTGTAGTAATGTCATCACACAGACACGGTTAGGAGGCGATATGTAAATTATGATGATTTGTAATAATGTCATCCCACAGACACGGTTAGATGGCGATATGTAAATTATGACGATTTGTAGTAATGTCATCCCACAGACATGGTTAGATGGCGATATGTAAATTATGATGATTTGTAGTAATGTCATCCCACAGACACGGTTAGGAGGCGATATGTAAATTATGATGATTTGTAGTAATGTCATCCCACAGACACGGTTAGAAGGCGATATGTAAATTATGATGATTTGTAGTAATGTCATCCCACAGACATGGTTAGAAGGCGATATGTAAATTATGATGATTTGTAGGAATCAGTCTCTCGTCAAGTGTAGCCTCACATTTCACTGGAACACTTGACACTTCAAATTTAACTCAATAAACATAGCTGGTTATCAGTATATTTACAAAGTTTACTTCCTAATCCTTGAATCAATAATTATCAGAATGGCTATTCAAAATCGATAGTGATCGATAATGATTGTCTGTACGGCAGTGTTGTGACCTTATAGGTGATGTGACCTTATATGTGATGTGACTTATAAAGCCGTCACTAACAACAGTGATGTGACCTAATAAAGCCGTCACTAACAACAGTGATGTGACCTTATAAAGCCGTCACTAACAACAGTGATGTGACCTAATAAAGCCGTCACTAACAACAGTGATGTGACCTTATAAGTGATGTGACCTTATAAGTGATGTGACCTTATAAAGCCGTCACTAACAACAGTGATGTGACCTTATATGTGATGTGACCTTATAAGTGATGTGACCTTATAAGTGATGTGACCTTATAAGTGATGTGACCTTATAAAGCCGTCACTAACAACAGTGATGTGACCTTATAAAGCCGTCACTAACAACAGTGATGTGACCTTATAAAGCCGTCACTAACAACAGTGATGTGACCTTATAAAGCCGTCACTAACAACAGTGATGTGACCTTATAAAGCCTCCACTAACAACAGTGATGTGACCTTATAAAGCCGTCACTAACAACAGTGATGTGACCTAATAAAGCCGTCACTAACAACAGTGATGTGACCTAATAAAGCCGTCACTAACAACAGTGATGTGACCTTATAAAGCCGTCACTAACAACAGTGATGTGACCTAATAAAGCCGTCACTTACAACAGTGATGTGACCTAATAAAGCCGTCACTAACAACAGTGATGTGACCTAATAAAGCCGTCACTAACAACAGTGATGTGACCTAATAAAGCCGTCACTAACAACAGTGATGTGACCTAATAAAGCCGTCACTAACAACAGTGATGTGACCTTATAAAGCCGTCACTAACAACAGTGATGTGACCTAATAAAGCCGTCACTAACAACAGTGATGTGACCTAATAAAGCCGTCACTAACAACAGTGATGTGACCTTATAAAGCCGTCACTAACAACAGTGATGTGACCTAATAAAGCCGTCACTAACAACAGTGATGTGACCTTATAAGTGATGTGACCTTATAAGTGATGTGACCTTATAAGTGATGTGACCTTATAAGTGATGTGACCTTATAAAGCCGTCACTAACAACAGTGATGTGACCTTATATGTGATGTGACTTTAAGTGATTGACTTAGTGATGTGACCTTAATAAAGCCGTCACTAACACAGTGATGTGACCTATAAAGCCGTCACTAACAACAGTGATGTGACCTTATAAAGCCGTCACTAACAACAGTGATGGTGACCTATAACAGCCGTCACTACAACTTGTGACCTTATAAGTGATGTGACCTTATAAAGCCGTCACTAACAACAGTGATGTGACCTTATAAAGCCGTCACTAACAACAGTGATGTGACCTTATCATGCCGTCACTAACAACAGTGATGTGGCTTGATAAAGCCGTCACTAACAACAGTGATGTGACCTGATAAAGCCGTCACTTACAACAGTGATGTGACCTTATAAAGGTATACGACTGATAGACCTAAATGCCGTCACTAACACAGTGATGTGACCTTATAAAGCCGTCACTAACAACAGTGATGTGACCTAATAAAGCCGTCACTAACAACAGTGATGTGACCTTATAAAGCCGTCACTAACAACAGTGATGTGACCTAATAAAGCCGTCACTAACAACAGTGATGTGACGTAATAAAGCCGTCACTAACAACAGTGATGTGACCTTATCAAGCCGTCACTAACAACAGTGATGTGACCTAATAAAGCCGTCACTAACAACAGTGATGTGACCTTATAAAGCCATCACTAACAACAGTGATGTGACCTTATAAAGCCGTCACTAACAACAGTGATGTGACCTGATAAAGCCGTCACTAACAACAGTGATATGACCTAATAAAGCCGTCACTAACAACAGTGATGTGACCTTATAAAGCCGTCACTAACAACAGTGATGTGACCTTATAAAGCCGTCACTAACAACAGTGATGTGACCTAATAAAGCCGTCACTAACAACAGTGATGCGACCTTATCAAGCCGCCACTAACAACAGTGATGTGACCTAATAAAGCCGTCACTAACAACAGTGATGTGACCTTATAAAGCCGTCACTAACAACAGTGATGTGACCTTAATAAAGCCGTCACTAACAACAGTTGATGTGACCTAATAAGCCGTCCCTAACAACAGTGATGTGACCTAATAAAGCCGTCACTAACAACAGTGATGTGACCTAATATAAGCCGTCACTAACAACAGTGATGTGACCTAATAAAGCCGTCACTAACAACTTCACAACATTGATGTGACCTAACAAAGCCGTCATTAACAACAGTGATGTGACCTTATCAAAGCCGTCACTAACAACAGTGATGTGACCTAATAAAGCCGTCACTAACAACAGTGATGTGACCTAATAAAGCCGCCACTAACAACAGTGATGTGACCTAATAAAGCCGTCACTAACAACAGTGATGTGACCTAATAAAGCCGTCACTAACAACTTCACAACATTGATGTGACCTAACAAAGCCGTCATTAACAACAGTGATGTGACCTAATAAAGCCGTCACTAACAACAGTGATGTGACCTATAAAGCCGTCACTAACAACAGTGATGTGACCTAATAAAGCCGTCACTAACAACAGTGATGTGACCTAATAAAGCCGCCACTAACAACAGTGATGTGACCTAATAAAGCCGTCACTAACAACAGTGATGTGACCTAATAAAGCCGTCACTAACAACAGTGATGTGACCTTATAAAGCCGTCACTAACAACAGTGATGTGACCTAACAAAGCCGTCATTAACAACAGTGATGTGACCTAATAAAGCCGTCACTAACAACAGTGATGTGACCTAATAAAGCCGTCATTAACAACAGTGATGTGACCTAATAAAGCCGCCACTAACAACAGTGATGTGACCTAATAAAGCCGTCACTAACAACAGTGATGTGACCTTATAAAGCCGCCACTAACAACAGTGATGTGACCTTATAAAGCCGTCAGTAACAACTTCACAACAGTGATATGACCTAATAAAGCCGCCACTAACAACAGTGATGTGACCTTATAAAGCCGTCACTAACAACAGTGATGTGACCTTATAAAGCCGTCACTAACAACAGTGATGTGACCTTATAAAGCCGTCACTAACAACAGTGATGTGACCTTATAAAGCCGTCACTTACAACAGTGATGTGACCTTATAAAGCCGCCACTAACAACTTCACAACAGTGATGTGACCTTATAAAGCCGTCACTAACAACAGTGATGTGACCTAACAAAGCTGCCATTAACAACAGTGATGTGACCTAACAAAGCTGCCATTAACAACAGTGATGTGACCTAACAAAGCTGCCATTAACAACAGTGATGTGACCTAACAAAGCCGCCATTAACAACAGTGATGTGACCTAATAAAGCCGTCACTAACAACAGTGATGTGACCTAATAAAGCCGTCACTAACAACAGTGATGTGACCTAATAAAGCCGCCATTAACAACAGTGATGTGACCTAATAAAGCCGTCACTAACAACAGTGATGTGACCTAATAAAGCCGTCACTAACAATGCTTGATTGATTTGAATGAGATTGGCGCTGAAAAAACACCCTCATGTTCAAACTTTTACTTCACCTCTAACAAATTTAAGATAGAGTTTGTGTTTAAGGGGACAAAAGAACGGAAGGCATGACAAATGTAGCCTCATTCTGCTGAACATCGGGATTTAGGGTACGGTATGTCCAGCAAGCTTAAACATTTCCAAAGAACATCCACCCCAAACATCTCTTCAACGAACAATAATAAAAATGTTTGTAACTTTGTTGTACACGTAATTTGATTATTTATTTATTTATTTATCTTTTTATTATTTATTTATTCATTCTTTTTTTATATATTTCCGTCAGGTTACAAGCTGTTTTAAGGTGCAAGAATATATCCCGAATAATCTATATCACAGTGTTTTCAGTTGATCGACAGCTGTATTTCACCCTGACACATTTAAGATGTCCGTCTTCCCCGGAGTGTATCACTATCATGCTGTTCCCATCATTGATGTTGTGTCTGATCTTCACGGATAGAAACAAAAGTGAATCCGGATTTTCAGTTGAATTCTGTAGTCCTCACCTTGACATAAGTATCAGTTGTGTGTAAACAGATGGAATCAGTTCGTCTATAGCTGGATCATTTTGGGACATTTGTCTTGAACTAAACAAGTCATGAAAGAGAAAAAAAACTACAGTTTGTATGGGAAACCGTCATAACCGGCCTAAATTGTTCTTTGCACTGACATGTTACTCATTAAGTCAAAGCTGAGTTAACAGGGCTGATTAGGGTGGGCGGGTGGCACAGAGGTAACACACTTGCCATTCACCTAGGCGGCCGGGGTTAGATTCCGCGATCGGACGTGAAAAGGTATGGGTCACCTTCTCGACCACGTGGGTTTTACCCGAGTACAATTTGTACTTCGGTTTCCTCCCACAGTAGGACCCCTGCACGCTTCTATCCGGGCCAACAAGCGTGATTATTTATAAGTTAATATAACTTGCTTCGCAATTGTTGTAAAATAAATAAAGTTTACTTTTTTTAACAGGAAATAGGTATCTGTCAGGTGAATTTTTTAAGATACAACTTCGGGATAAGCGGTAAGTTTATTTAAAATTTGGTCATGAGATGTCCGTACTGTCGATGTTTCTGAGGATGGCCTATAAGGTATTTTGTTGAGAACGATGAGTTCTGGTTGGGACCAGATAAATACTTCGTGCTTAACGGAAAATTTTGGTTATCAGAGCTCGAGAAAACAAAATTTGACATATTTCATGTTAAACAAAACTGTTTAGTTTGATGTATGATTTGGCTGTGACTTACAGATGTTTTCTTTAGATTTTATTACGAAAATTGTACGCAAAACATTTAAATACTCCGTTGAGAATTCCCAAACACTGCTCAAATTGTTAAAAATGGCCACATATCATTGTAACAAGCGATAATAAAACAATGGTGTTATTACCCACGTGACAATCTAGCCGTGCCAATCTAGCCGACATTATTGAAAAACTAAGTTATCACATAAATGATTATTTTTTTCAGAATTACTCACAGGAATTCGTTTGATTTTGTTACCTAAAGTTTTGATAGGAAGTCTAATATTTCTTATTTCTTTTCTTAGTTTCGCCATATGTGGCCAACCGCGAGGGGATAAAAAGCTATCTACACAACACATAAAGAGATGCGATCAAATATGAAAAAGACACTACTTCAAACTTTATCTTTTCACACATGCAGGAACTGACATCAAATCGGCCTCGGAAGGAAAATAGAGAGCCGATCATTACACCTCTCGATTTATATCAAATTGACATTTGGTCAAAATCATAGTTATGTGATAATTAATCGTAATGGCGTTATTCCCCGAGGTGTACTTTAACAGAAAATGAGAAATGAAACAGACATTTTTATCAACAGGGTCCTAAAAGACAGGTCACAAAGGAAGCTCTTCAATGATATCAATACGGATATTTTCCAGACGAGCGATATATATTAAGTTAATTATGAAATCTTCACGCATGTATCCAAATTCTCACATGGACCGTAAAAGATCTTAAGAAAATAATTCAAGACATGCTTATCCGATAAGTAATGAGTAATCTGGAAATTCTACGTGTGATATGTCATCGGAAAGTCTGAGATTACAAACCCCTGTCTACACCTCATATCACAGTAAAGTCTTCAATATAGTTATAGGTTAAAGGTCAAAGACTGAAACTAAACCCCTACCAATACGTCATATCACAGTAAAGGCTTCAATATAGTTACAGGTTAAAGGTCAAAGTCTGAGATTACAAACCCCTGTTTACACCTCATATCACAGTGAAGTCTTCAATATAGTTATAGGTTAAAGGTCAAAGCCTGAAATTAAACCCCTACCAATACGTCATATCACAGTAAAGTCTTCAATATAGTTATAGGTTAAAGGTCAAAGCCTGAGATTACAAACCCCTGTCTACACCTCATATCACAGTAAAGTCTTCAATATAGTTATAGGTTAAAGGTCAAATACTGAAATTAAACCCCTACCAATACCCCATATCACAGTAAAGTCTTCAATAAAGTCACAGGTTAAAGGTCAAAGACTGAGATTATAAACCCCTATCAATACGTTATATCACAGTAAAGTCTTCAATATAGTTATAGGTTAAAGGTCAAAGTTCCAGACGTACGTTTCAAAAATTTTAAAAGTCAGACATTGATTGATTTTATGTTATAGCTCGAAACAAAGTTGTAATACTTTCCCCAGAAAAAATCACCGCATTACCTAGTTCCATGACACGTAAAACTGTGGAGGGACCTGGTGTATATCTCTATCAAAGTATTTCACTGTATCTTCAATTTCAACATTAGGTTCAGTTATTTCTAAATTGTTGTGCAGGATTTCCCCGAAAAATTTTTAACATATTGTTCTATTGACGGAGAATATAACGAAGCATTATTTCCTATAGCTGTCCTAGTCAAGCGTTTTCACACTGATTGTCCGAGTACAACAGTTCCATGTTCAAAAGCCCGACTTTTCCTTTGATCATACATTGTATGTTAATGGACCGTATAACCCATCTTATCCGAACTCGACCAGATTCTTCTGCTGGTGGACTGTACGTCCCCGAGGTTTCTTGTTACCCTATAGGTGGACTGTACGTCCCGAGGTTTGTTGTTACCCTACAGGTGGACTGTACGTCCCCGAGGTTTGTTGTTACCCTACTGGTGGACTGTACGTCCCCGAGGTTTGTTGTTACCCTACTGGTGGACTGTACGTCCCCGAGGTTTGTTGTTACCCTACTGGTGGACTGTACGTCCCCGAGGTTTGTTGTTACCCTATAGGTGGACTGTACGTCCCCGAGGTTTGTTGTTACCCTATAGGTGGACTGTACGTCCCCGAGGTTTGTTGTTACCCTATAGGTGGACTGTACGTCCCCGAGGTTTGTTGTTACCCTACTGGTGGACTGTACGTCCCCGAGGTTTGTTGTTACCCTACAGGTGGACTGTACGTCCCCGAGGTTTGTTGTTACCCTACATGTGTACTGTACGTCCTCGAGGTTTGTTGTTACCCTACAGGTGGACTGTACGTCCCCGAGGTTTGTTGTTACCCTATAGGTGGACTGTACGTCCCCGAGGTTTGTTGTTACCCTATAGGTGGACTGTACGTCCCCGAGGTTTGTTGTTACCCTATAGGTGGACTGTACGTCCCCGAGGTTTGTTGTTACCCTACTGGTGGACTGTACGTCCCCGAGGTTTGTTGTTACACTACAGGTGGACTGTACGTCCCCGAGGTTTGTTGTTACCCTACATGTGTACTGTACGTCCTCGAGGTTTGTTGTTACCCTACAGGTGGACTGTACGTCCCCGAGGTTTGTTGTTACCCTACAGGTGGACTGTACGTCCCCGAGGTTTGTTGTTACCCTACTGGTGGACTGTACGTCCCCGAGGTTTGTTGTTACCCTACTGGTGGACTGTACGTCCCCGAGGTTTGTTGTTACCCTACTGGTGGACTGTACGTCCCCGAGGTTTGTTGTTACCCTATATGTGGAATGTACGTCCCCGAGGTTTGTTGTTACACTACTGGTGTACTGTACGTCCCCGAGGTTTGTTGTTACACTACTGGTGGACTGTAGGTCCCCGAGGTTTGTTGTTACCCTACTGGTGGACTGTACATCCCCGAGGTTTGTTGTTACCCTACTGGTGGACTGTACGTCCCCGAGGTTTGTCGTTACCCTATAGGTGGACTGTACGTCCCCTAGGTTTGTTGTTACCCTACTGGTGGACTGTACGTCCCCGAGGTTTGTTGTTATCCTACAGGTGTACTGTAAGTCCCCGAGGTTTGTTGTTACACTACTGGTGGACTGTACGTCCCCGAGGTTTGTTGTTACCCTGCTGGTGGACTGTACGTCCCCGAGGTTTGTTGTTATCCTACAGGTGTACTGTAAGTCCCCGAGGTTTGTTGTTACCCTACAGGTGTACTGTAAGTCCCCGAGGTTTGTTGTTACACTACTGGTGGACTGTACGTCCCCGAGGTTTGTTGTTACCTACTGGTAGACTGTACGTCCCCGAGGTTTGTTGTTACCCTACTGGTGGACTGTACATCCCCGAGGTTTGTTGTTACCCTATAGGTGTACTGTACGTCCCCGAGGTTTGTTGTTACCTACTGGTGGAATGTACGTCCCCGAGGTTTGTTGTTACACTACTGGTGTACTGTACGTCCCCGAGGTTTGTTGTTACCCTATACGTGGACTGTACGCCCCCGAGGTTTGTTGTTACCCTACTGGTGGACTGTATATCCCCGAGGTTTGTTGTTACCCTACTGGTGGACTGTACATCCCCGAGGTTTGTTGTTACACTACTGGTGGACTGTACGTCCCCGAGGTTTGTTGTTACACTACTGGTGTACTGTACGTCCCCGAGGTTTGTTGTTACACTATAGGTGGACTGTACGTCCCCGAGGTTTGTTGTTACACTACTGGTGGACTGTACGTCCCCGAGGTTTGTTGTTACCCTACTGGTGGACTGTACGTCCCCGAGGTTTGTTGTTACACTACTGGTGGACTGTACGTCCCCGAGGTTTGTTGTTACCCTATAGGTGGACTGTACGTCCCCTAGGTTTGTTGTTACCCTATAGGTGGACTGTACGTCCCCGAGGTTAACCGTTACCCTATAGGTGTACTGTACGTCCCCGAGGTTTGTTGTTACCCTACTGGTGGACTGTACGTCCCCGAGGTTTGTTGTTACCCTACTGGTGGACTGTACGTCCCCGAGGTTTGTTGTTACCCTACTGGTGGACTGTACGTCCCCTAGGTTTGTTGTTACACTACTGGTGTACTGTACGTCCCCGAGGTTTGTTGTTACCCTACTGGTGGACTGTACGTCCCCGAGGTTTGTTGTTACCCTACTGGTGGACTGTACGTCCCCGAGGTTTGTTGTTACACTACTGGTGGACTGTACGTCCCCGAGGTTTGTTGTTACACTACTGGTGGACTGTACGTCCCCGAGGTTTGTTGTTACCCTACTGGTGGACTGTACGTCCCCGAGGTTTGTTGTTACACTACTGGTGGACTGTACGTCCCCGAGGTTTGTTGTTACCCTATAGGTGGACTGTACGTCCCTTAGGTTTGTTGTTACCCTATAGGTGGACTGTACGTCCCCGAGGTTAACCGTTACCCTATAGGTGTACTGTACGTCCCCGAGGTTTGTTGTTACCCTACTGGTGGACTGTACGTCCCCGAGGTTTGTTGTTACACTACTGGTGGACTGTACGTCCCCGAGGTTTGTTGTTACCCTACTGGTGGACTGTACGTCCCCGAGGTTTGTTGTTACCCTACTGGTGGACTGTACGTCCCCGAGGTTTGTTGTTACCCTACTGGTGGACTGTACGTCCCCTAGGTTTGTTGTTACCCTACTGGTGTACTGTACGTCCCTGAGGTTTGTTGTTACCCTATAGTTGGACTGTACGTCCCCGAGGTTTGTTGTTAAACTACTGGTGGACTGTACGTCCCCGAGGTTTGTTGTTACCCTTCTGGTGGACTGTACGTCCCCGAGGTTTGCTGTTACCCTACAGGTGGACTGTACGTCCCCGAGGTTTGTTGTTACCCTACTGGTGGACTGTACGTCCCCGAGGTTTGTTGTTACCCTATAGGTGGACTGTACGTCCCCGAGGTTTGTTGTTACCCTACTGGTGGACTGTACGTCCCCTAGGTTTGTTGTTACACTACTGGTGTACTGTACGTCCCCGAGGTTTGTTGTTACCCTACTGGTGGACTGTACGTCCCCGAGGTTTGTTGTTACCTACTGGTAGACTGTACGTCCCCGAGGTTTGTTGTTACCCTACTGGTGGACTGTACATCCCCGAGGTTTGTTGTTACCCTATAGGTGTACTGTACGTCCCCGAGGTTTGTTGTTACCTACTGGTGGAATGTACGTCCCCGAGGTTTGTTGTTACACTACTGGTGTACTGTACGTCCCCGAGGTTTGTTGTTACCCTATACATGGACTGTACGCCCCCGAGGTTTGTTGTTACCCTACTGGTGGACTGTATATCCCCGAGGTTTGTTGTTACCCTACTGGTGGACTGTACATCCCCGAGGTTTGTTGTTACACTACTGGTGGACTGTACGTCCCCGAGGTTTGTTGTTACACTACTGGTGTACTGTACGTCCCCGAGGTTTGTTGTTACACTATAGGTGGACTGTACGTCCCCGAGGTTTGTTGTTACACTACTGGTGGACTGTACGTCCCCGAGGTTTGTTGTTACCCTACTGGTGGACTGTACGTCCCCGAGGTTTGTTGTTACCCTACTGGTGGACTGTACGTCCCCGAGGTTTGTTGTTACCCTATAGGTGGACTGTACGTCCCCGAGGTTTGTTGTTACCCTATAGGTGGACTGTACGTCCCCGAGGTTTGTTGTTACCCTATAGGTGGACTGTACGTCCCCGAGGTTTGGTGTTACCCTACTGGTGGACTGTACGTCCCCGAGGTTTGTTGTTACCCTACAGGTGGACTGTACGTCCCCGAGGTTTGTTGTTACCCTACATGTGTACTGTACGTCCTCGAGGTTTGTTGTTACCCTACAGGTGGACTGTACGTCCCCGAGGTTTGTTGTTACCCTATAGGTGGACTGTACGTCCCCGAGGTTTGTTGTTACCCTATAGGTGGACTGTACGTCCCCGAGGTTTGTTGTTACCCTATAGGTGGACTGTACGTCCCCGAGGTTTGTTGTTACCCTACTGGTGGACTGTACGTCCCCGAGGTTTGTTGTTACACTACAGGTGGACTGTACGTCCCCGAGGTTTGTTGTTACCCTACAGGTGTACTGTACGTCCCCGAGGTTTGTTGTTACCCTACAGGTGGACTGTACGTCCCCGAGGTTTGTTGTTACCCTACAGGTGGACTGTACGTCCCCGAGGTTTGTTGTTACCCTACTGGTGGACTGTACGTCCCCGAGGTTTGTTGTTACCCTACTGGTGGACTGTACGTCCCCGAGGTTTGTTGTTACCCTACTGGTGGACTGTACGTCCCCGAGGTTTGTTGTTACCCTATATGTGGAATGTACGTCCCCGAGTTTGTTGTTACACTACTGGTGTACTGTACGTCCCCGAGGTTTGTTGTTACACTACTGGTGGACTGTAGGTCCCCGAGGTTTGTTGTTACCCTACTGGTGGACTGTACATCCCCGAGGTTTGTTGTTACCCTACTGGTGGACTGTACGTCCCCGAGGTTTGTCGTTACCCTATAGGTGGACTGTACGTCCCCTAGGTTTGTTGTTACCCTACTGGTGGACTGTACGTCCCCGAGGTTTGTTGTTATCCTACAGGTGTACTGTAAGTCCCCGAGGTTTGTTGTTACACTACTGGTGGACTGTACGTCCCCGAGGTTTGTTGTTACCCTGCTGGTGGACTGTAACGTCCCCGAGGTTTGTTGTTATCCTACAGGTGTACTGTAAGTCCCCGAGGTTTGTTGTTACCCTACAGGTGTACTGTAAGTCCCCGAGGTTTGTTGTTACACTACTGGTGGACTGTACGTCCCCGAGGTTTGTTGTTACCTACTGGTAGACTGTACGTCCCCGAGGTTTGTTGTTACCCTACTGGTGGACTGTACATCCCCGAGGTTTGTTGTTACCCTATAGGTGTACTGTACGTCCCCGAGGTTTGTTGTTACCTACTGGTGGAATGTACGTCCCCGAGGTTTGTTGTTACACTACTGGTGTACTGTACGTCCCCGAGGTTTGTTGTTACCCTATACGGTGGACTGTACGCCCCCGAGGTTTGTTGTTACCCTACTGGTGGACTGTATAGCCCCGAGGTTTGTTGTTACCCTACTGGTGGACTGTACAGTCCCCGAGGTTTGTTGTTACACTACTGGTGGACTGTACGTCCCCGAGGTTTGTTGTTACACTACTGGTGTACTGTACGTCCCCGAGGTTTGTTGTTACCCTATAGGTGGACTGTACGTCCCCGAGGTTTGTTGTTACCCTACTGGTGGACTGTACGTCCCCGAGGTTTGTTGTTACCCTACTGGTGGACTGTACGTCCCCGAGGTTTGTTGTTACACTACTGGTGGACTGTACGTCCCGAGGTTTGTTGTTACCCTATGGTGGACTGTACGTCCCCGAGGTTTGTTGTTACACTACATGGTGGACTGTACGTCCCCGAGGTTTGTTGTTACCCTATAGGTGGACTGTACGTCCCCGAGGTTTGTTGTTACCCTATAGGTTGGACGTGTACGTCCCGAGTTTACCGTTACCCTATAGGTGTACTGTACGTCCCCGAGGTTTGTTGTTACCCTACTGGTGGACTGTACGTCCCCGAGGTTTGTTGTTATTTGACTGGTGGACTGTACGTCCCCGAGGTTTGTTGTTACCCTACTGGTGGACTGTACGTCCCCGAGGTTTGTTGTTACACTACTGGTTACTGTACGTCCCCGAGGTTTGTGTTCCCCTACTGGTGGACTGTACGTCCCCGAGGTTTGTTGTTACACTACTGGTGACTGTACGTCCCCGAGGTTTGTTGTTACCCCTACTGGTGGACTGTACGTCCCCGAGGTTTGTTGTTACACTACTGGTGGACTGTACGTCCCCGAGGTTTGTTGTTACCCTAACTGGTGGACTGTACGTCCCCGAGGTTTGTTGTTACCCTACTAGGTGGACTGTACGTCCCCGAGGTTTGTTGTTACCCTATAGGTGGACTGTACGTCCCCGAGGTTAACCGTTACCCTATAGGTGGACTGTACGTCCCCGAGGTTTGTTGTTACCCTACTGGTGGACTGTACGTCCCCGAGGTTTGTTGTTACACTACTGGTGGACTGTACGTCCCCGAGGTTTGTTGTTACCCTACTGGTGGACTGTACGTCCCCGAGGTTTGTTGTTACCCTACTGGTGGACTGTACGTCCCCGAGGTTTGTTGTTACCCCTACTGGTGGACTGTACGTCCCCTAGGTTTGTTGTACCCTACTGGTGTACTGTACGTCCCTGAGGTTTGTTGTTACCCTATAGGTGGACTGTACGTCCCCGAGGTTTGTTGTTAACTACTGGTGGACTGTACGTCCCCGAGGTTTGTTGTTACCCTTCTGGTGGACTGTACGTCCCCGAGGTTTGCTGTTACCCTACAGGTGGACTGTACGTCCCCGAGGTTTGTTGTTACCCTACTGGTGGACTGTACGTCCCCGAGGTTTGTTGTTACCCTATAGGTGGACTGTACGTCCCCGAGGTTTGTTGTTACCCTACTGGTGGACTGTACGTCCCCTAGGTTTGTTGTTACACTACTGTGTACTGTACGTCCCCGAGGTTTGTTGTTACCCTACTGGTGGACTGTACGTCCCCGAGGTTTGTTGTTACCTACTGGTGGACTGTACGTCCCCGAGGTTTGTTGTTACCCTACTGGTGGACTGTACATCCCCGAGGTTTGTTGTTACCCTATAGGTGTACTGTACGTCCCCGAGGTTTGTTGTTACCCTACTGGTGGACTGTACGTCCCCGAGGTTTGTTGTTACACTACTGGTGTACTGTACGTCCCCGAGGTTTGTTGTTACCCTATACATGGGACTGTACGTCCCCGAGGTTTGTTGTTACCCTATAGGTGGACTGTACGTCCCCGAGGTTTGTTGTTACCCTACTGGTGTACTGTACATCCCCGAGGTTTGTTGTTACTTTACTGGTGGACTGTACGTCCCCGAGGTTTGTTGTTACACTACTGGTGTACTGTACGTCCCCGAGGTTTGTTGTTACACTATAGGTGGACTGTACGTCCCCGAGGTTTGTTGTTACCCTACTGGTGGACTGTACGTCCCCGAGGTTTGTTGTTACCCTACTGGTGGACTGTACGTCCCCGAGGTTTGTTGTTACACTACTGGTGGACTGTACGTCCCCGAGGTTTGTTGTTACCCTACTGGTGGACTGTACGTCCCCGAGGTTTGTTGTTACCCTATAGGTGGACTGTACGTCCCCGAGGTTAACCGTTACCCTATAGGTGTACTGTACGTCCCCGAGGTTTGTTGTTACCCTACTGGTGGACTGTACGTCCCCGAGGTTTGTTGTTACCCTACTGGTGGACTGTACGTCCCCGAGGTTTGTTGTTACCCTACTGGTGGACTGTACGTCCCCTAGGTTTGTTGTTACACTACTGGTGTACTGTACGTCCCCGAGGTTTGTTGTTACCCTACTGGTGGACTGTACGTCCCCGAGGTTTGTTGTTACCCTACTGGTGGACTGTACGTCCCCGAGGTTTGTTGTTACCCTACTGGTGGACTGTACGTCCCCGAGGTTTGTTGTTACCCTACTGGTGGACTGTACGTCCCCTAGGTTTGTTGTTACCCTACTGGTGTACTGTACGTCCCTGAGGTTTGTTGTTACCCTATAGTTGGACTGTACGTCCCCGAGGTTTGTTGTTAAACTACTGGTGGACTGTACGTCCCCGAGGTTTGTTGTTACCCTTCTGGTGGACTGTACGTCCCCGAGGTTTGCTGTTACCCTACAGGTGGACTGTACGTCCCCGAGGTTTGTTGTTACCCTACTGGTGGACTGTACGTCCCCGAGGTTTGTTGTTACCCTATAGGTGGACTGTACGTCCCCGAGGTTTGTTGTTACCCTACTGGTGGACTGTACGTCCCCGAGGTTTGTTGTTACACTACTGGTGTACTGTACGTCCCCGAGGTTTGTTGTTACCCTACTGGTGGACTGTACGTCCCCGAGGTTTGTTGTTACCCTACTGGTAGACTGTACGTCCCCGAGGTTTGTTGTTACCCTACTGGTGGACTGTACATCCCCGAGGTTTGTTGTTACCCTACTAGGTGTACTGTACGTCCCCGAGGTTTGTTGTTACCTACTGGTGGAATGTACGTCCCCGAGGTTTGTGTTACACTACTGGTGTACTGTACGTCCCCGAGGTTTGTTGTTTACCCTATACGTGGACTGTACGTCCCCGAGGTTTGTTGTTACCCTACTGGTGGACTGTATATCCCCGAGGTTTGTTGTTACCCTACTGGTGGACTGTACATCCCCGAGGTTTGTTGTTACACTACTGGTGGAACTGTACGTCCCCGAGGTTTGTTGTACACTACTGGTGTACTGTACGTCCCGAGTTTGTTGTACACTACTGGTGGGACTGTACGTCCCCGAGGTTTGTTGTTACCCTACTGGTGGACTGTACGTCCCCGAGGTTTGTTGTTACACTACGGTGGGACTGTACGTCCCCGAGGTTTGTTGTTACCCTACTGGTGGACTGTACGTCCCCTAGGTTGTTGTTACACTATGGTGGACTGTACGTCCCGAGGTTTGTTGTTACCCTATAGGTGGACTGTACGTCCCCGAGGTTAGTTGTTACCTACTGGTCGTACTGTACGTCCCCGAGGTTTGTTGTTACCCTACTGGTGGACTGTACGTCCCCGAGGTTTGTTGTTACCCTACTGGTGGACTGTACGTCCCCGAGGTTTGTTGTTACACTAATGGTGGACTGTACGTCCCCGAGGTTTGTGTTACCACTACTGGTGTACTGTACGTCCCCGAGGTTTGTTGTTACCCTACTGGTGGACTGTACGTCCCCGAGGTTTGTTGTTACCCTACTGGTGGACTGTACGTCCCCGAGGTTTGTTGTTACCCTACTGGTGGACTGTACGTCCCCGAGGTTTGTTGTTACCCTACTGGTGGACTGTACGTCCCAGAGGTTTGTTGTTACCCTACTGGTGGACTGTACGTCCCCGAGGTTTGTTGTTACCACTACTGGTGGACTGTACGTCCCCGAGGTTTGGTTGTTACCCTACTGGTGGACTGTACGTCCCCGAGGTTTGTTGTTACCCCTACTAGGTGGACTGTACGTCCCCGAGGTTTGTTGTTACCCTACTGGTGGACTGTACGTCCCCGAGGTTTGTTGTTACCCTATAGGTGGACTGTACGTCCCCTAGGTTTGTTGTTACCCTACTGGTGGACTGTACGTCCCCGAGGTTTGTTGTTACCCTACTGGTGGACTGTACGTCCCCGAGGTTTGTTGTTACCCTACTGGTGGACTGTACGTCCCCGAGGTTTGTTGTTACCCTACTGGTGGACTGTACGTCCCCTAGGTTTGTTGTTACCCTACTGGTGTACTGTACGTCCCTGAGGTTTGTTGTTACCCTATAGTTGGACTGTACGTCCCCGAGGTTTGTTGTTAAACTACTGGTGGACTGTACGTCCCCGAGGTTTGTTGTTACCCTTCTGGTGGACTGTACGTCCCCGAGGTTTGCTGTTACCCTACAGGTGGACTGTACGTCCCCGAGGTTTGTTGTTACCCTACTGGTGGACTGTACGGTCCCCGAGGTTTGTTGTTACCCTATAGGTGGACTGTACGTCCCCGAGGTTTGTTGTTACCCTACTGGTGGACTGTACGTCCCCGAGGTTTGTTGTTACCCTATAGGTGGACTGTACGTCCCCGAGGTTTGTTGTTACCCTACTGGTGGACTGTACGTCCCCGAGGTTTGTTGTTACCCTATAGGTGGACTGTACGTCCCCGAGGTTTGTTGTTACCCTACTGGTGGACTGTACGTCCCCGAGGTTTGTTGTTACCCTACAGGTGGACTGTACGTCCCCGAGGTTTGTTGTTACCCTACAGGTGGACTGTACGTCCCCGAGGTTTGTTGTTACACTACTGGTGGACTGTACGTCACCGAGGTTTGTTGTTACACTACTGGTGGACTGTACGTCCCCGAGGTTTGTTGTTACACTACTGGTGGACTGTACGTCCCCGAGGTTTGTTGTTACACTACTGGTGTACTGTACATCCCCGAGGTTTGTTGTTACCCTATAGGTGGACTGTACGCCCCCGAGGTTTGTCGTTACACTACTTGTGGACGGTAGGTCCCCGAGGTGTGTTGTTACCCTATAGGTGGACTGTACGTCCCCGAGGTTTGTTGTTACACTACTGGTAGACTGTACGTCCCCGAGGTTTGTTGTTACCCTACAGGTGGACTGTACGTCCCCGAGGTTTGTTGTTACCCTACAGGTGGACTGTATGTCCCCGAGGTTTGTTGTTACCCTATAGGTGGACTGTACGTCCCCGAGGTTTGTTGTTACCCTATAGGTGGACTGTACGTCCCGAGGTTTGTTGTTACCCTACTGGTGGACTGTACGTCCCCGAGGTTTGTTGTTACCCCACTGGTGGACTGTACGTCCCCGAGGTTAACCGTTACCCTATAGGTGTAATGTACGTCCCCGAGGTTTGTTGTTACCCTACTGGTGGACTGTACGTCCCCGAGGTTTATTGTTACCCTACTGGTGGACTGTACGTCCCCGAGGTTTGTTGTTACCCTACTGGTGGACTGTACGTCCCCTAGGTTTGTTGTTACCCTACTGGTGGACTGTACGTCCTCGAGGTTTGTTGTTACACTACTGGTGGACTGTACGTCCCCGAGGTTTGTTGTTACACTACTGGTGGACTGTACGTCCCCGAGGTTTGTTGTTACACTACTGGTAGACTGTACGTCCCCGAGGTTTGTCGTTACACTACTGGTGGACTGTACGTCCCCGAGGTTTGTTGTTACCCTACTGGTGGACTGTACGTCCCCGAGGTTTGTTGTTACACTACTGGTGGACTGTACGTCCCCGAGGTTTATTGTTACCCTACTGGTGGACTGTACGTCCCTGCGGTTTGTTGTTACCCTACTGGTGGACTGTACGTCCCCGATGTTTGTTGTTACCCTACAGGTGGACTGTACGTCCCCGAGGTTTGTTGTTACCCTACAGGTGGACGGTACGTCCCCGAGGTTTGTTGTTACCCTACTGGTGGACTGTACGTCCCCAAGGTTTGTTGTTACACTACTGGTGTACTGTACGTCCCCGAGGTTTGTTGTTACCCTACTGGTGTACTGTACGTCCCCGAGGTTTGTTGTTACACTACTGGTGTACTGTACGTCCCCGAGGTTTGTTGGTACCCTATAGGTGGACTGTACGTCCCCGATGTGTGTTGTTACCCTATAGGTGGACTGTACGTCCCCAAGGTGTGTTGTTACCCTATAGGTGGACTGTACGTCCCCGATGTGTGTTGTTACCCTACTGGTGGACTGTACGTCTCCGAGGTTAACCGTTACCCTACAGGTGGACTGTACGTCCCCGAGGTTTGTTGTTACCCTACAGGTGGACTGTACGTCCCAGAGGTTTGTTGTTACCCTACAGGTGGACTGTACGACCCGAGGTTTGTTGTTACCTACTGGTGGACTGTACGACCCGAGGTTTGTTGTTACCCTAGTGGTGGACTGTACGTCCCCGAGGTTTGTTGTTACCCTATAGGTGGACTGTACGTCCCCGAGGTTTGTTGTTACCCTACTGGTGGACTGTACGTCCCCGAGGTTTGTTGTTACCTACAGGTGTACTGTACGTCCCCGAGGTTTGTTGTTACCCTACTGGTGGACTGTACGTCCCCGAGGTTTGTTGTTACCCTACTGGTGGACTGTAGGTCCCCGAGGTTTGTTGTTACCCTATATGTGGACTGTACGTCCCCGAGGTTTGTTGTTACACTACTGGTGGACTGTACGTCCCTGAGGTTTGTTGTTACCCTATAGGTGGACTGTACGTCACCGAGGTTTGTTGTTACCCTATAGGTGTACTGTACGTCCCCGAGGTTTGTTGTCACCCTATAGGTGGACTGTACGTCCCCGAGGTTTGTTGTTACCCTATAGGTGTACTGTACGTCCCCGAGGTTTGTTGTTACCCTATAGGTGGACTGTACGTCCCCGAGGTTTGTTGTTACCCTATAGGTGGACTGTACGTCCCCGAGGTTTGTTGTTACCCTATAGGTGGACTGTACGTCCCCGAGGTTTGTTGTTACCCTATAGGTGGACTGTACGTCCCCGAGGTTTGTTGTTACCCTACTGGTGGACTGTACGTCCCCGAGGTTTGTTGTTACTCTATAGGTGGACTGTACGTCCCCGAGGTTTGTTGTTACCCTATAGGTGGACTGTACGACCCGAGGTTTGTTGTTTCCTACTGGTGGACTGTACGACCCGAGGTTTGTTGTTACCCTACTGGTGGACTGTACGTCCCCGAGGTTTGTTGTTTCCCTATAGGTGGACTGTACGTCCCCGAGGTTTGTTGTTACCCTACTGGTGGACTGTACGTCCCCGAGGTTTGTTGTTACCTACAGGTGTACTGTACGTCCCCGAGGTTTGTTGTTACCCTACTGGTGGACTGTACGTCCCCGAGGTTTGTTGTTACCCTACTGGTGGACTGTAGGTCCCCGAGGTTTGTTGTTACCCTATATGTGGACTGTACGTCCCCGAGGTTTGTTGTTACACTACTGGTGGACTGTACGTCCCTGAGGTTTGTTGTTACCCTATAGGTGGACTGTACGTCCCCGAGGTTTGTTGTTACCCTATAGGTGGACTGTACGTCCCCGAGGTTTGTTGTTACCCTATAGGTGTACTGTACGTCCCCGAGGTTTGTTGTTACCCTATAGGTGGACTGTACGTCCCCGAGGTTTGTTGTTACCCTATAGGTGGACTGTACGTCCCCGAGGTTTGTTGTTACCCTATAGGTGGACTGTACGTCCCCGAGGTTTGTTGTTACCCTATAGGTGGACTGTACGTCCCCGAGGTTTGTTGTTACCCTACTGGTGGACTGTACGTCCCCGAGGTTTGTTGTTACTCTATAGGTGGACTGTACGTCCCCGAGGTTTGTTGTTACCCTATAGGTGGACTGTACGTCCCCGAGGTTTGTTGTTACCCTACTGGTGGACTGTACGTCCCCGAGGTTTGTTGTTACCCTACTGGTGGACTGTACGTCCCCGAGGTTTGTTGTTAACCTACTGATGGACTGTACGTCCCCGAGGTTTGTCGTTACACTACTGGTGGACTGTACGTCACCGAGGTTTGTCCTTACCTTAAGGTCGACTGTACGTCCCCGAGGTTTGTTGTTACCCTATATGTGGACTGTACGTCCCCGAGGTTTGTTGTTACCCTACTGGTGGACTGTACGTCCCCGAGGTTTGTTGTTACCCTATAGGTGGACTGTACGTCCCCGAGGTTTGTTGTTACCTACTGGTGGACTGTACGTCCCCGAGGTTTGTTGGTACCCTATAGGTGGACTGTATGTCCCCTAGGTTTGTTGTTACCCTATAGGCGGACTGTACGTCCCCGAGGTTTGTTGTTACCCTATAGGTGGACTGTACGTCCCCGAGGTTTGTTGTTACCCTACTGGTGGACTGTACGTCCCCGAGGTTTTTTGTTACCCTATAGGTGGACTGTACGTCCCCGAGGTGTGTTGTTACCTACTGGTGGACTGTACGTCCCCGAGGTTTGTTGTTACCCTATAGGTGGATTGTACGTCCCCGAGGTTTGTTGTTACCCTATAGGTGGACTGTACGTCCCCGAGGTTTGTTGTTACCCTATAGGTGGACTGTACGTCCCCGAGGTTTGTTGTTACCCTATAGGTGGACTGTACGTCCCCGAGGTTTGTTGTTACCCTATAGGTGGACTGTACGTCCCCGAGGTTTGTTGTTACCCTACTGGTGGACTGTACGTCCCCGAGGTTTGTTGTTACCCTATAGGTGGACTGTACGTCCCCGAGGTTTGTTGTTACCCTATAGGTGGACTGTACGTCCCCGAGGTTTGTTGTTACCCTATAGGTGGACTGTACGTCCCCGAGGTTTGTTGTTACCCTACTGGTGGACTGTACGTCCCCGATATGTGTTGTTACCCTATAGGTGTACTGTACGTCCCCGAGGTTTTCTGTTACCCTACTGGTGGACTGTACGTCCCCGAGGTTTGTTGTTACCCTATAGGTGGACTGTACGTCCCCGAGGTTTGTTGTTACCCTACTGGTGGACTGTACGTCCCCGAGGTTTGTTGTTACCCTATAGGTGGACTGTACGTCCCCGAGGTTTGTTGTTACCCTACTAGGTGGACTGTACGTCCCCGAGGTTTGTTGTTACCCTACTAGGTGGACTGTACGTCCCCCGAGGTTTGTTGTTACCACTACTAGGTGGACTGTACGTCCCCGAGGTTTGTTGTTTACCCTACTGGTGGACTGTACGTCCCCGAGGTTTGTTGTAACACTACTAGTGGACTGTACGTCCCCGAGGTTTGTTGTTACCCTACTGGTGGACTGTACGTCCCCGAGGTTTGTTGTTACCCTATAGGTGGACTGTACGTCCCCGAGGTTTGTTGTTACCCTACTGGTGGACTGTACGTCCCCGAGGTTTGTTGTTACCCTACAGGTGGACTGTACTCCCCCAGGTTTTTTTGTTTCCCTACGGTGGACTGTACGTCCCCGAATTTGTTGTTTTCCATTTTGGGGATGTACGTCCCGGGTTTTTGTTACCATGGTGGGGCTGGGAAGTGAGGGTTTTTTTGTTTTTAAAATAAAGTTCCCCGGGGGTTGTTGGGTTTAAGGGGTTTTTTACCCTCTGGGGTTTGGGTTAACCCATTTTTGGTTTTTAAAGTGGTTTGTGGTTGGGTTTTTCCTATTCTTCCTGAATTTTCGGGGGAAAATGACATAAAAAGGTTGAAAATTTTTTTTTCAGAAAATTTTGGGTTTTAAGGGAGATAAAATTTTTAAAAGGGGTTTTTGATTGGGAATTTTCTGGTATTTCCCTTCCAAATTCAAAAGTGCGACAATTTAAAAAAAGCAAGAAAAATTCCCTTTTTTTTGGGAAATTTTCTTCAGAAAGAAACCAAAAATTTAGATTTCTTTTTTGGATATTGTCTGATGAGAGAAAACGACAAGATTACTTTTACTGGATATTGTCTGACAGAGAGAAAACAGACATGAGATTACTTTTACTGGATATTGTCTCAGAGAGAGAAAACAGACATGAGATTACTTTTACTGGATATTGTCTGACAGAGAGAAAACAGACATGAGATTACTTTTACTGGATATTGTCCGACAGAGAGAAAACAGACACGAGATTACTTTTACTGGATATTGTCTGACAGAGAGAGAAAACAGACATGAGATTACTTTTACTGGATATTGTCTGACAGAGAGAAAACAGACATGAGATTACTTTTACTGGATATTGTCTGACAGAGAGAAAACAGACATGAGATTACTTTTACACGATATTGTCTAACAGAGAGAAAACAGACATGAGATTACTTTTACTGGATATTGTCTGACAGAGAGAAAACAGACAATTACTTTTACTGGATATTGTCTGACAGAGAGAAAACAGACATGAGATTACTTTTACTGGATATTGTCTGACAGAGAGAAAACAGACATGAGATTACTTTTACTGGATATTGTCTGACAGAGAGAAAACAGACATGAGATTACTTTTACTGGATATTGTCTGACAGAGAGAAAACAGACACGAGATCACTTTTACTGGATATTGTCTGACAGAGAAAAAACAGACATGAGATTACTTTTACTGGATATTGTCTGACAGAGAGAAAACAGACACGAGATTACTTTTACTGGATATTGTCCGACAGAGAGAAAACACATGATAATTTGTTTCTGTCATTTTATTGATTTGCTGGAAACAAAAAAATATGTTATTCTAATTTGTGTAATGTAAGGAACAAGTGTTCAAACGGAATGTAGTTCATCAAAAAAAAACATGGAAATGTACAAGGACATGCATTATACACCGTGGTCAGGAATATTAATGTCCCAAAATTACTTTTAAAACTTTCAGTATGGGCTGGTCAGAATCATTAATGTCCCAAAATTACTTTTAAAACTTTCAGTATGGGCTGGTCAGAATCATTAATGTCCCAAAATTACTTTTAAAACTTTCAGTATGGGCTGGTCAGAATCATTGATGTCCCAAAATTACTTTTAAAAACTTTCAGTTTGGCCTGGTCAGAATCATTGATGTCCCAGAATTACTTTTAAAGCTTTCAGTTCGGCCTGGTCAGAATCATTGATGTCCCAGAATTACTTTTAAAGCTTTCAGTATGGGCTGGTCAGAATCATTAATGTCCCAGAATTACTTTTAAACTTTTAGTATGGGCTGGTCAGAATCATTAATGTCCCAGAATTACTTTTAAAGCTTTCAGTTCGGCCTGGTCAGAATCATTGATGTCCCAAAATTACTTTTAAAACTTTCAGTATGGGCTGGTCAGAATCATTGATGTCCCAAAATTACTTTTAAAAACTTTCAGTTTGGTCTGGTCAGAATCATTAGTGTCCCAGAATTACTTTTAAAGCTTTCAGTTCGGCCTGGTCAGAATCATTGATGTCCCAGAATTACTTTTAAAGCTTTCAGTATGGGCTGGTCAGAATCATTAATGTCCCAGAATTACTTTTAAACTTTTAGTATGGGCTGGTCAGAATCATTAATGTCCCAGAATTACTTTTAAAGCTTTCAGTTCGACCTGGTCAGAATCATTGATGTCCCAGAATTACTTTTAAAACTTTCAGTTTGGTCTGGTCAGAATCATTAATGTCCCAGAATTACTTTTAAAGCTTTCAGTATGGGCTGGTCAGAATCCTTGATGTCCCAGAATTACTTTTAAAACTTTCAGTAAGCCCTGGTCAGAATCATTGATGTCCCAGAATTACTTTTAAAGCTTTCAGTATGGGCTGGTCAGAATCATTAATTTCCCAGAATTACTTTTAAAGCTTTCAGTATGGGCTGGTCAGAATCATTAATGTCCCAAATTATTTTTAAACTTTTAGTATGGGCTGGTCAGAATCATTAATGTCCCAGAATTACTTTTAAAGCTTTCAGTTCGGCCTGGTCAGAATCATTGATGTCCCAGAATTACTTTTAAAACTTTCAGTATGGGCTGGTCAGAATCATTAATGTCCCAAATTACTTTTAAACTTTTAGTATGGGCTGGTCAGAATCATTAATGTCCCAGAATTACTTTTAAAGCTTTCAGTTTGGCCTGGTCAGAATCATTGATGTCCCAGAATTACTTTTAAAGCTTTCAGTTTGGTCTGGTCAGAATCATTAATGTCCCAGAATTACTTTTAAAGCTTTCAGTATGGGCTGGTCAGAATCCTTGATGTTCCAGAATTACTTTTAAAGCTTTCAGTAAGCCCTGGTCAGAATCATTGATGTCCCAGAATTACTTTTAAAGCTTTCAGTTCGGCCTGGTCAGAATCATTAATTTCCCAGAATTACTTTTAAAGCTTTCAGTATGGGCTGGTCAGATCATTAATGTCCCAGAATTACTTTTAAACTATTAGTATGGGCTGGTCAGAATCATTAATGTCCCAGAATTACTTTTTAAACTTTTAGTATGGGCTGGTCAGAATCATTAATGTCCCAGAATTACTTTTAAAGCTTTCAGTTCGGCCTAGTCAGAATCATTGATGTCCCAGAATTACTTTTAAAGCTTTCAGTACTACCTGGTTAGGACATGTAACTAAAACAAAATCTTTATTTAGAAACCTTGTTAGGTACACATGTACTTACTGAATTAAATCAGTGAAGTCTACATAAAGATAACAATCAAAATATTTCTTCGTTAGCATGGAACTACAAACTTACACATCAACTTAGAGAATATTTTCGCTAAAAGGATCAAACAAAATCAATCTAAAATATTCAAACATTAACGTAATAAAAGCACCAGACATATCGAGTCAATCTATAGCTACATTTTAAAATTAAATTAAACATTAATTTTGTATCTCAATCAATTAAAAAAAGAGTCAATATGATCCCTTCTCATAATAGAAACGTTTTGTCTTTGTGAATATAAACAAAAACAATCTTACACATATAACCTGATATCTAGAGACTGTTTGCAAATTCTGTCTTACTTCAGTGAAATAAGAGACTCGATGTAATAATGCCCGACTCCTGCACCATCTACAATGTCAAGCACAAATATGGCCCATAATCCAAATTAAGTTTTTGTTCAAATTCATGTGGCTCATTTTGCCTTCTAACGCACCTGTTTTTTCGTGGGTGTCTGTCATAGATACAGTTAATACAACATTACATACTTAGCTATAGGCCTGAAGACAGTCATACTCTAGTCCTCAGTACAGTCATACTGTCGGACCGACACATCAGCGATGACAATTTTTCAGTGACCATTACAACTCATGGTTCTAACATTTTCGTATATATACATGTAAATTGTATTTAGTACTCAAATGTAATTTAACATTAAACAGTAATAAACTCACTAAATCATGCGTGATTGTTTAGAAAACATTTAATGACGCCTACTGTGGAATGTGTCCACTTACATCTAATGACGCCTACTGTGGAATGTGTCCACTTACATCCAAACATGTTTAATCCTGATTATTATAATCACCAGTTAATGCTGTCATCACGTCATCTGTATCATCCTCAATAAATTACATCAGACACTTCATTATCCTACATATAGCTTCATAAAACAATCTATAAAACAACCTATAAAACAATCTACCAATGGCCACAGAACATCAGCAGGGACAGTAAAGAGAATAATTTGGTAGATTTTTTTTAGCCTGGCTCATTGACTTTAATTTTCAAATCAATCTTACACCTTTAAATTTCATCTGATTGTTTTGATGTTTTCATACAACTGATCACAATAATTAATTAATTAATCATTCATTTCAGAAAGATTATGAATCGGTGCAAATACAGAGTAATAAGCTAAATACCCCGGCCTAGCCTTCTGGGCCGACATTCAACCTAAGTGAACAGCAGAACTTGTGACATCACACTTTTACAAGACATCTTTCCTTCTCTGGATCGGAGTGCCAGTATATACATTTGGAATCACAGTTGATGGAGCTGTTTTGAGTTAAATTTCAAGGTCAAAGAGGAAGGTCACAAATAATTAGTCATCTGAATTCCTATAGTCATAATCGATAGCGCTGTTTACTAGATATGCACTGATCGGTGTCAACAAGAGTTGCTGATCCTCTTTGGACGGACCAGGAGAAAATGGAAACGAAGATGACAAAACTGTATTTGTGAGAAACTCAGTTGAGGTTGGCATGTCCATATCGACACTGAAAATCAGGTCGCTTTGAGGTCGTGGTGCCACAACTGTTCGTCGTTGGGTTTTCATTTGTAGAAGTTCAATCTGATGTTGTAGATGAATGATTTCCTCCACAATGAGGCACTGTTGGAGATACATGGATGGGTTACCTCCCCCTATGATTTGGGCTGGAGCCTGCCAGCGCACATAGCATTGTGTCCAAAGCTTAATCACAGGAGCAGCGTACTCAGGCAAAATCACATTCATATCCTCATCCTCCATGTCGTCTGAGTACATATTGTTCAACATGTATGCGTACAACTCGTTACGGTCCATCTTCCTACAACTAGACTGTACCTTACGTTTAGATTCCTGGATTGCCTTTTTTAAGTTAACATTACACTTCATGAGGTATAAAGGGTTATTAAATATAGTTTGGTCGCTGGAGTTGAACTGTCGTGACCAGTCCCAAACAGGAGGTAGACGAAACCGTCGCAGACTACGACCGTCACTAGTAAAGCGTGTCTGCTGGTAGATGGAATCAAACAGAAATGTCTCAAACAAGCCAGAACTGGCACAGTCCCAGAGCGTCGTTAGATATGTTTCTGACACCGCAAAGGCCGACGGAAACTGTTGTAGTATTTGCCACACACAGTCCAGAAACAACAGGAAGAGTGGTACCTAAGGGAGGCAAATCATGATCATTTTTTAAACTATCGTAATTCTGGATATAATATTACATTTAATATGTAATTCTGATATAATTTGATATCACACTTAATATGTCATTCTAAAATAAGACAAAAGGATCAAATCAGATGATTTCAGCTTTGGCAAAAAAATTGTTTTCACGATCATTACTGCAAGCATTACTGAGAAAAAAACTAACTTAAACTAAACAATGATAAAATTGTTTAACTGATAACAATGTTTGTTTATGCAATAATGAATAATCTGAAAGAATAAAATTTATTTGTGCTGACGACAGGTGGCTTATTACAACAGAAAGCCCCATTCACATGTTAAACTGTATTAGGAATTACTAATTGGTTAATACAACCAGGTTTGAATGTATTAAGTATTACTAACGACCAGAATCCCTACTAACCTCCTCTCCCCCCCTCCCTAATGACCAGAATCCCTACTAACCTCCTCTCCCCCCTCCCTAATGACCAGAGTCCCTACTTACCTCCTCGCCCCCTTCCTTAATGACCTATGTCCCTACTAACCTCCTCTCCCCCCCTCCCTAATGACCAGAATCCCTACTAACCTCCTCTCCCCCATCCCTAATGACCAGAGTCCCTACTAACCTCCTCGCCCCCCTCCCTAATGACCAGAGTCCCTACTTACCTCCTCACCCCCCCTCCCCTAACGACCAGAGTCCCTACTAACCTCCTCACCCCCCTCCCTAACGACCAGAGTCCCTACTAACCTCCTCACCCCCCTCCCTAATGACCAGAGTCCCTACTAACCTCCTCACCCCCCTCCCTAATGACCAGAGTCCCTACTAACCTTCCTCACCCCCCTCCCTAATGACCAGAGTCCCTATTTACATCCTCACCCCCCTCCCTAACGACCAGAGTTCCTACTTACCTCCTCACCCCCCTCCCTAACGACCAGAATCCCTTCTTACCTCCTCTCCCCCCTCCCTAATGACCAGAGTCCCTACTAACCTCCTCGCCCCCCTCCCTAATGACCTATGTCCCTACTTACCTCCTCGCCCCCCCCTCCCTAATGACCAGAGTCCCTACTTACCTCCTCGCCCCCTTCCTTAATGACCTATGTCCCTACTAACCTCCTCGCCCCCCCCCTCCCTAATGACTAGAGTCCCTACTTACCTCCTCTCCCCCCTCCCTAATGACCAGAGTCCCTACTAACCTCCTCTCCCCCCTCCCTAATGACTAGAGTCCCTACTTACCTCCTCGCCCCCTTCCTTAATGACCTATGTCCCTACTAACCTCCTCGCCCCCCCCCCTCCTTAATGACCAGAGTCCCTACTTACCTCCTCTCCCCCCTCCCTAATGACCAGAGTCCCTACTAACCTCCTCGCCCCCCTCCCTAATGACCAGAGTCCCTACTAACCTCCTCTCCCCCCTCCCTAATGACCAGAGTCCCTACTAACCTCCTCTCCCCCCTCCCTAATGACCAGAGTCCCTACTTACCTCCTCGTCCCCTTCCTTAATGACCATAGTCCCTACTAACCTTCTCGCCCCCCTCCCTAATGACTAGAGTCCCTACTAACCTCCTCACCCATCTCCCTAACGACCAGAGTCCCTACTAACCTCCTCTCCCCCCTCCCTAATGACCAGAGTCCCTACTAACCTCCTCTCCCCCCTCCCTAATGACCAGTGTCCCTACTAACCTCCTCGTCCCCGTCCCTAATGACCAGTGTCCCTACTAACCTCCTCGCCCCCCCTCCCTAATGACCAGAGTCCCTACTTACCTCCTCGCCCCCTTCCTTAATGACCAGAGTCCCTACTTACCTCCTCTCCCCCGTCCCTAATGACCAGAGTCCCTACTAACCTCATCACCCCCTCCCTAATGACTAGAGTCCCTACTTACCTCCTCGCCCCCTCCCTAATGACTAGAGTCCCTACTAACCTCCTCTCCCCTCCCTAATGACCAGAGTCCCTACTAACCTCCTCGCCCCCCTCCCTAATGACCAGTGTCCCTACTAACCTCCTCGCCCCCCTCCCTAATGACCAGAGTCCCTACTTACCTCCTCGCCCCCTTCCTTAATGACCAGACCTCCGTTCCGCTGAAAGGGGTAGCCCATAGCGATCCACTCGCGTTGTATGAGGGCCTGTAGCCCGATTTGTGTGCGACATTTTGGATTCAGCATCACTTGTACGAGACTCGATACGAGACAGGTATAGTGTCTGCCATCAGTCTCTGTAAAAATGATCACAGAAAAAATAAAATTCTGTTCAATCACAACAAATACATAAATATATATTTCCCATATTCGGAACAATTTTTGTATACAAAATATTCCATATAATCAGCCATAAAAGTTACTCAAATAACTTGAGGCATGTAATACAAAAACAAAAAAACGTATTGATTTGACAAGAACTGTGACTCAAATAGCTGAAAACAGAAATATCAGTCTCCTCTGCATCAGATACAGAGGAACACTTGGTCTAGTTATTATAATTATCATACTGAGGAACACTAGTTATCATAATTATCATACTGAGAACACTAGTTATCATAATTATCATATAGAGAAACACTTAGTCTAATATTACCATTATTATATGGATCGAGGAACACTTGGTCTAGTTATAAAATTATCATACTGAGGAACACTAGTTATTACAATTATATAGAGGAACATTTGGTCTAGTTATTATAATTATCATACTGAGGAACACTAATTATCATAATTATCATATAGAGAAACACTTAGTCTAATATTACCATTATTATATGGATCGAGGAACACTTGCTATAACGATTATTACATAGAGGAACACTAGTTATTACAATTATTACATAGAGAAACACTAGTTATTACAATTATTACAAAGAGAAACACAAGTTATTACAATTATTACATAGAGAAACACTAGTTATTACAATTGATATATAAAGGAACACTGATTACAATTAATATACAGAGGAACACTATACAGAGGAACACTTAGTCTAGTAATTACTATAATTATATTGAGGAACACTAGTTATTACAATTATTAAATAGAGGAACACTAGTTATTACAATTATTATATAGAGGAATACTAGTTATTACAATTATTACATAGAGAAACACCAGTTATTACAATTATTATATAGAGGAACACCAGTTATTACAATTATTGTAAAGAGGAACACTAGTTATTACAATAATTACATAGAGGAACACCAGTTAAAGAGGAACACTAGTTATTACAATAATTATATAGAGGAACACTAGTTATTACAATAATTACATAGAGGAACACTAGTTATTACAATTATTATATAGAGGGCCACCAGTTATTACAATTATTACATACAGAAACACTAGTTATTACAATTATTACATAGAGAAACACTAGTTATTACAATTATTATATAGAGGAACACCATTTATTACAATTATTATATAGAGGAACACCAGTTATTACAATAATTATATTGAGGAACACTAGTTATTACAATTATCATATAGAGAAACACTTAGTCAAGTTATTATAATTATTATATTGACGAACAATAGTTATTATAATTTTTATATAGAGGAACACCAGTTATTACAATTATTATATAGAGGAACACTAGTTATTACAATAATTACATAGAGGGCCACTAGTTATTACAATAATTATATAGAGGAACAATAGTTATTACAATAATTACATAGAGGAACACTAGTTATTACAATAATTATATAGAGGAACAATAGTTATTACAATTATGATACAGAGGAACACTAGTTATGACAATTATTATACAGAGGAACACTAGTTATTACAATAATTATATAGAAGAACACTAGTTATTACAATTATTTTATTGAGGAACACTAGTTATTACAATAATTACATAGAGAAACACTAGTCATTACAATTATTACATAGAGAAACACCAGTTATTACAATTACTTTATAGAGGAACACAAGTTATTACAATTATTATATTGAGGAACACTCTTTATTACAATTATCATATAGAGAAACACTAGTTATTACAATTATTATATAGAGGAACACCAGTTATTACAATTACTATATAGAGGAACACTAGTTATTACAATAATTATATAGAGGAACACTAGTTATTACAATAATTATATAGAGGAACACTAGTTATTACAATAATTATATAGAGGAACACTAGTTATTACAATTATTATATAGAGGAACACTAGTTATTACCATAATTATATAGAGGAACACTAGTTACGACAATTATTATATAGAGGAACACTAGTTATAACAATAATTACATAGAGGAACACTAGTTATTACCATAATTATATAGAGGAACACTAGTTATTACAATTATTAGTCCCCTGCCGTTTGGAAAACGGGGGGACTATAGGTTTACCCTCCGTCCGTCTTTCCGTCTGTCTGTCCGTCTGTCTGTCTGTCTGTCTGTCCGTCTGTCTGTCTGTCACGCAATAGTTGTCCGGACAACTCCTTCTAAAGTACTACTCTGATTTTAATGAAACTTGGTATACATGATCAGTATAACATGTAGTTGTGCATCCCACATTTTTTTTTTCCAAAAACCAATTTTCAAAATGGCTGCCGGCTTCTCATTGGTTGAGGCTTGTCCGGACTACTCCTCCTAAAGTTCAACTCCGATTTTAACGAAACTTGGTATACATGATCAGTTTAACATGTAGTTGTGCATCCCACATTTTTTTTTTCAAAAATTCATTTTTCAAAATGGCTGCCGGCTTCTCATTGGTTGAGGCTTGTCCGGACAACTCCTCCTAAAGTACTACTCTGATTTTAATGAAACTTGGTATACATGATCAGTATAACATGTAGTTGTGCATCCCACATTTTTTTTTTCGAAAAACAAATTTTCAAAATGGCCGCCGACTTCTCATTGGTTGAGACTTGTCCGGACAACTCCTCCTCAAGTACTACTCCGATTTTAAAGAAACTTGGTATACATGATCAGTATAACATGTAGTTGTGCATCCCACATATTTTTTCTTCAAAAATTCATTTTTCAAAATGGCTGCCGGCTTCTCATTGGTTGAGGCTTGTCCGGACAACTCCTCCTAAAGTACTACTCCGATTTTAACGAAATTTGGTATTCATGATCAGTATAACATGTAGTTGTGCATCCTACATTTTTTTTTCCGAAAAACCAATTTTCAAAATGGCCGCCAACTTCTCATTGGTTGAGACTTGTCCGGACAACTCCTCCTAAAGTACTACTCCGATTTTAACGAAACTTGGTATACATTATCAGTATCACATGTAGTTGTGCATCCCAATTTTTCTTTTCGAAAAAAAACATTTTTCAAAATGGCCGCCGGTTTCTCATTGGTTGAGGCGTGTCCGGACAATCCTAAAGTACTACTCTGATTTTAACGAAACTTTGTATACGTGATCAGTATAACACGAAGTTTAAAAAATGGGAAATAAATAGTTGCACTCCTGGGTCAAGGAAGGGGACTTTGTATTGCTGTTGCAATACTATCCATCCTTGTTATACAGAGGAACACTAGTTACTACAATAATTACATAGAGGAACACCAGTTATTACAATTATTATACAGAGGAACACTAGTTATTACAATTATTTAATAAAGGAACACTTGTTATTACAATTATTATAAAGAGGAACACCAGTTATAGAGGAACACTAGTTATGACAATTATTATATAGAGGAACACTAGTTACGACAATTATTATATAGAGGAACACCAGTTATTACAATTATTATATAGAGGAACACCAGTTATAACAATAATTAAGAACTCTTGACTACAATTCCAATTGTTTTGTATCAAATCAATATTTTAAGTGAAACCTCTTTCCAATAACTCAGACATTTACTCTTTTAAAAGAATGTTTGATACAAATTTAAACTGAATCGATGTTTGAATGAAGGTGATGATGACTGACCAAACATGATACAGGCCCACTATCCATTGGCCTTTTACTTGTGGAGAAGAAGTCATATGTAGGTTTAGCTCCTGGTGCTGGTATCACATGTCAGACAGTTTATCATGCCTACCTTTGATGAAGACGGTACGTTTTTTGCCGTGTAGAGTGTCTGCAACTTCTCTGGCACACTTTAAACAGTGTCGTATCTGGTGTAACCATTCCGTGTCGTCCAATCTAGACATCCAGCTGGAGTCCTGTACCAGGAAATCTTTCTTTGTTTCTGAAGACAGATCTAGATTCTGTCAAACCTTTATTATTATCACCAACACCACTTCACTAACTACAATCTATCAATACATTCTTCTCAAGACAGAATTGGAATCCATAAACAGATTTTAGTATACTTCATGCTACAAGTGATTTTATGAATAAATGATTTAATCAATAATTAGATGTTTCACCTCTGACTTGGACTAATCAATGATTTAGTCGTTTTACCTCTGACTTGGACTAATTAATAATTAGTTGTTTTACCCCTGACTTGGACTAATCAATGATTAGATGTTTTACCCCTGACTTGGACTAATCAATGATTAGTCGTTTTACCTCTGACTTGGACTAATCAATAATTAGACGTTTTACCTGACTTGGACTAATCAATGATTAGATGTTTTACCTCTGACTTGGACTAATCAATGATTAGATGTTTTACCTGACTTGGACTAATCAATAATTAGATGTTTTACCCCTGACTTGGACTAATCAATAATTAGACGTTTTACCTGACTTGGACTAATCAATGATTAGATGTTTTACCTCTGACTTGGACTAATCAATGATTAGTCGTTTTACCTCTGACTTGGACTAATCAATAATTAGACGTTTCACCTCTGACTTGGACTAATCAATGATTAGTCGTTTTACCTCTGACTAGGACTAATCAATGATTAGTCGTTTTACCTCTGACTTGGACTAATCAATGATTAGATGTTTTACCTCTGACTTGGACTAATTAATAATTAGATGTTTTACCCCTGACTTGGACTAATCAATGATTAGATGTTTTACCTCTGATTAGGACTAATCAATGATTAGTCGTTTTACCTCTGACTTGGACTAATCAATGATTAGTCGTTTTACCTCTGACTTGGACTAATCAATGATTAGATGTTTTACCTCTGACTTGGACTAATCAATGATTAGTCGTTTTACCTCTGACTAGGACTAATCAATGATTAGTCGTTTTACCTCTGACTTGGACTAATCAATGATTAGATGTTTTACCTCTGACTTGGACTAATTAATAATTAGATGTTTTACCTCTGACTTGGACTAATCAATGATTAGATGTTTTACCTCTGACTTGGACTAATCAATAATTAGATGTTTTACCTTTGACTTGGACTAATCAATGATTAGACATTTTACCTCTGACTTGGACTAATCAATGATTAGACATTTTACCTCTGACTAGGTTAATTAATCAGCTAATCTAGGGCATTACTATATAAAAAGTTTCTCAAAATCTGGAGGAGCCTTAAATGAATTGTTACATGGTGCAACAATCACAACAGGTAAAAGTGTAAGGCCCCAAACCTCTGACCACAACCAGGTCTCCAGCTGTCAGTCTTCACACCTTTTTCTACGTCCTTAATGCCCTAAAATCGCCAGTGAGTGTTTTTTTTAGGTATTTCCCTTTCTGTCCATGATCAATCAATAATTGATCATCAAACATTTGAGAAATTGTGATATCTACAATAATAAGTTATAGTAAATTGTTCAGGTGATATATATATATATATATATACCCCGGGCAATGTTATACACAAACTTACGGCAAACCAACATTTAAATAAATTCCAATTTAAAAGGACAGTGTTCCTGTACAGTCTTACCAATAAGGCACAACTCTTTGAACTTTTCAAAACTTTGTTGAACATCCTTGATCGATGGACACTGTTCCTGGAGGTCAAATACGATTGGTTTTCCCAAACGCTGATCTGCCATTTGAACTGCACTCATCATCCTTTAAAAAAAATGTTCATCAACTTTTACAAGCTTTCCAAAATATTAAAGATGTCATAAAAAAGGTTAATGTATATCTCTAATTTTTCTGAGATTATTACCAAGTGAACTAAAAGTTGAAATCATTATATTCATTCCAGCATAAACCAAATTCTACTGGGTAACACAGAACCATACCAAACTTTTAACACAGACATTGGATCTCCCACCTCCCGTATATTTATAACGGGTTATGGGTAACACAGAACCGTACCGAACTGTTTACACGGACGTTGGATCTCCCAACTCCCGTATATTTATAATGGGTTATGGGTAACACAGAACCATACCAAACTGTTTACACGGACGTTGGATCTCCCACCTCCCGTATATTTATAACGGGTTATGGGTAACACAGAACCATACCAAACTGTTTACACGGACGTTGGATCTCCCACCTCCCGTATATTTATAATGGGTTATGGGTAACACAGAACCATACCAAACTGTTTACACGGACGTTGGATCTCCCACCTCCCGTATATTTATAACGGGTTATGGGTAACACAGAACCATACCGAACTGTTTACACGGACGTTGGATCTCCCACCTCCCGTAAATTCTACTTAGATACTGTTGCTGGGTGATACAGTGGAATACACTTGTCATCCAGCTAGGTTTCTACAACAGTAAGACTCCATGCATGCTTCCACCCCGGCCAACAACAGTGGTTGATATCATTTATTTTACTTTATTCAATTATTATAAATAGAGGATATTCAATGGGAAATCATTCAATCTTCTTTTTATTGCATTTTTGTGCTAAAAAAACATAATCAAAAACATCGAAAAAATTTAAAGTGTAAAAAAATGCAGGAATCATGCAGTAACATAATTCATGACATCTTATATTTCCACAGCAAAATCTAATTTTTCACTGCTCATTGCTGCAGTGAAAATATAAGTTTTATCAGTTTGATAAATTTCTATATTACACTGGCAAAATTGCAATAAATGTTTATATTTTTACAATTAAAAATCAAAGGGTTAAGGCCACTTATAGGTGCTGTGCATGAGGGATTGAAATACAGGAGAAAAGCAGTTATCATATAAATGTAAAATGGCATGTAATAAGAAGACTTTTTATTGTTTTTAAGCGCATTCCAGAATTTTTTACTAATGATTATCCTATGTCATTTTAAGGAATATTATCTACTTTAAAAAGGCTGTGGTTGCTTTAAAGCTGTGATGAACAGTGAAGAATTACGTTTTTAAACCTCACTTGAATTGGCATACTATAATTAAGTTTAATTCTTAGATTGATTAATCCATGATGTCCGTCATGTTTCTTGATAAACCACATCGCGATCTTCCCTATGTATATAAGATTCCTGTGAATTACTCTCCCAGTTTATTTTTGTTACCGTTTTTAAATTGTACTGAATTTACTGAGTTTTTTTCTCTTCGTGTATAATAACTGATCTGTATCCTAATGAGAGATCTGACAACTTTCGTTAGAAGAAACTTGTCTCGGAAATTTAACTTGTTGCCAATGAATTGGCCTACCTTATCTGTTTCGGTGACTTGTTGAATCGCACGTTCATGTTACATACTTTGAACAAGCATTTTACTATCGACTGATTTAAAACATGTAACCTCTTTATTGCTACCAGAATCTCTGTTGCGAAAGCAAGCTAACATTAGGTTTCGCCTCATAATCACTTGAATGTTAAAACAATCAGAGATTTCACTTATCGAATTCCAATTGGAAAAGCCGAGACTTAAAACAGTATTTGACGGCTGCGGGTCATTTTTATCAACCCAAGAGCTTGAGGTGACTTTCCAATGTTACATCAACTAGAGGGTATATGAGTTACCTCCCCTAGCACAAACCAGGAAGCAAGCGTAATAACTCCGGGATAAAACAGGTCATTGTGTACGATTTAAGCTGTTTTTCAATAATTTATCTAAATTCAACAATTAATGTCTTCAAACATATAAAAGCATTAATCATATTACTTAATAACAAACAAATACTTTGTGGAAGGGGACAATACTGTCTAGTGAGTTGTAAGCATTTTATGGAAAATTTTATGGTCCCATCCTCATAGGGATTAATCATTGAAATAAGCGACATTTTGATTCTCCCGAGAGTTCTGAATGAATTTGCTCTCTGTTTCACAGCACCTAAAAAAACATTTACCTTTCTTTTAAAGAATGTGTATGAAACAAACTGGAGACAACCAATATTTGTACATGGACTTGTCATGGTTTGTCTAGATGTACCTATTACACTGGTTCCAACACAATCTCATTGTATTCATAATGGCATGAAATAGGTATCATAAAACGTCACATTCAAAGCTTTCAATAGTCTCGACTGCTGCCCCTCACATAATAGGCTTGCCCATTGTCCATGTCATTCATATCCAGTATACATGTACAATCAAATGTGATATTCGTACAGACTAAAATCCCCTATGAATTGTGGGTAATCCATGAACCCCTATGAATTGTGGGTAATCCATGAACCCCTATGAATTGTGGGTAATCCATGAACCCCTATGAATTGTGGGTAATCTATGAACCTCTATGAATTGTGGGTAATCTATGAACCTCTATGAATTGTGGGTAATCCATGAACCCCTATGAAATGTGGGTAATCCATGAACCCCTATGAATTGTGGGTTATCTGACCGTAGTACTTACACATCCTGGTACTTTGTATCGGCGTCTGGTATAAGATCAGCTGACCGTACAAGGCTTGCTCCATTCTTATGAGTGTAGCACCAACACTGTGAAAAGGAAAAGTATACAAACTTTACAATTACACGATCTGTATAGAGCTCTAATTCATCTTCCTGTATGTATATGTGGTAAAGCAATGCCTTTCTGGATTCAAGTTTTTAGAATTTATCTATCGTGGTAAGAAATCACCAGACTAATATATAATTAACTATCATACTGAGCTTTGTTACCTTAGGGCTATTCTGATAAATTATCTACCAAATGGGAGGACACACTGGAACCATTAATAGAAGTGGTTTAATTAAAACTGAACCCTATCACATACAAGAGGCCCATGGGGCCTGTATCGCTCACCTGGTTGGATTAGACCAAATGTTCATATTCAATTTGTTTTATTTGTAAAACTCTAACAATGCTATATATGCATGGTTATAGTGTGGGAATCCGAACTGCTTTAAAGATTAATGAAGTCCAGACTCTCTAAGGTCTGAAAGACCTCAAGAATTGTTTATAGAACATGCATTCATCACTTTATGACTAGTAGCGATTTAAAGGAATTACCTCTATTTCACCTATTGGGCCCAGTCCCTTTGACCCTTCGGGGTCAGAGTCACCATTTATGCAAAATCTGTTCCCCTGTTTCTGACCAAATTGGGTTCAAATCCATTCATAACTTTATGACTAGTAGCAATTCAAAGGAATTACCTCTATTTCCCCCACTGGGCCCCGCCCTTTTGGCCCCTTTAGGGTCAGAGTCACTGTTTATGCAAAATCTGTTCCCCTTCTCCCCAAGGATGTTTCGGACCAAATTGAGTTCAAATCCATTCATAACTTTATGACTAGTAGCAATTTAAAGGAATTACCTCTATTTCCCTTATTGGGCCCGACCCATTTGGCCCCTTTAGGGTCAGAGTCACCATTTATGCAAAATCTGTTCCCCTTCCCCCAAGGATGTTTCGGACCAAATTGGGTTCAAATCCATTCATAACTTTATGACTAGTAGCGATTCAAAGGAATTACCTCTATTTCCCCTACTGGGCCCCGCCCTTTTGGCCCCTTTAGGGTCAGAGTCACCATTTATGCAAAATCTGTTCCCCTTCCCCAAAGGATGTTTCGGACCATATTGGGTTCAAATCCATTCATAACTTAATAACTAGTAGCGATTTAAAGGAATTACCTCTATTTCCCCTGTTGGGCCCCGCCCCATTAGCCCCTTTCAGGTCAGAGCCACCATTTATGCAAAATCTGTTCCCCTTCCTCAAAAGATATCTCTCACCAAATTGGGTTCAAATCCATTCATAACTTTATGACAAGTAGCGATTTAAAGGAATTACCTCTATTTCCCCCACTGGGCCCCGCCCTTTTGGCCCCTCAGGGGTCAGAGTCACCATTTATGCAAAATCTGTTTCCCTTCCCCCAAGGATGTTTCTGACCAAATTGGGTTCAAATCCATTCATAACTTTATGACTAGTAGCGATTTAAAGGAATTACTTCTATTTCCCTTATTGGGACCCACCCCTTTGGCCCCTCGGGGGTCAGTGCCACCATTTATGCAAAATAGGTTCCTCTTCCTCCAAGGAAGTTTCTGACCAAATCGGGTTCAAATCCATTCATAACTTTATGACAAGTAGCAATTTAAAGGAATTACCTTTATTTCCCCTTTTTGGCCCCGCCCCTTTGGCCCCTTGGGGGTCAGAATCACCATTTATGCAAAATCTGTTCCCCTTCCCCCAAGGATGTTTCTGACCAAATTGGGTTCAAATCCATTCATAACTTGAAGACTAGTAGTGATTTAAAGGAATGACCTCTATTTCCCCTATTGGGCCCCGCCCCTTTGGCCCCTCGGGGGTCAGAGTCACTGTTTATGCAAAATCTGTTCCCATTCTGCCAAGGATGTTTCTGGCCAAATTGGGTTCAAATCCCTTCATAACTTTATGACTAGTAGCGATTTAGAGGAATTACCTCTATTTCCCATATTTGGCCCCGCCCCTTTGGCCCCTTTAGGGTCAGAGTCACCATTTATGCAAAATCTGTTCCCCTTTCTCCAAGGATGTTTCTGACCAAATTGGGTTCAAATCCATTAATAACTTTATGACTAGTAGCGATTTAAAGGAATTACCTCTATTTCCCCTATTGGGCCCCGCCCCTTTGGCCCCTCGGGGGTCAGAGTCACCATTTATGCAAAATCTGTTCCCATTCTGCAAAGGATGTTTCTGGGCAAATTTGGTCAAAATCCAATAAGAACTTTTTGACTAGTAGCGATTTGAAGCAAATGTTGACGGACGGACGGACGGACGACGGACGCTGCGCCATGGCATAAGCTCACCGGACCTTCGGTCCAGGTGAGCTAATAACCAGACACGTTTTATCCTGTACCCACCATCCTATATAACCAGACATACATTACGTTACAGCCCAGTGATTTGGTATCTCAGGTATACGTTACAGCCCAGTGATTTGGTATCTCAGGTATATGTTACAGCCCATTGATTTGGTATCTCAGGTATACGTTACAGCCCAGTGATTTGGTATCTCAGGTATACGTTACAGCCCAGTGATTTGGTATCTCAGGTATACGTTACAGCCCAGTGATTTGGTATCTCAGGTATACGTTACAGCCCAGTGATTTGGTATCTCAGGTATACGTTAAGGCCCAGTGATTTGGTATCTCAGGTATTTGTTACAGCCCAGTGATTTGGTATCTCAGGTATACGTTACAGCCCAGTGATTTGGTATCTCAGGTATACGTTACAGCCCAGTGATTTGGTATCTCAGGTATATGTTACAGCCCAGTGATTTGGTATCTCAGGTATTTGTTACAGCCCAGTGATTTGGTATCTCAGGTATATGTTACAGCCCAGTGATTTGGTATCTCAGGTATACGTTAGAGCCCAGTGATTTGATATCTCAGGTATACGTTACAGCCCAGTGATTTGGTATCTCAGGTATACGTTACAGCCCAGTGATTTAGTACCTCAGGTATACGTTACAGCCCAGTGATTTGGTATCTCAGGTATACGTTACAGCCCAGTGATTTGGTATCTCAGGTATATGTTACAGCCCAGTGATTTGGTACCACAGGTATATGTTACAGCCCAGTGATTTAGTATCTCAGGTATTTGTTACAGCCCAGTGATTTGGTATCTCAGGTATATGTTACAGCCCAGTGATTTGGTATCTCAGGTATATGTTACAGCCCAGTGATTTGGTATCTCAGGTATATGTTACAGCCCAGTGATTTGGTATCTCAGGTATACGTTACAGCCCAGTGATTTGGTATCTCAGGTATACGTTACAGCCCAGTGATTTGGTATCTCAGGTATACGTTACAGCCAAGTGATTTGGTATCTCAGGTATACGTTACAGCCCAGTGATTTGGTATCTCAGGTATATGTTACAGCCCAGTGATTTGGTATCTCATGTATATGTTACAGCCCAGTGATTTGGTATCTCAGGTATACGTTACAGCCCAGTGATTTGGTATCTCAGGTATACGTTACAGCCCAGTGATTTGTTATATCAGGTATACATTACAGCCCAGTGATTTGGTACCTCAGGTATACGTTACCACCTAGTGTAGTGTGTATATCGGATACTCACAGGAATCCGTCCCTCCACATAGTGACCGGACGCTGTCATCAGGTCAGTGTTAAACAGGACTCCAGGCACAACAATTAACTTGGGTAAACTGTAACACAATGAAATCAGTGTTAGATGTAGCAGAGTAAAACTGTCATTAAGAAATAAACGTAAGATGTAGCAGTTTCATAGGAAAAAGTCATGTAATACAAAATAGAACACTGGAAACTGTTTTATCTGACACATTAGACAGGCTGCCAGCAAAGTCGTGCAGTTGTTCAAATTCAATGTAGCTTAATATGTTTTCAAACATGTAACAAGAGCCCCACAGGGCCTGCATCATTCATCTAATATGACAGTAAAACACTCTACACTTCCACAGAAGAAGGATTTTAAGAATTTGCTATATTTCCCCTTGTAGGCCGCACCCTAAAGGCCATTGGTGGACCAGGCCCACCAGTTATAGATTTGGTTCCTCTTCACCCACGGATGCTCCACACTAAATGTACCAGAGTTTGTAATCTACTCATTGAATCATAAGTAGTAGTGTAAAATTGAGGGACAGTGGATGATGGATGCTACACCATGGCATAAGCTCACCGGACCTTCAGGCCAGTTGAGCTAAAAAAAACAGTGTTCACTGATTTTGCAATAGTCACTCAAAAAACATTTTTTTTATTAATATAAACATGTACCAAATATGATTTATATACCTTAGTACCAATGTTTAAACCAAGATACAAACCTTACCCAAACAACCTCCACTGTGTACTAACCTTATAGACATGTCAAAATTCTTGTTCACCCCGACACCCTCCACTTCGTACTAACCTTATAGACATGTCAAAATTCTTGTTCACCTGCGACACCCTCTACTGTGTACTAACCTTATAGACATGTCAAAACTCTTGTTCACCTCCGACACCCTCCACTTCGTACATTTACACATGTTTAATTCCAACTCCCAGTCAGAAACTTCTTCATAAAGTGGAGTCTCACACAAATAATCTGTAAAATAAACAAAAATATGTCATATAATTTATGATATTGAGGACTTCAGTTTTTTATACTATGATACTGTGAGTGGTGTTATAACAATAGACATGATACGCACTACTAGGACCAGGGACGTCTTCTAAAATTACGTTTAAACTTATTATAGGACCGATGGTTCCAGAGGGGTAGCCAACCCCCACCCACCCACCCACCCACTGACAGTCAGTAAGGTAAAGCCTAGAGGTGAAGTCATGTAGGCAGTAAACCAGTAACTAATAAATTCAATTTTATTTCAATTAATTTTTTTCCCAAAAAAACTTTGAAATGTTTTAATGACTTAATATTCAGTTTTAATGAGATATCAGATAGCTGTCCCTCTGGATATGATTCCCTCGGTTTAATCACTTTATACTCTACAATTGATTATATTGGCTGCTGGACAAATAACTGCAAAAATTAAACTACAAAAATTTTAATGTTGATTTTTCTAATTAATACATAAATAATACCACTGGTATCCCAATCATAAAAGTCGATAAACAAATTGCAGAAATTTGCATCCTCACAAATAACCACATTTATAAGATTTTTCACAAGTTGTATCATTGAAAAGGCTGCACAGATTGTGTTTACAGATAGAAGTTTTATCTATAACTTCTCATCACAGATCTAGATATGAAATATCACTTATATCATCAAAGTTCAAGTACAGTGCGACACTCGTGACATCAAAATACACTGGTATCAGTTCAATAAGTTTATTTTCCTGTTAAAACATTTATAAATTTCCTTCCTTGTATAAGTAGTTCAGTCTTTGCCAACAGTATATTTAATTCTACCTCCTTCAGCAGTATCTCGGCTCACTCTGATTCATACCTTGTTTAGGTAAGCTCTTGCCGTAGTCAAACGCAAATAAAAGGTTGGATTTGGATGGATACGCGTGGTGAACAACTGCATTCAGTAACTGTAAAATAAAGTAATACCTCTGTTATCTGACCACCTCTGTTAAAAGACCAGTATGGAGGAAAATGTCTTTTAATATACAGGTTTAACTGTACAACAAACCTGTCTATGAGAATTACTCTGGGTGCCCACAAAAACAGCCTTACTAGACAGCTGGTGACTACTTCACATGGACAATTTAGAGAAATGATACCCTTTTAATACAGAGGATGTCATTATAGAAATGTGATTTAGGATCGCTGAACTGTTTACTGATCAATTTGACAAAAAAATTGAGTTCTTGATTTTGACATGATTTTTATACACAGTACCCCGTATACCCTATCTGACAATAAGCCCATTATCTACATGATTTTCATACACAGTACCCCGTATACCCTATCTGACAATAAGCCCATTATCTACATGATTTTCATACACAGTACCCCGTATACCCTATCTGACAATAAGCCATACACAGTACCCTGTATACCCTATCTGACAATAAGCCCATTATCTACATGATTTTCATACACAGTACCTCGTATACACTATCTGACAATAAGCCCATTATCTACATGATTTTCATACACAGTACCCCGTATACCCTATCTGACAATAAGCCCATTATCTACATGATTTTCATACACAGTACCCCGTATACCCTATCTGACAATAAGCCATACACAGTACCCTGTATACCCTATCTGACAATAAGCCCATTATCTACATGATTTTCATACACAGTACCTCGTATACACTATCTGACAATAAGCCCATTATCTACATGATTTTCATACACAGTACCTCGTATACCCTATCTGACAATAAGCCCATTATCTACATGATTTTCATACACAGTACCTCGTATACCCTATCTGACAATAAGCCATACACAGTACCCCGTATACCCTATCTGACAATAAGCCCATTATCTACATGATTTTCATACACAGTACCCCGTATACCCTATCTGACAATAAGCCATACACAGTACCCCGTATACCCTATCTGACAATAAGCCCATTATCTACATGATTTTCATACACAGTACCTCGTATACACTATCTGACAATACGCCATACACAGTACCCCGTATACCCTATATGACAATAAGCCCATTATCTACATGATTTTCATACACAGTACCCCGTATACACTATCTGACAATAAGCCCATTATCTACATGATTTTCATACACAGTACCCCGTATACACTATCTGACAATAAGCCATACACAGTACCCCGTATACCCTATCTGACAATAAGCCCATTATCTACATGATTTTCATACACAGTACCCCGTATACACTATCTGACAATAAGCCATACACAGTACCCCGTATACCCTATCTGACAATAAGCCCATTATCTACATGATTTTCATACACAGTACCCCGTATACCCTATCTGACAATAAGCCCATTATCTACATGATTTTCATACACAGTACCCCGTATACCCTATCTGAAAATAAGCCCATTATCTACATGATTTTCATACACAGTACCTCGTATACACTATCTGACAATAAGCCCATTATCTACATGATTTTCATACACAGTACCCTGTATACCCTATCTGACAATAAGCCCATTATCTACATGATTTTCATACACAGTACCCCGTATACCCTATCTGACAATAAGCCCATTATCTACATGATTTTCATACACAGTACCTCGTATACACTATCTGACAATAAGCCCATTATCTACATGATTTCCAGACACAGTACCCCGTATACCCTATCTGACAATAAGCCATACACAGTACCCCGTATACCCTATCTGACAATAAGCCATACACAGTACCTCGTATACACTATCTGACAATAAGCCCATTATCTACATGATTTTCATACACAGTACCCCGTATACACTATCTGACAATAAGCCCATTATCTACATGATTTCCAGACACAGTACCCCGTATACCCTATCTGACAATAAGCCATACACAGTACCCCGTATACCCTATCTGACAATAAGCCATACACAGTACCTCGTATACACTATCTGACAATAAGCCCATTATCTACATGATTTTCATACACAGTACCCCGTATACACTATCTGACAATAAGCCCATTATCTACATGATTTCCATACACAGTACCCCGTATACCCTATCTGACAATAAGCCCATTATCTACATGATTTCCATACACAGTACCCCGTATACCATATCTGACAATAAGCCCATTATCTACATGATTTTCATACACAGTACCCTGTATACCCTATCTGACAATAAGCCCATTATCTGCATGATTTTCATACACAGTACCCCGTATACCCTATCTGACAATAAGCCATACACAGTACCCCGTATACCCTATCTGACAATAAGCCCATTATCTACATGATTTCCATACACAGTACCCTGTATACCCTATCTGACAATAAGCCCATTATCTACATGATTTTCATACACAGTACCCTGTATACCCTATCTGACAATAAGCCCATTATCTACATGATTTTCATACACAGTACCCCGTATACCCTATCTGACAATAAGCCATACACAGTACCTCGTATACCCTATCTGACAATAAGCCCATTATCTACATGATTTCCATACACAGTACCCCGTATACCCTATCTGACAATAAGCCATACACAGTACCCCGTATACCCTATCTGACAATAAGCCCATTATCTACATGATTCAAATTTATCTTCCTTCTATATAGGAAGACAAAAGTAACTAAATATAAGATACTTAATTGTGACCAGGGTTTCAGTATAGAAATCAACATGAATCAAACCATTTGTTATTTAATCGTGAGAGGGGTTTCAGTATTATAAGTACCTTTTTGTTCTGATCTTTAGGTGAAAACTTGAATCCGAATGTATGCACTCTAAAGTCCTAAAAAACAAACAGATACACAACCTAAAACAACACATACAATGATATGTAGATATATGAGGCGTTATAATATGTAACACATTTGTACAAATGATCTATTAACCACAAACGATATAGTGGGAAACTTTTATAATGAGTCGGTATGACTGAGGTTACCTAGCTACTTTATAATGAGTCGGTATGACTGAGGTTACCTAGCTAGGACAGAAAGTATTTCTGACAGTGTTACACAAACCTTGCAGTGAAGCTCGAGATATTTTGTGATATTAGAGACCGTGGTTCCTGGTGTCAGCTTCCTCCTCTTCCCAGACACAACTAAAACATAAATACTGACGTCAGGTAGATAAATAACACAACAACACCTGTCATAACAATACTGACATCAGGTGGATATATCACAACACCTGTCATAACAATACTGACATCAGGTGGATATATAACACAACAACACCTGTCATAACAATACTGACATCAGGTAGATATATAACACAACACCTGTCATAACAATACGGACATCAGGTGGATATGTAACACAACACCTGTCATAACAATACTGACATCAGGTAGATATATACCACAACACCTGTCATAACAATACTGACATCAGGTGGATATGTAACACAACACCTGTCATAACAATACTGACATCAGGTAGATATATACCACAACACCTGTCATAACAATACTGACATCAGGTGGATATATAACACAACAACACCTGTCATAACAATACTGACATCAGGTAGATATATAACACAACACCTGTCATAACAATACTGACATCAGGTAGATATATAAAACAACACCTGTCATAACAATACTGACATCAGGTGGATATATAACACAACACCTGTCATAACAATACTGACATCAGGTGGATATATAACACAACAACACCTGTCATAACAATACTGACATCAGGTGGATATATAACACAACAACACCTGTCATAACAATACTGACATCAGGTAGATATATAACACAACACCTGTCATAACAATACTGACATCAGGTAGATATGTAACACAACAACACCTGTCATAACAATACTGACATCAGGTGGATATATAACACAACAACACCTGTCATAACAATACTGACATCAGGTAGATATATAACACAACAACACCTGTCATAACAATACTGACGTCAGGTAGATATATAACACAACACCTGTCATAACAATACTGACATCAGGTAGATATATAACACAACACCTGTCATAACAATACTGACATCAGGTGGATATGTGAGTTTATGTGACCTATGGGTCAAGGTCACTTCTTTGTACAAACTCTGCAGGGCTTCATCACAGGAAACTACAAGCTAAATACCACAATTCTTTTTTTTTTTTTTTTGGTTATTAAGAAGAATTAAGGTATTAAAAGAGAAGGTTATTGCAGGATAGATTCACAATACCACAGCAAAATACCGTCAAGCAGGTGTGCTAACAAGGTATACTACTATAGACTTACCCTGGTATATGGCATCGATGTTTGTGAGTGGAATGTCGGTATCCCTGATCAGTTTGTTTCTCTGTCTCTTCGCCGACGGCTGTGGAGAGAAATAGTTAACATTCTTATTATCAATAACTTCTTAATTACCCAAAGAGAATAATTAGATTTCCATTTTACAATTAGTTTTCTTTCAAAACAAGCCAACAGTATTAAGAAATTTCTGAAATGAGCAGTTTGTTTTTACTGGTGTGTTGACATACCCCTTCATACGACGAACGGTCTGCAGTCAGGAAGCAAACTTTGAAGTTTGTGACAAACAGTTTTCCTGATATGCCTTTTTTCTTCTCTGTAAAAGGGGTAAAACTCAGCACGCTATCTGCCTCTGTAACCAGGCGCTCACCTGTCAATCAAACACACTTCTTCAAAATAGATGGAAACATTATATATTATGGTTCATCATTTTTGTAGGACTTATATACCTGTAACTATGGCTGTGAACATAAAAAGTTTATCTTTTATTGCTTCGTTAATTCATAATGAATTGATCTGATTTAATTGGCAATTACCTAACTAATTATAGTACCATCATTAGCAACCAAGATATACGCTATCTCCAAAAGTCCAGTATATAAATATAAGTACGATGTGAATATTACAGCCAGGGTAAATAATCTGTGTATGTATATACTATATATTGTTAATTAGATCCTGTAAGTGTATTATATTGTTAATTAGATCCTGTATGTATATTATATTGTTAACTATATCCTGTAAGTGTATTATATTGTTAATTAGATCCTGTATGTATATCATATTGTTAATTAGAGCCTGTATGTATATTACAATGTTAATTATATCCTGTATGTAAATTGTATTGTTAATTAGATCCTGTATGTATATTACATTGTTAATTAGATCCTGTATGTATATTATATTGTTAATTAGATCCTGTATGTATATTATATTGTTAATTAGATCCTGTATGTATATTATATTGTTAATTAAATCCTGTATGTATATTACAATGTTAATTAGATCCTGTAATGTATATTATATTGTTAATTAGATCCTGTATGTATATTATATTGTTAATTAAATCCTGTATGTATATTACATTGTTAATTAGATCCTGTATGTATATTATATTGTTAATTAAATCCTGTATGTATATTACATTGTTAACTAGATCCTGTATGTATATTATATTGTTAATTAAATCCTGTATGTATATTACATTGTTAACTAGATCCTGTATATGTACCATATTTTTAATTAGATCCTGTATGTATATTACATTGTTAATTAGATCCTGTATGTATATTATATTGTTAATTAGATCCTGTATGTATATTATATTGTTAATTAAATCCTGTATGTATATTACATTGTTAACTAGATCCTGTATGTATATTATATTGTTAATTAGATCCTGTATGAATATCATATTGTTAATTAGATCCTGTATGTATATTACAATGTTAATTAGATCCTGTATGTATATTACAATGTTAATTATATCCTGTATGTATATTATATTGTTAATTAGATCCTGTATGTATATTATAATGTTAATTAGATCCTGTATGTATATCATATTGTTAATTAGATCCTGTATGTATATTACATTGTTAATTAGATCCTGTATGTATATTATATTGTTAATTAGATCCTGTATGTATATTACATTGCTAATTAAGATCCTGTATATATTCTATATATTGTTAATTAGATCCTGTATGTAAATTGTATTGTTAATTAGATCCTGTATGCATATTATATTGTGTTATTATATCCTGTATATATATTATATATTGTGTATAATTCACCATATTCACATGTTTGTGTATTTTACATCTATTTAATCTTCTTTCAATGAACATCAAGATTGATTCATATGTTTGAAAGATGAAATTGAAGGCAATATCTATGTAAATTAGATTTTTTCATATTTCAAAACTCTAAAATTTCAATTTACCGATATGTTAACTTAATTATTGCCTTTCAGTCAAATTGTTATAAAAAAATCAACCAAATCAATTTCAAGGAATCCATTATATTTGATCAAAAAACCTTAAACAGTTATAATGATGTAGATCATGTAGATGTTTGTATTATATACCTGGTAACATGTGTGGGGCAAGATCTGTCTGGAAAAATGCTGAGGCCCGCTTGTCAAGTTCATCCTGTCAAAAACATCAAATTCAAAAAAACATGACTAATCCCAGACCATAGTTGCTATTTCAAAGTTGTTCATTCAGAGCTTTTTAACAATTCATCTAAATAGCAATATGCTACATAACGAAGCTTTAGTCTATAAAGTCTCAAAATGAATAATAGCCGTAAATTGTAATTAAGTTTTTAAAATTTGTAGGTAAAATGTACTGACTGCCTATTAAATTCTTAATCAAATTCATACAAATTTTTTAATCAAATTCATATTCCAAACATTTTTGAAACAAAATTTGTAGTCAAAATGTACTGACTGCCTATCAAATTCCTAATCAAATTCATATTCCAAACATTTTTGAAATTTTTGTTCTCATCATTAATTGTTTTTTAACACAGAATTCTTTTCAATACTAATTCAGAAGTTCCACAGTATACATATACACTGTAGATATATATAGATATACAATGTTTACCCGGGTAAGTATAGTTTCAAGCATGTCATATCAATAGACTCTGATTGATGACGATGAGAAACATATATGTATGTATCTGGCCATAGGCCCATGCCTGGTAATAAGCCCACCCATATATTTAATTACCAAAAAATTATAATTAGATGTAAGTCCCCAGGGTTATCACATGACAGATATAACATGTAGTTACACGTCACATGACAGATAAAACATGTAGTTACATGTCACATGACAGATATAACGTGTAGTTACATGTCACATGACAGATATAACATGTAGTTACACGTCACATGACAGATATAACGTGTAGTTACATGTCACATGACAGATATAACATGTAGTTACACGTCACATGACAGACATAACATGTAGTTACACGTCACATGACAGATATAACATGTAGTTACACATCACATGACAGATATAACATGTAGTTACACTGTCACATGACAGATATAACATGTAGTTACACGTCACATGACAGATATAACATGTAGTTACATGTCACATGACAGATATAACATGTAGTTACATGTCACATGACAGATATAACGTGTAGTTACATGTCACATGACAGATATAACGTGTAGTTACATGTCACATGACAGATATAACATGTAGTTACACGTCACATGACAGACATAACATGTAGTTACACGTCACATGACAGATATAACATGTAGTTACGTGTCACATGACAGATATAACATGAAGTTACATGTCACATGACAGATATAACACGTAGTTTCACGTCACATGACAGATATAACATGTAGTTACACGTCACATGACAGATATAACATGTAGTTACATGTCACATGACAGATATAACATGTAGTTACACATCACATGACAGATATAACATGAAGTTACATGTCACATGACAGATATAACATGAAGTTACACGTCACATGACAGATACAACATGTAGTTACATGTCACATGACAGATATAACAGGTAGTTACATGTCACATGACAGATATAACATGAAGTTACACGTCACATGACAGATACAACATGTAGTTACACGTCACATGACAGATATAACAGGTAGTTACACGTCACATGACAGATATAACACGTAGTTACACGTCACATGACAGATATAACATGTAGTTACACGTCACATGACAGATATAACATGTAGTTACATGTCACATGACAGATATAACATGTAGTTACACATCACATGACAGATATAACATGAAGTTACATGTCACATGACAGATATAACATGAAGTTACACGTCACATGACAGATACAACATGTAGTTACATGTCACATGACAGATATAACATGTAGTTACACATCACATGACAGATATAACGTGTAGTTACATGTCACATGACAGATATAACATGTAGTTACACGTCACATGACAGACATAACATGTAGTTACACGTCACATCACAGATATAACATGTAGTTACACGTCACATGACAGACATAACATGTAGTTACACGTCACATGACAGATATAACGTGTAGTTACATGTCACATGACAGATATAACATGTAGTTACACGTCACATGACAGACATAACATGTAGTTACACGTCACATGACAGATATAACATGTAGTTACGTGTCACATGACAGATATAACATGTAGTTACACATCACATGACAGATATAACATGTAGTTACATGTCACATGACAGATATAACATGTAGTTACACATCACATGACAGATATAACATGAAGTTACATGTCACATGACAGATATAACGTGTAGTTACATGTCACATGACAGATATAACATGTAGTTACATGTCACATGACAGATATAACGTGTAGTTACATGTCACATGACAGATATAACATGTAGTTACACGTCACATGACAGATATAACGTGTAGTTACATGTCACATGACAGATATAACATGTAGTTACACGTCACATGACAGACATAACATGTAGTTACACGTCACATGACAGATATAACATGTAGTTACACGTCACATGACAGATATAACATGTAGTAACATGTCACATGACAGACATAATACTTAGTTACACGTCACATGACAGACATAATACGTAGTTACACGTCACATGACAGACATAACGTGTAGTTACATGTCACATGACAGATATAACATGTAGTTACATGTCACATGACAGATATAACATGTAGTTACATGTCACATGACAGATATAACATGTAGTTACACGTCACATGACAGATATAACATGTAGTTACACGTCACATGACAGATATAACATGTAGTTACACGTCACATGACAGATATAACATGTAGTAACATGTCACATGACAGACATAATACTTAGTTACACGTCACATGACAGACATAATACGTAGTTACACGTCACATGACAGACATAATACGTAGTTACACGTCACATGAGATATAACATGTAGTAACATGTCACATGACAGATATAACACGTAGTTACATGTCACATGACAGATATAACATGTAGTTACATGTCACATGACAGATATAACATGTAGTTACACGTCACATGACAGATATAACATGTAGTAACATGTCACATGACAGATATAACATGTAGTTACATGTCACATGACAGATATAACACATAGTTACATGTCAAATAACTAATATAACATGTAGTTACACGTCACATGACAGATATAACATGTAGTTACACATCACATGACAGATATAACGTGTAGTTACATGTCACATGACAGATATAACACGTAGTTACATGTCACATGACAGATATAACAGGTAGTTACATGTCACATGACAGATATAACATGTAGTTACACGTCACATGACAGATATAACACGTAGTTACATGTCACATGACAGATATAACACGTAGTTACATGTCACATGACAGATATAACAGGTAGTTACATGTCACATGACAGATATAACATGTACTTACACATCACATGACAGATAAAACACGTAGTTACATGTCACATGACAGATATAACACGAAGTTACATGTCACATGACAGATGTAACATGTAGTTACACGTCACATGACAGATATAACATGTAGTTACATGTCACATGACAGATATAACACGTAGTTACATGTCACATGACAGATATAACATGTAGTTACATGTCACATGACAGATATAACATGTAGTTACACGTCACATGACAGATATAACACGTAGTTACATGTCACATGACAGATATAACACATAGTTACATGTCAAATGACAGATATAACACGTAGTTACATGTCACACGACAGATGTAACATGTAGTTACACGTCACATGACAGACATAATACATAGTTACACGTCACATGACAGATATAACATGTAGTTACACGTCACATGACAGATATAACATGTAGTTACATGTCACATGACAGATATAACATGTAGTTACACGTCACATGACAGATATAACACGTAGTTACATGTCATGACAGATATAACACGTAGTTACACGTCACATGACAGACATAATACATAGTTACACGTCACATGACAGATATAACATGTAGTAACACGTCACATGACAGATATAACACATAGTTACATGTCACATGACAGACATAACATGTAGTTACACGTCACATGACAGATATAACATGTAGTTACACGTCACATGACAGATATAACACGTAGTTACAGGTCACATGACAGATATAACACGTAGTTACATGTCATATGACAGACATAATACGTAGTTACACGTCAAATGACAGATATAACATGTAGTTACACGTCACATGACAGATATAACATGTAGTAACATGTCACATGACAGATATAACACGTAGTTACATGTCACATGACAGATATAACATGTAGTTACACGTCACATGACAGATATAACATGTAGTAACATGTCACATGACAGACATAATACTTAGTTACACGTCACATGACAGACATAACATGAAGTTACATGTCACATGACAGATATAACATGTAGTTACACGTCACATGACAGATATAACATGTAGTAACATGGCACATGACAGATATAACATGTAGTTACATGTCACATGACAGATATAACACATAGTTACATGTCAAATAACTAATATAACATGTAGTTACACGTCACATGACAGATATAACATGTAGTTACACGTCACATGACAGATATAACGTGTAGTTACATGTCACATGACAGATATAACACGTAGTTACATGTCACATGACAGATATAACAGGTAGTTACATGTCACATGACAGATATAACATGTAGTTACACGTCACATGACAGATATAACACGTAGTTACATGTCACATGACAGATATAACACGTAGTTACATGTCACATGACAGATATAACAGGTAGTTACATGTCACATGACAGATATAACATGTACTTACACGTCACATGACAGATAAAACACGTAGTTACATGTCACATGACAGATATAACACGAAGTTACATGTCACATGACAGATGTAACATGTAGTTACACGTCACATGACAGATATAACATGTAGTTACATGTCACATGACAGATATAACACGTAGTTACATGTCACATGACAGATATAACATGTAGTTACATGTCACATGACTGATATAACATGTAGTTACACGTCACATGACAGATATAACACGTAGTTACATGTCACATGACAGATATAACACGTAGTTACATGTCAAATGACAGATATAACACGTAGTTACATGTCACACGACAGATATAACATGTAGTTACACGTCACATGACAGACATAATACATAGTTACACGCCACATGACAGATATAACATGTAGTTACACGTCACATGACAGATATAACATGTAGTTACATGTCACATGACAGATATAACATGTAGTTACACGTCACATGACAGATATAACACGTAGTTACATGTCATGACAGATATAACACGTAGTTACACGTCACATGACAGACATAATACATAGTTACACGTCACATGACAGATATAACATGTAGTAACACGTCACATGACAGATATAACACATAGTTACATGTCACATGACAGACATAATATGTAGTTACACGTCACATGACAGATATAACATGTAGTTACATGTCACATGACAGATATAACACGTAGTTACATGTCACATGACAGATATAACACGTAGTTACATGTCACATGACAGATATAACACGTAGTTACACATCACATGACAGAAACAACATGTAGTTACATGTCACATGACAGATATAACACGTAGTTACATGTCACATGACAGATATAACATGTAGTTACATGTCACATGACAGATATAACATGTAGTTACATGTCACATGACAGATATAACACATAGTTACACGTCACATGACAGATATAACACGTAGTTACACGTCACATGACAGATATAACGTGTAGTTACACGTCACATGACAGATATAACGTGTAGTTACACGTCACATGACAGATATAACGTGTAGTTACATGTCACATGACAGATATAACATGTAGTTACACGTCACATGACAGATATAACATGTAGTTACACGTCACATGACAGATATAACATGTAGTTACACGTCACATGACAGATATAACACGTAGTTACACGTCACATGACAGATATAACATGTAGTTACATGTCACATGACAGATATAACACGTAGTTACACGTCACATGACAGATATAACACGTAGTTACATGTCACATGACAGATATAACACGTAGTTACATGTCACATGACAGATATAACACATAGTTAGTACATGTCACATGACAGATATAACATGTAGTTACAGGTCACATGACAGATATAACATGTAGTTACACGTCACATGACAGATATAACACGTAGTTACATGTCACATGACAGGTATAACATGTAGTTACACGTCACATGACAGGTTAATCTGTAATACAAACCTCACTAGGATAACATTAGATAATCCATAGCCCAATATAGAACGTGTGTATAAAGATTATTGTTAGATAATCCACCACCTAATATAGAACCCTTCCATAGATATCTATTGTTATACAAACAATATCCTCTAAAACAGCAATGAAAACAAAGAATGTAATTACAGATATTTTGTGTGAAATTTAACACAAAAATTAAGTGAACCTAAACGATTCCATCCGTCACTCACAAATACATTTGGTGTCTGTTTAGTTGTCAAATTTTCAACATAAAGTTCACCCTCAACATATGTAATATCAGTAAGTTTATTTATGCTGGCAGTAATTTGTTTAATGAAGGACAGCAGGTTAATTAAGGATTTATAGTAGATAAATTAATCTCAATGATTTTACAACATTTAAAGCAACAAAATATATTTCAACAACAAATTTCACATTAAGTAGTAGTGTAAAATGCTATCCGAATAAAAAATGAACGATATATAATTTTCCGTATATAATGCATCGACAATCACTTACATCATTTTCCTCTTCCTCTTCATCAATTAAATAAGACTTGAAGGTCTGTAATGAGTTGCCATGGAAACAGTGAGTCGGGACGAAAGCACATCGGAAAGCGGGGAGTGAAATTGGAAAGACAAGCATTAATGATAAAGCAGTGTTAAACATAAATACCATATTGTACCTGTGATAAGTCCGCGCTGGGGAGGCTATAACTAGTCCTCCGAAAGTTTGTAAACAGTTCACCGGGACTACCCTGGAATTATAACGGTATACCCTTAAATATGGTTAATTATAACGGTATACCCTTTAATATGGTTAATTATAACGGTATACCCTTTAATATGGTTAATTATAACGGTATACCCTTTAATATTATGGTTAACGGGAATCTCGCCTAGTGGAGCAGGTCTTATGGGATTCAGAAAGTTTGGTAAGGGCTTTCTGTGGTAGGGGACTATATACGTCTGGGGGAGGGGACCATACGTCTGGAGAGAGGGGACAATACATCTGGAGAGAGGGGACCATACGTCTGGGGTGAGGGGGGGTTCTAGCGATACAAATTTCTTGGGCGTACTATGTGTCTACCGGTTGATAGTGGGGAAGTGCTGTGGCTAGCTGGTCAATAGGCTAAGATGCAAGGGCTTTGGTAACCATGAGGGAGTAATATGGAATGGTCCAATAGGGGCTGTATATGTCTAGCTTGGAGGAATTTTTTCTGGAATGAAGATCTGGATTCAGGGGATGTAACTCCAAGCGTAGTTTTACCACCAGTAAAATATGGTACATGTATAACTGAAATTTAAAAAATCATACTCCATCTAGCTTTAGCATTACTAGCATTAATTAGATTCCACCATATCATAATATCAACCATTAGACTTACCGTTAAACATAGACCCACAGTATACTGGTATACGACTAGCGTCGACCAGTCACATCATTATTCCTTTATATAAAGAAACTCTTAATAACTTAACATTTTAAGAAAATTCATTTATAGGGAATTAAACAAAGATTTTTTCCTTGAATCTAACATTGATGAAACCGAGGCTAGATACATCTCATCTCCACGGACAGACAGAGTAATGGACGCTACTGTAAACCTCAATTATTGTCTCTGGGAGAAGTAAAAGTTACGATAAATATTGTACATAGTAACTATGGCAACAGTATTTTATTCAATAATAAGGGCCTGGCAAAAGTACTCATCTTCTTGTCCCGATGAGCAGATTTTGTCACGGGACAAGTGACTTTTATTGTCAACTACTCCATGTGACAACTAGATCCTTTTGTGTTATTCCATGGTACTTTTTTATAGGGCTTGTTATTTATGAAAGGCCAGCCAAAGAAGAAAGATAGTTACCTTGACAGGTTTGATTCAAATGACACAAATAGTTTAAGTCAGCATTATGTTTTATTAAGATTTATTGAAATTTTTTTTACCATTTGTCTATTTCGTGATGTTTACACTGGCTCTATCATTGAACAATATATATATCTTAGTTTTAAGTTGTAACAAGCACAAACGTTAAAGTACAGCTAAATTTTCCAGATTAGTGAATTCTTAGTCTGGATGAGAACTTTTTACAATGCCTGTAAATAGTCCAACAGAAAACTTCAAAAGTGCTGTAAACAGTTTCTATCGGGCCCTGTAACTTTATGTTGTGCAATGTATTTTCTTTAATGCTTGTGTCATAAGTATACAAGATGTATATGGATTACCAAAACTAATCTACAAATTGCATTGCAAATTTGTCCATGGTGTGTGACTTAGAATAATTACAAATGGAGCTATTTCCCTTGTGTTGTAAAGTACTATTTTTGTGTAATTGTTCATATCGTTATAATCTAGATTTGTACACTTATGAAATCTTATATATATTTATACTTGTAGCCTTCATTAACATGTCAGACTGACTTCTTACATTAGGTGTATTTTATCAGAAACATAAACACTCACACAATTGTGAAAGTGCAACAGGAAATAGATGTATACATGATCTAGATCTTATCAACATGTATGGACATCAGAAACCTAAGGCCAAACAGACTTTTTTATTCGTTTCACGATAACAAAATGTTGAATTCAAACCAGGACCAGGCTGATCTCCTACTCTTTGATACAAATCACTGAAAACATTTTTAATCCATCTTGTATCTGTTGTAGATTTTTTTTCTACACAAAAATTAAATTCAATAAGTTTTTTAACAGTTACAAAATATTCCTGCCACATTGTTACAAGCTTTTCTTTGATGTTTCAGAAATTACCTATACATTGTCAATATTAAATACAATACCTATTAATTTGTTGTCGAAATTTCAAATTATGTTGTATGGTCTTCTTAAATAATGTCAACATTTTAGAAGAAATTATAATTTAGCAATTTTCACATTGGAAGTGTTGCACTAATTAACAATTGCACTAATTACATGCTCTATATATATATATACTTCTACAGCATAATAGGTCACACCATGATACGTCACACCACGGTAGGCCAAACCATGATACGTCACACCACGGTAGGCCAAACCATGATACGTCACACCACGGTAGGCCAAACCATGATACATCACACCACGGTAGGCCAAACCATGATACGTCACCTACAGTAGGCCAAACCATGATACGTCACACCACAGTTTTCTCGGGTAGGCCAAACCATGATACGTCACACCACGGTAGGCCAAACCATGATACGTCACACTACGGTAGGCCAAACCATGATATGTCACACCACGGTAGGTCACACCATGATACGTAGCACTACGGTAGGCCAAACCATGATACGTCACACTACGGTAGGTCACACCATGATACGTCACACTACGGTAGGCCAAACCATGATACGTCACACCACGGTAGGCCACACCATGATACGTCACACCAGTGTAGGCCACACCATGATACGTCACACCACGGTAGGCCAAACCATGATATGTCACCCCACGGCAGGTCACACCATGATACGTCACACTACGGTAGGCCACACCATGATACGTCACACCACAGTTTTCTCGGGTAGGTCACACCATGATACCTCACACCACGGTAGGTCACACCATGATAGGCCACACCACACCACACCATGATAAGTCACACCATCATAGGTCACACCATGATACATCACACCATGATAGGCCACACCACACCACGGTAGGTCACACCATGATACATCACACCATGGTAGGCCACACCACAGTAGGTCACACCATGATAGGCCACAAAAGGCGCAGTCACACTCATCAACTTGCTGATCAATGAAGCAGGCACTCTACTTAAGTTGGAATGAATTTTACACAACAAATTAAATACATCCATGATTTTTGAAATCAAACATTTAATTTATTAGAATAATTCTTTAACAGTATCAGCAATATATCTAAGACTTGTGAAATGAGAATTTGAAAGCTTATATAAGAACATTCCTATCCTACCCAGTTATACCAGATATTTATCACACTATAATATGCCATTTACCATTAAAAGATCAGGCCTGTTCTAATATATAATAAAGATCAAATGATTTTCCAATTTCCAAAACCTTCCATGGTGACACTGAAGCCAAATATTCTTCACTAGCAGCCTGTGTCACTATAATTATTATACTATAAATAAGCAGTTAGGTGAACAAGCTAGGTGGAGAAAATCAAAACCAAAAGATCTCATTTTCTATTACATGTTATGTACAGTTCTCGGTCAGGTTGTCTACGTAATTTGGTACAATGTAATGTAATCGACTTTTGTCCAATTTTTTTATTTTTTTTTCATTTTCAATTTGAACTGCAACATTGTGCCTATTGAATTCTTTAGAAAACCAACATTTTCACCCACAAAAATATTAGATTTGTTTTTACCTGATAAGTCAGCACAAGGTGCGGGTAATTAACAGTGGGTGCGCCCTTATTAAGTCATATACGGTATACAGTGTATTAGTGTATATATTTATGGATTTCTTTGCCAAAGTGATTTCTTTAAAAAGAGCATAATTTATCACTAATTTAAGAAGCAAAATGTATTGAGTATTGTATCTGATACTGATCCAGGTTTAGGGAAGCCTCAAAAATGTTGGGACTAACTGCCATAATTTTGACATGATTATATATCAAGTTCACAAAAAAAAACCTTCAGTGATAGTTCTTTGATTAAATCTTAGTATTCTGATGTGGTCTTAGTGGTAATTAACTATATATATATATATCTAGGATTTTATTTTGGTGATAATATCAATTTAAAGGTGCCTTGTAAAGCATTTATCTATCATACGAATGTTATATTCAGTGATCCAGGTTAAAAGGAAAGTGCACATGTTTGTTCACCTTATGATAAATTTGATTCAAATATTAGTTTAAATAAATCATAGTAAGTTGCTTAGATCACTTTGTGTAATATTAATTTGATTCAAGTCAAAAATGTAATTTTCATGGGCCTGCGACTGTAATGAATTATATCATCTCTATATAAAGACATCTGTAGTGTTGTGCTGATACACATGTCAATGACGTACATACGAAACACTTAAGTAAACCACTTATCGCGTTGTTTTATATCAATGCATGACTGAAGCACATGTACGGCTCGGCTTTTTAATCTCTATAGTATATATTATATAATGGTAATGTTTAAATTTAAAATTCAATTATTAATATATAAGACAGATTTCGTTCTATTTCAAATCAGCAAACAGTTACATATTAGATAAACATCCATCCTTGTATACGTATTTACACGGACAGGCAAAGCCGAGACTTATATACTTTGAATTTTACAGATTTAAAAAAATAATCATCTAAAAATACTATTCTTTATAAAACTACAGTAGGGCTTTTAAAAAACTTACTGGTGTAATCTAAACACGGTGTGTGATGGTTGGTATCCCGCACAGCGACTTAGAGATAATAACATAGATATAAAATCTAATATGTACATATATCCGGTCTCGAGATAAAACCTATCTTGCATAAAGATATAGAACATCAGAAAAGAGGGCGGGTCTACAACGATATCCCAGTCATATATGGGATACTCTCCCCAATTGTACGGTTATTATTACAGATATTAAACATAAAAGTTTACCTCTTTCCCTTTCTCCACCTCATTCCTACTAATGTAGGAGATGAAGCTAGACATCTTCACTGGAAGGCGGCGGTTACTTCGCAATTCATCCTGGAAGTTGTCATTCTTTACTTCCTGTTGTCCTTATGAATCAAGGGGGCCAACTCTGAAAATGTGGGAACAGTGATTATCTCCCCTACACTACCTTTGTTTACATTGGGATACTGTATTTTATTAATACGTTCACGTGTAACTCTCCTGTGCCTGCAATAGTTTAGAGACACGTGATCAACACATTTGACAGCATTTTAAACTATTTATGCACTTATTTTTTATCAAAATATAACACAATTTATTAACAGTTAAATTCCATTATATAATATTTGTGATAAATGCAATGATATGTTATTTGTATTGTAGTAAAAAAACGTTACATGACAATACTAATTTACGTTGTTTGAAGTGAAACATTTGAAGTGTGATGTGCATGATTTCATAAACAAATAAGAAGGTCAGCTAAACGTTAACTAAATAACTAATAATCAGTTAATTAATTATGTTACAATAAAACTAAATGAAATACTGAAACAACTCCGTACCGAAACGACTGTAAAATATAAATAAATACCGAAATGACTTCCAAAAAACCCGAAACAACTTTTTTGAAGTACCAGGGGCAGAAACGACTGTACCCCGGTTTATAAAAAAAAATGTCCATGCACGTTCGGGTTCATTTTCTGAATTGCTGAATTTGTAAGTTGTGCGACATGGATAATCGTTCATCAATAAGGAATCAATGGTGGGCGTTACCTGGATACCTTGTAAGCAACGAATTTATGTCACCTTGGTTACACATCATATGTATTTTGAAATACCAGGATTTATATAAAGCCGCGCGAACATGAAATATTTTTTGAAGTCCGTGTGTAGAAGTGTCAACTACAGAACTGACCTCCGCTATAAACTGATACCACCAGCCAACGCTAACCTGTAATAATTCGAAAATCAAATCAATTTTTGAAATCTGATTGGTGTCATTATTTATTTATCAACTAATAATATAACACACCCTTCCATTCCTGTTTCCGCAGGGGTCCTATACATACATGTATTTAAAACAGTATAAGTTGGCGACTCCATGATTTATTGTTTACTACAGAACATTTCCAAACAATAAAAACGGACCCCTCTCAATCTTACATAAAAACGGACCCCTCTCAATCTGATGTCGACAAAATTAAAATGACACCTCTCCATATCTGACGTCAACAAAATTAAAATGACTCCTCTCCATATCTGACGTCAACAAAATTAAAATGACACCTCTCCATATCTGACGTCAACAAAATTAAAATGACACCTCTCCATATCTGACGCCAACAAAATTTAAATGACTCCTCTCCATATCTGACGTCAACAAAATTAAAATGACACCTCTCCATATCTGACGTCAACAAAATTAAAAGGACTCCTCTCGATATCTGACGCCAACAAAATTAAAATGACTCCTCTCCTATATATCTGACGTCAACAAAATTAAAATGACTCCTCTCCATATCTGACGACAACAAAATTAAAATGGACTCCTCTCCATATATGACGACAACAAAATTAAAATGGACTCCTCTCCATATATGACGACAACAAAATTAAAATGACTCCTCTCCATATATGACGACAACAAAATTAAAATGACTCCTCTCCTATATATCTGACGTCAACAAAATTAAAATGACTCCTCTCCATATCTGACGACAACAAAATTAAAATGACTCCTCTCCATATCTGACGACAACAAAATTAAAATGACTCCTCTCCATATCTGACGACAACAAAATTAAAATGACTCCTCTCCATATCTGACGACAACAAAATTAAAATGACTCTTCTCCATATATGACAACAAAATTAAAATATCTGACGTCATACCTAGAACGCACGGTGTATACACTTACTTAATATTACCACACTACATCGAAAACAAAGAACGCGCCGGATAGAAATGAAAAAAAAATAAGAATGATAATAATTTTGAATTTTTAATGTGTCTAATCTGTGAGTTATCAAGTGAGTAACCCATTTCAATTAATTAGTTGAGTAAGGTAAACATTTATAGATTAACACTATGGGAGTTTGTGTCTCTGTCATTATTATTAGTTGAGTAAGGTAAACATTTATAGATTAACGCGAGTTTGTGTCTCTGTCATTATTATTAGAAAAATTGCCGTTTTCAAAGATTCGATGAATAGTTTAAATTGATATTACGACAAACGTTTCCCGACAATTTGAAAGGTGCCATTTATATCTAACTGTATATTTATAAAACACTTTAATGTACAATTGCATTTTTTCAGCAACGCGTTATCATCCCACATTTAAAGTTCCGTCCGTCCAAAACTTTTAACAATATTAATTCATCGCTGCGTGATGAGCTATATATAGCGTACATATATATATGTTTATGCTGGAATTGTATTAAGCTGCATCTTGCATGAACGTTTTATAACATAAGAAAAAAAACATTTCCGCAAAAGGTGCTAATAAAATAAATGACATTGTATGACATATAAGTGTTTTGATATGTGAATGTATACCTTTGTAAATGTTGTATGAAAATCAATATGTTTTCGGAAGTATTGTACTTTGGTGCATACGCCTTAAATGTGAACTACATTGTATGCGCGAGTCGTTTTACGTATTGTGTTATTTATATCCACTATCCTTATTACATAATTCGTTTACTTGTACACACATGTACATGTGCACATGTATGTGTGTATAACTTTCGCGCTCGGGAAGTAAATAAGAAACTACTAATTTCAAGCGTTTAATGAAGACAAAACATACATGAATGTCTCTGTATTATATACCGCATTAATTCAGAAACATGACATAAATAACAGAACTATCAATGTAATCGTCGTTTTGTAATCATTTCTTGGCTTTGTTGCCCTGCACCGCACTATCGCACAATCAACCGTTCTTTATGAGCTTACATGTCTGACCCTTTGTTTGTAAAAAAAAGGTTCACTCACAGAATTCACGCCCAAATTTAAATCTTGTTTTTTGTGAGACATTTACTTTATATATTGTTACTCGTGTGTGAGCTTTTTATCTACTTACGGGTGTTTGTTCTTTTATTCTTAGATGTAGACACAAACAATCATCGGTGATCAGAAGTAGGTCACCTTGGCGAGCCTTGCACCCCTGCGATATGTTTCAACGGATCTTTCGAAAATATTAACTGATTTCCAAGGATCTATTTCACAAAATCTTTCGAAATCATATCAATTTATTATTTGTGTGTTTATTTGTGCTATTTACGTATGTAATATTCCAAAATATGCATTCAGATAAATTTGCATGTAGATCGGCTTGACATAAAAATGGCGTATTTTTAGCCAAGCGGTTTGTTGGGAGCGGGGCAATTTCTTTATATTTTCAAATCTGCACTGTTTTTGCGAACGAAGTTATATTGCAATCGGTGCATAAATATTCTTCGAAAAAATACAGACACAAATAATGGATATTATATGATTAAATAGATGTATATTTAATTTAGTAAAGTACCCCCCTTACAAAAGCATTGGCTCGATCTAATAGTCTTGTTGTGTTTGGGTCCCCCTGAAAACGGCGACTTTTCTCAACTATGAGGGCATTTTGGCCAAAGTCAGCAAACGAGTCACTTGATGAGGTACCGATTCTATCATAAATAATTTAACATCATTTGCAAATTAAAGTTTTCCGATAAAATTTATTAAAATATTGCAAATAACACCAGAGAAGGAAGGGGCGATGCTGAAATAAATTGGCGATATTATTGTTGATTTTATACGGAACTCGAGAAAATAGGCAGAAAACCAAAGAATAGCCTCTATACCTTCTATCCCATTCGGTGTCAGTTTATAAAATAGTATCATTTTGTCAAAACCTTATCGAAAAGGCAACATAGAAACACAATAGTTTGACGGCGAAATCGAAATACACAACGAGCACCAGCTTCCTTGGGGTGTCTTCCACGAGGTGCGAGCAAAAATTATAATACACACGTCATGCAGATTTTTAGTTTCACTTCGCCGACTACAATACACAAATACACACGCACGAAATAACGATGTCGGACTCTGAAGAAGTAACAACCCCCGCAGCAGAGGCACCAGCTGCTGCCCCTGCTGCAGCCAAAAAGAAGAAGCCTTCAAAACCTAAGGCGAAAAAGCCAGCAAGCCACCCAAAATTTAGAGAAATGGTCATTGAAGCCATTGGAGCTTTAAAGGAAAGAAGTGGCTCTTCTAGACAAGCTATTTTAAAATACATCGAAGAGCACTACAATGTCGACAAAACGTCGGGAAACAACCATTTGAAAATGACATTAAGAGCCTGTGTAAAAAATGGTACTCTAAAGCAGAGCAAAGGCAGTGGGGCTTCAGGATCATTTAAACTTGGAGACAAAGGCAAAGATAAGCCAGCAAAGAAAGCCAAGAAATCTACTACAGCAGCAGCAACGAAAAAGCCCAAAACTGACAAGAAGAAAGTTTCAAAGCCAAAAAAGACTAAAGCAAAGACAGAGAAGAAAGCTAAAGCATCACCAAAGAAGAAAGCAGCCAAACCAAAGAAATCTCCCAAGAAGGCTGCCGCAAAACCAAAGCCAAAAAAAGGAAAGTCAGCTAAAAAGTGAAGCGTCATAAAAAATTCTGTGAAGATGTGTATCAAGAAAACTTGTAGACTGAATTCAGACATTTTGGTACTCAAATATTTACACCAGATACAAGCTTAGAAAGTGCTTGGAATTCTTATCATTGACTGATATGGGAGAACAATGTTCCCGGATAGCTGAATTACTGTGAATTAAAACATCCAACTGTTGTAGTACAAAGACACTGTATTCAAAACCAGCATCTTATATTTAAGGATTTTAGATATGGACAGTTGTGATGAATTTAAGGAAAAGATTTCTGAATACTCTGGAAATCCTTCCTGTTCCGGTAATAGTATAAATATATCAAATTAGCGAGATATGTGAAGCATGTTTGAATGGTAGGAATTGATTGGTAAATCTGGAGTGCATTTAGGCAAGTTTCTGTCCTGAAAGCAGTCTCCAGGTTGGTCATTGCTTTGTGTAGTTGTGCTATTTGCTTACTGGTATATTTTGAGCATGAATTGTTTCTATAAAATGACAAATGCCTCAAATATGTATGTACATATATCATGTTTCATACCATGTCATTCTATCATAAAATACCATGTTGGTGCAAGTGCTAGTGAAAGTCATTTAAATCATTGCATTGATGGTACAATATCATAATCAGTATTCCATTTTTTTATTTTCATTTTTATGTAAGTTTTCACTTGTTTACAAATTTTTTGTTTGTTATTAATTATCAATTTGAATGTCTCATTAAATTATTTAAATACATTTACTGTGTTTGTTCTTTGTTTATGTCTTACTTTACTCCTGGGGAATTATCTTCAGTCTAAAAATTTCACCATTGAAGATGAGACCAAATTTTACAGACTGAAGGACTTCGAGTATGATGCACATTAGTTTATTCCAGAAAGATTTCCAACTCGGCCAATGTTCCGGGCACCAGGTGGACTGGACCAAGTCTCACTAAGAGACAGGATAAAGCCCACCCTCTCACCAGGTGGGTTGGACCAAGTCTCACTAAGAGCCAGGATAAAGGCCCACCCTCTCACCAGGTGGGTTGGACCAAGTCTCACTAAGAGCCAGGATAAAGGCCCACCCTCTCACTAGAACATGGCCTACAACAGCTAGTTATCAATGGAGATACAGTAGCCAATCAATCACACTAAAGTGACGATAGATTTGTAGTGAATTGCCTACTGTGTGGTGGAGAACATTAAAAGATATGGACACATGGAAGTAGAATTTAATAAAATGTCAGGATAGAAATAAATGGCCATAATGTATATATTAGAGCACTTTTGTATGGAAGTGTACAACAAAAGCCTAAACTTTATATATGTCTATACATAGTTAAACAAATGTAATGTATATATATGGCAAATTATGTTACAAAGACCCAATTTCACTACCTGCCTTTTCAAAAAAGACAAGTTTATACCGGTATTCATCCAGACAAATTTCAAGTTTCAAATACATGTGTTTCTCATAATCCACATGTATGCTTTCAAATAGCATGTTTGGTATATGTAACAAAAACCTGAAACTAAGTAAATCGTCCAGAAGATCTTATTAATGGCCATCCATCTCTAGTCTGTGATCATAATACATCAGTATCTGATAACTTTTATTGATGAAGTATCGATATATTGTTTCTTCTACAACATCAGTATCTGATAACTATTGGTAAAGTATCAATATACAGAAATATTTTTATTATTACATAAAATACAAATGTACTTTTAATATTACACAAATTTTATTGCACATTCATTACATTTTTCAATACGTAAAAAGTTTGAACAGGAGTACAGCTGGGCAGAATAATACATGTACGCCCTTAAATGCCATTAAGTGTTATATACTACATTATAACATATGAAAATTAGCTTTTTTTCACCTCAAGTATAGCTCGATGGCATGCTATGAATTTTGCCTTTAACTACATACAAAGTTAGTGTTTAATTTTCTTATAGTCTGATGAAAAATATTAATCCAATTATGATTATACTGTATACAATGCTTGGTATAAAAATGTAAGAGATCTCCAGACAAACGATAATTAATGCCGTACAGATGGACAGACAGAAAATACCACACCATACCACTCCTGTCAAATTTGATGGGCACAAAGAAAGCATTTCCAAAACCACTATGGCCTGAAAACTTGTTTCAAGAACATTAAAATTTAGGAAAATAGACAAGTCGATGGACAGTCTGAACCATACAGTATTAGCTTGTACACTCTTCAGACAAGTCGATGGACAGTCTGAACCATACAGTATTAGCTTGTACACTCTTCAGACAAGTCGATGGACAGTCTGAACCATACAGTATTAGCTGGCACACTCTTCAGACAAGTCGATGGACAGTCTGAACCATACAGTATTAGCTTGTACACTCTTCATGTCAGATGAAATAAAAATGGAATCACGTTTTAATAAATCACAGCCATCACTTTGAATGTCTAATAACATGATCATATCCTCATTAACACAGTCTGTAGTGAGTGAGGAGCATAATAAAGGTTAACAAACTCCTGGCCTGTTCTCGTCAGCGAGAATGATCCACTTAACTCCGACCTACAAAGAAGGAAACAAAGTCATCGGGCACCTCGTTAGGTATTGTTTAGAAACAATCTTATAAATATCAAAAGCGTCCTTAATATGATTCCTATAAATTTAAATTTACAATATTTGTCAAAGGGCCTTAAAATATAATATCTTCTAATGACCATTTATACCAAATATGGGACATTGAATGAACGTAAGTACAGTAAATACTTTGCTATACTAATACATACCGTTTAAACAGACGTAAGTACAGTAAACACTTTGCCATACTATTACATACTGTTTAAACAAGTTTAGAGAAGATCTCACCAGCCTTTCTTAAGAAGATATATCAGGATTTTATGGATGATTAAACAGCATCCGAAGCCATATAATCACATGGATTATCACTAAATCTGATAAATTTGTGGACAAACTCTCAATGTAGACCTCATAGTAATCTATTGCTAAAAAATCTATGTTGAAATAGTAACCCTGGTAAATACTAGCTGCCACCTGCCGACTTAGCTAGGGAGGATATCTCCTTCAGTCATTTGGCACCGAGTTAGTTTACATACAACACAGACATCCTGGTTTGATCCCAAGACATTGAAATAAATATAATTTAATTTTGCTTCTAACAAGCATTTTCATTGGCTCAAAAAATTATGTTCTCATCTCATAACATAAAAAAAATAAACTGTGACGTCAGCGGAGTAATCGTTGTTCACGGGATTTTGTATTTATCGATGCGCTTTTAAATATCTGGAGCAAAATAAACATGTGAAACTTAATGAAAATGTTTCTTATCGTTGTTAATTAAATTATAAGGGTTAACTGTAATATTTTTTTTACGTTATTGAGCAATAACACAAAAAACTGGGGTGTACTCTTTTCATAAACCGCTTCGCGGTTTATTCAGAGTACACCCCAGTTTTTTGTGTTATTGCTCAATAACGTAAAAAAAATATTACAGTTAACCCTTAAATAATCATTAACATCCTTTTACAAAAAACAATTGAACCAACTTGTTCTGATCAAGTTGTCTTACCTGTTTAATATGATGAAAACCAATAATGAATCGGGTCTTTTGAAGGCGACCATGAAAACCTCCTCGTCAGGAACACTATTCTGTATTTCTATTCTCTGTGAACCAGGAACAAGAAATTTGCTGCAAAAGAAATACAACATAATGAGAGACTACTGCTACTTATTGGTGTAAAATTGAAAATCTTCAAGATATTGGTTCAGGAAAGCTCCATACAGAGTGAAACAAAATGAATGCTTACAGCCATTGTTAACTAAGATGGACGATTGAAATCACAGGCTTCTGTGACAGTTCGATTACTGATTTATATAAGATGGACGATTGAAATCTCATGTTAGGGACTAGCTCTCTGAGAGGATGAAGATTCAAGTCAAACACATGTTTCTGTGTAACTTCTAATTTTTTATTCTCTCCGAAAACTAAACATAGAAACAACTTCCGGTGACCGACATAAATCATGTACAAAATGACGGATTCTGCATGGATATGCGATTGATGGTTTATAATAATATATATATAAATGTATATGATATATATAACATCCCCCACGCAAAACAAAATTTTACCCTTATAAATTTTGAAACAACCATCAATTGAATATGCCAAAAAATAATATTATACATATCTAACATGTCTTATTGCGATTACATTATGACATGAACGATTTCGACAGTTAACCTGTCCGAAGCGAAAAAAAACCAGAACTTGCAAAACTATGGCAAAATGCAAATTGAAACTAGAATATTGAATACAACAAGATACTAGGAGTCAATTTTCAAACCATGCAAAACAGTGTATGATAGTATGATATATCCAACTTTGTAACAATAAGTCAATGTATGATAATGTGCATCACTGGCACGCACTATGTCAGGCTTAAGTAGAGTTCATGATTGAATTCTATGGTTGCTCATAACTTAAAATAAGTTTGAAATGCACACTGTCCATAAGAATGTCATCAATCACAAATCTATCTAAAACTTAAATATGAGTCAAACACAGGTTCCAGATGAGCAGGTATACAGAGAGAATGTGCACTAATCAGAGGATAAAGAGCTGTAAGATGTACGCGGTGGCTGACTGGTCATCTTGTCCAAAAGAGAGTTGAAAGAAGGATTACTCTCAAACGGGTTTGTTTCACATCCGAAATCGTCAACTGTAGGTATACATGGTAGTACTGTTGGTTTCGGGAATTCTCTGGCTTGAGGTTTTGGGGTTGGAAGTTTTGACGGACTGTCATTTGGTATCAAAGGAACTTTGTGAACTAGCATAGATAACATCTCTTTAGATGAAATACTGCCAAAACTAGAGACTGCTTGAGATACAGGTTGACGTTTGGACTGAATGTCAGGTGGCACCAAAGGCACATTTTCAACAATAGACATTGCAGGTATAACTCTGGACGGAATATTGTCACAACCGGGTATCGCACTAACACAAGGATCACATGACTTTTCTCTAGATCTCTTTTCCTGTCGCTTCCTATGAATCCATTCCCGACGCCGTTTACGGTTACGTTTAAGCTGGGATGGTGACTTGTGTTTTGGACCAGTTCGTTGTTTACACTCTGCCAAATGTTGTTGGTGTACTGGTGATGAGGTATCAAATGCATTATCATGGTCTGCTTTACGAATGGGTAGCGATTTTGTCCATCTAAGTGAAAGGGAGACATACTGGTCGTTTTCCTTTATCACATAAGTTGGGTCAATATTGACAAATTCCAATTCACAGGTTTTCAAAAGTTCAATTATTTTCGTAGGAATCATCGTGGAATGTAATGCCATCATCACCATATTTACAAAAAAGTCTACATAACTGATATTCCCATTAAGCACAATGACATGACGACACTTGCAGTTACAGATGATCCGAGAACCACGTGTTCCATGACCGAGTCACACAATATTTACAATTATGTACAAAAATATGGCTGTGTCAGTAAAACCCGACAGCCAAACAGCCAAAGTCACTCACATTATCGATGGCTTCATCAGGGACGATTTGGATTCTCCACCATGTTAGGGACTAGCTCTCTGAGAGGATGAAGATTCAAGTCAAACACATGTTTCTGTGTAACTTCTAATTTTTTATTCTCTCCGAAAACTAAACATAGAAACAACTTCCGGTGACCGACATAAATCATGTACAAAATGACGGATTCTGCATGGATATGCGATTGATGGTTTATAATAATATATATATAAATGTATATGATATATATAACACTCAGGCTTCTGAAACAGTTCGATTACTGATTTATATAAGATGGACGATTGAAATCACAGGCTTCTGTGACAGTTCGATTACTGATTTATATAAGATGGACGATTGAAATCAGGCTTCTGTGACAGTTCGATTACTGATTTATATAAGATGGACGATTGAAATCTTAGGCTTCTGTGACAGTTCGATTACTGATTTATATAAGATGGACGATTGAAATCACAGGCTTCTGAGACAGTTCGATTACTGATTTATATAAGATGGACAATTGAAATCTCAGGCTTCTGTGACAGTTCGATTACTGATTTATATAAGATGGACGATTGAAATCTCAGGCTTCTGTGACAGTTCGATTACTGATTTATATAAGATGGACGATTGAAATCTCAGGCTTCTGTGACAGTTTGAATACTGATTTATATAAGATGGATGTATGAAATCTCATGCTTCTGTGACAGTTTGATTACTGATTTATATAAGATGGACCCTCGAAATCTCATGCTTCTGAGACAGTTCGATTACTAATTAAGTGTTAGAAACATTTCTTCAATATTCTGTCAATATCCAACTGTTGTGAGGTTCAGTACCTGAAGTGTCCCATGGCATAGAACATGGGCTGTTTATAGAATTCGTCTTTTTCAGCGTTGACAATAATGGGACTGTCCACAAAGTTTTGAACCCAGTTTGGACCTCCTTCCATGTTTAAAGCAATGTTCCAGTCAGTCCACCCGGTCACCCAGTTACTCAAATCCTGAAATTACGTTGAAACATCCATCATTACATAACTCATCTACCATGTTGTAAAGTCATCAATATCGTAAGACACTTGTTACATAACTCATCTACCATGTGGTAAAGTCATCAATATCATAAGACACTCGTTACATAACTCATCTACCATGTGATAAAGTCATCAATATCGTAAGACACTTGTTACATAACTCATCTACCATGTGGTAAAGTCATCAATATCATAAGACACTCGTATATAACTCATCTACCATGTGATAAAGTCATCAATATCGTAAGACAAATGTTATATTGTGATGTCATAAATGGCCATAGGCCTTTCCATCATTGTGTCTGCAGAGAAAGTAGAATACTCATAGAGTTGAATGTTGTCTCTCTTATATAGAAATTAATTTGAGAGGTTTTACTATTATTTTCATAAATTTGAGTTATATAAAACAGAATCTTGCACTCATGGCAAAGTCAAATGGAATTTATACAAAAATTTGATATATCACATTATGACCTTTAAACTTGACAGACGATCCCCAAATCCCCCCTTGTTTAAAGACCTTAGCCCTTGTCATCATATAACCACACACTAACAGCCAAAGAGATACTTACCTCTATGATATCATGTGCATAAAGTTCCCCTCGGTACCAACTTCCCAGCTGAACGTGCCGACCATCCCAAGGCATAGAACCGAGACATGCCTCAGTAGCCAGGATAAATTTGTCGGGGAACTTTTCGTGAGTAGAAGCCAAGGCGTTGGCAGGTACAACAAAATCCTGGTACCAATGTACAGCTATTCCAGAGACAAACTTGGCTGCTTCTGTATTCTTGAATACCTGAAGGTACAATGTATATAATATTTATACAATTCACACCGGTAAATCATTCTACCAGATATATAATATTCATACAATTCACACCTGTAAATCATTCTACCAGATATATTATATTTATACAATTCACACCTGTAAATCATTCTACCAGATATATTATATTTATACAATTCACACCTGTAAATCATTCTACCAGATATATAATATTTATACAATTCACACCTGTAAATCATTCTACCAGATATGTAATATTTATACAATTCACACCTGTAAATCATTCTACCCGATATATAATATTTATACAATTCACACCTGTGAATCATTCTACCAGATATATAATATATATACAATTCACACCTGTAAATCATTCTACCAGATATATAATATTTATACAATTCTCACCTGTAAATCATTCTACCAGATATATAATATTTATACAATTCACACCTGTAAATCATTCTACTAGATATATAATATATATACAATTCACACCTGTAAATCATTCTACCAGATATTATTATTTTTTGAATATTCAAATCTGAACAAAATAATTTAATTATGTCTGAAGAATATAATATTTTCCTAAAATCAGACCCCGTACTGTATACTGTCTTCATTTGTTACCCCAATAATTCAGTGTCAGTTTTGTGAATTATACTCAGTTATGAATTTCAGAGTTGATAATATGTAGTTTAATTAAAGCCAAACTTTCTAATCTTCAACAAGAGATCTAAGAGGGATCTCAGCACCAATCATGTGTGGTCACATCGTAACAATAAAGGATAGGTACCAGGACAAAGGCCTTGACCTTTGATGTGGGGACCTGTTACCTCTGACCTCTTTGTTTTCATTGTCATGTTTACTAATCAGTTAGATTTAACCTTGACCTTTGATGTGGGGACCTGTTGTCCTCTTTGATTTCATTGTTAAGTTAAATATTTACTATCAGTTAGATTTAACCTTGACCTTTGATCAGATTTGTTACTTCATATCTATGAACAAGAGATCCGAAGGGGACCATCGAATGATCCATATCAGTCAAATGAAAGAGTGATCTTTTTTTTTCTTCCTTCAAAACATTTAATAACTTTATATAGCACTATATAGCAGTAGCAACCTGCAATTTTCAAAAAGAGATTGCTTCAGTACTTTCTGAGAACTAGCGATAACAAACTTCAATTGTCAAAATCCAAGATGGTTGCCTGTTGGCCACGTTGTTTTCCAATCGGTCCCAAATATTCACATGTAGGGACCAAGGGAAACTGACATTTGAGATTTGAGAATGAGACCTTTAGTACTCTCTGAGAAATAGTGATAACAATCTTCAACTGTCAAAATCCGTGATGGCCGCCTGTCAGCCGGATGGACAGACCACAGACGCAGAGCAATTGATGTTGATAATGGTGCACTAAAAAGTGATGCGGAACAAGAAGGATCCAGCAGTGTTCAATATGTCCAATAATTTTAGAAAAATAGTGATAACAAACTCTGATACCAAGGGAAATGAAATTAACAAAAGGCCCTGAGGGCATGTATCACTCATCTGGACATTTCAGAGATAACGACAACACAGGATTTCAAAAAATTATATAATTCCCCGATTGGGCATCATTTTGTAGCCCTCCAGCCCCACCCCACCAAGGGGAAGGGCCAGACCCACCCACACCTTTTCCCCCAAGAATGATTTACTCAAAAGTTATTTTGACAAAAGCCTGTATTCCTACAAAAGAAGTAAATAATTTTTCCGATAGAGCCTCAGCTGTCCGGCTTCTGGAGGGCAGGACCAGACCTACCATTTATACCAAATTGGTTCCCCTTCCCTCATGGATGCTTTACATAGGGACCAAATCCTTTCATTCCTACAGAAGAAAAAGGATTTTAAAGAATTTGCTACCAGGTATATTTCCCTCATTAGGCCAGCCCAGTAAAATATGAGTGAAGAGCCACATTGCTCTCTTTTGGCTCTGCGTAATCTGCAAACTTAAGTGATGATGCACAACTTGGACCCAAGGAAAACCTCAAACCGGTGTGTACAACTATCTATTACAGGAATCATTTAGGACAAAGACATCCTGGTCAATAACTTTTTTCACGTAGTGTGATATTTTACTGGAATAGCACAGGTATCATTGAAAAGAAAGACAACTCTCTGGTTATGTATTTTCTTGAGGAGGGTTATTCTTACCATTGGGACACATACTAACCTCTTCTGCCCATAGAGGTAAAAACAGTCTGGTATCATCCATTATCATGATCTTCACATGACTAAACCCAGAATTCCCCATTGCTGGACCAAGGTCCATAGCTATGAAATCTCTCTGTGTTTCCGGAGACCAACCCATTGCCTGGAATTTGAAATCAAAGATGTTCCCATCCGACGGCTCATTCTGTCCTGTTACTCCCCAGATGTCCACCCCGTGCTTTTTATATTCCTGCAAGAACCTTAAATCACAAAAACACATTAATGTTCAGTAGAACACAACATATCTGAACCAGTCAGGGAATAATTTGATTGATTCAGGGAAGGAAAAATTATTTCAGCATCAATGATTCAGGGAAGGAAAAATAATTTCAGCATCAATGATCCTTCGGGCAAGTTTTGGTTCAAAGGTGAGACATTGTGGTCTAATTAAACAAATATAATCTTTAATTAGTCTAAGGATTTTTCTTGTCCTGTCGTTACATAGATGTGATTATAATGACAACAGATAAACTGATGAAGTGGACACAGCAGGAGTTCTGTTACCTATACAGTGTCTTACTTTGTTAACCTTTGTTAAATACCAACACAGAATACATATATCTTAACCAGTGTATTAGAAAAGATGGACTGGAAAAAACAGAGGGCCGGCATAGCTCACCTGGATTTTTCAGTTATTATGGAAAAATAGTCTAATTTAAGATTACACATTTCGAATAAATACCTACTTTTGAACTGCCTCTCCCAACTATGTTTCAAACTACAGTTGGACCGAATCCTGTCATTCTTCCCCACCTACACTTTACACTTCCCCACCTACACTTTACACTTCCCCACCTTCACTTTACACTTCCCAACCTTCACTTTACACTTCCCAACCTTCACTTTACACTTCCCAACCTACACTTTACACTTCCCAACCTACACTTTACACTTCCCACCTACACTTTACACTTCCCACCTACACTTTACACTTCCCACCTACACTTTACACTTCCCCACCTACACTTTACACTTCCCCACCTTCACTTTATACTTCCCTACCTTCACTTCCCCACCTACACTTTACACTTCCGACCTACACTTTACACTTCCCCACCTACACTTTACACTTCCCACCTACACTTTACACTTCCCCACCTACACTTTACACTTCCCCACATACACTTTACACTTCCCAACCTATACTTTACACTTCCCCACCTACACTTTACACTTCCCAACCTACACTTTACACTTTCCCACCTACACTTTACACTTCCCAACACTTCCCCACCTTCACTTTACACTTCCCAACCTTCACTTCCCCACCTACACTTTACACTTCCCCACCTTCACTTTACACTTCCCCACCTACACTTTACACTTCCCCACCTACACTTTACACTTCCCCACCTACACTTTACACTTCCCCACCTTCACTTAACACTTCCCCACCTACACTTTACACTTCCCCACCTACACTTTACACTTCCCCCCCTTCACTTTACACTTCCCCACCTACACTTTACACTTCCCCACCTTCACTTTACACTTCCCCACCTTCACTTTACACTTCCCCACCTACACTTTATACTTCCCAACCTACACTTTACACTTCCCCACCTAAACTTTATACTTCCCCACCTACTCTTTACACTTCCCCACCTTCACTTCCCCACCTTCACTTCCCCACCTTCACTTCCACACCTTCACTTTACACTTCCCAACCTACACTTTACACTTCCCCACCTAAACTTTACACTTCCCCACCTACACTTTACACTTTACACTTCCCCACCTTCACTTCCCCACCTTCACTTCCCCACCTACACTTTACACTTCCCCACCTACACTTTACACTTCCCCACCTACACTTTACACTTCCCCACCTTCACTTTACACTTCCCCACCTACACTTTACACTTCCCCACCTACACTTTACACTTCCCCACCTTCACTTTACACTTCCCCACCTTCACTTTACACTTCCCCACCTACACTTTACACTTCCCCACCTACACTTTACACTTCCCCACCTACACTTTACACTTTACACTCCCCCACCTACACTTTACACTTCCCCACCTACACTAACACTTCCCCACCTTCACTTTACACTTTCCCACCTACACTTTACACTTCCCCACCTACACTTGACACTTTCCCACCTTCACTTTACACTTCCCCACCTTCACTTACACTTCCCCACCTTCACTTTACACTTTCCCACCTTCACTTTACACTTCCCCACCTTCACTTTACACTTCCCAACCTACACTTTACACTTCCCCACCTACACTTTACACTTCTAATCCTACACTTTACGCTTCCCCCACCTACACTTTACACTTCCCCACCTACACTTTACACTTCCCCACCTTCACTTACACTTCCCACCACACTACACTCCCCACCCACGTAACATTCCCCACCTACTTTTACACTTTCCACCCACTTACATCCCACACCCACTTTCCTTCCCCCCACCTTCTACACCCCACCTACACTTTACACCCCCACCACACTTTAACTTCTAATCCACACTACCACTTTCCCACCCATCACTTCCACCCACTTCCCCCCGCACTTTACACTTCCCCACCTCACACAACCACAACAACTAAGCCCACGGCAGACCGGCCACCACAACACGGCCCACGTACAGTACGGGTCACCCAACAGCACGGCCAACCCACTTAACTACACCCTACCAGTACATTCCCCACCGTCAGTGACAGGCACTAAGGGCACCACGAGGACAGGCCCACCGACACGGGACAGCCGGAAACCCACTTCACCCAAACCCCACCAGACCTCCCACCTCACTTACACTCCCCACCTTCACTTACACTTCCCCCACACTTCAACTTACACTTCCCCACCCACATTTCCCACTCACCAACCCACTTCAACCACCCCCCACACCACCACACTTACCCCCACCTTCACTTTACATCCCCACCGCCCAAACCCCCCCCACTACACTGCCCCCCCCCACACACACTTCCCCACCTTCACTTACACTTCCCCACCACACTTTACCTCCCCCCCACCACCACGCTTTCCCTACCCACCTTCAATTAACCTTCCCCCACCCACCCCACCACACTCACTCCCCACCTCACTTACACTCCCACCACAACCCCCACTTCACATACATCCCCACCTCACTTTACACTCCCCCCACACGACACCCCCCCACTACACTTCCCCACCTCACTTCCCTCCCCACGCACCTTCACTTACACGGCGCCCACCACACTTTACTTTCCCCACCTTCACTTCACCCCCACCTACCCACCCCAACTACAATTACACTCCCACCCACGACACCCCACCCACACTCCAACCACACGACACCCCCCTCACTTTACACCCCAACCACACTTACACTTCCCCCCCCCACACACCCCACCTACACTTACACTTCCCAACCTACGAACGTAACACTCCCCCCCCACCTACACGCCCCACATACCACCCCCACCTCACACCCCCCAACTACACTTCCCCACCAAATTACAACAAGTCCCCACCTTCACTAACACTCCCTTACCCCCACACTACACGCCCCACCGACACTACCCCCGCACCCCCACAAATTTTCCCCCCCAACCACACACCCCACCTCACTACACTTCCCCACCTTTAACACCTTAACCCCCCCCTACACTTTACACTTCCCACCCACTTCACCCCCCCGACCACCCCACTTACACTTCCCACACACACCCCCCCAACCGACACTTTACCACCCACACCCCACTTCACAACCCCCACCACACTTTACACTCCCCCCCTCACTTTACACTTCCCCCCTCATTTACACTTCCCCAACCACACGTCCACTTCCCGACCCCCCCTACCTTACACTTCCCCACCTACATTTTACACTTCCCCACCACCACTTCCCCCCCAACTTACACCCCACCTACACTTCACCCCCCCCACCTTACTTCCACCCCCCACCTCACTTTACCTTCCCCCCTACACTTTACACTTCCCCCCCACTTACACTTCCCCCACCGTACACTTACACTCCCCACCTTCACTTACACTTACCTTCCCACCACACTTTCACTTCCCACCACACTTTACCTTCCCACCACACTACACTTCCCCACACATTACACTCCCTCACCACTCTTACTTTACACCCCCACTTTCACTTCCCCACCTTCACTTTACACTTCCCACCTACACTTTACACTCCCACCACATACACCCCCACCACTCCCCCACATTTTAACTCCGGCCCACGCAACAAAACCACCCACCCACTTACACACTCCCCCGCACACACCCCACCACCGGACACGCCCCACCCACCCCCCACATTTTACACTTCCCACCTACACACGCTCCCAACCGACACTAACACTTCCCCACCACACACACCCAACCCACACCTTCCCCACACCCCCCACGAACTTCACTCCCCCGTTAACTTACACTCCCCACCTACACTTACACTTCCCCACCACACTTTACACTGCCCCACCACATTTTACCCACACCCACCTTCACCTTTCAACGACACTCCCCCCACGTACACTTCCCCACCCACACCCCAACCCCACATTTCCCTTCCCCCACCTCACTTACACTCCCCCCCCCCACTTACACGCTTACGCGCCCCACCCACCTACACCCCCACCGACACACACTTACCTTCCCCACCTAACGCTTACACACCCCCCCCCTACACTTACACTCCCACACCAAACCCCCACCTACACACTTCCCACCACACCAAACCCCCCCTTAACCCCCCCACACTACACTCCCCCACCGTCACACTTACCTCCCACCCACTTTACCCCCCACTTCAACTCCCAACCTCACTTTACACTCCCCACCTACACTTACACTTCCCCACCTACACTTACACTTCCCCACCACACTACAATCCCCACCACATTACACCCCCACACACTTACACTCCCCCCACCACATTCCACTCACGACACCCACCAACACACGCCCAACATACCCCCCCACCCACTTGACCACGACCCAAACTCCTTAAAAACTATCCCCCACCTACACGTCACTCCCACCCCACCTCCCTCCATCCCACCTACTACACTCCCACCACTTACCTTCCCCACCTAAAACCCACCCCCCGAAACTTTACCTTCCACCCCCATCACAAAACGCCCCACCACACGACACCCCCCCACTTACACTTCCCCACCACTTTACCTCCCCCCCACTTACACCCCCCCTTCACACACCCCCACCCCCACACACTTCCCCACCTACACTTTACACTCCCACCATGACACTCCCCACCTTAATTACCTCCCCCACCCTTTACACTGTCCCCCCCACTTTACACACCCCCACCGACACTGACACTCCCACCTACATTTACACTTCCCCACCTACTTACACTTCCCCACCGACACTCACTATCACGTCCCCCCCACTTACACCCCCACCCACAACACTGACTCCCACACCTCCCCCAACACTCCCACCTCACACACCCCACCTACACTTTACACGCCCCCTCACACACCCCTTACACTTCCCCCCACTTAACACTTCCCCAACCACACTTTACCTTCCCCACCACACTGTTACCTTCCCACCACACTTACATTACACCTTCCCCTAACTAACTTCATTCCCCCCCTACACTTACCTTCCTCACTCCACCTACACTTTCACATTCCCCACCAGTTACATTCCAAACTCACTTTAACTCCCCTCACTTTTACACTTCCCATTACAACATTATATTCCCAATTCACTTTAAAAATCCCACTTAAACCCTTATACATTCCCATATTTCATAAACATACACTTCCCCTTCACCAAATTGCTCATCACCCAACATTCCATCCACCCACAACTTCACACCCTTCCACCCCACTCAACTTCCTCCCATCCACTTTACACCCCCACCTACCTTACACTCCTCCCCACCTACACTTTACACTTCCCCACCTCACTTTAACTCCCACCTACACTTCCCTTCCCCACCTACACTTTACATTCCCAAACCTCACTTTAAACCTTCCCCACCCCACTTACCTTTCCCCCCCTACACTTTTTACCTTCCCCACCTACCTTTTTAACTTCCCCCCCCCTTCACTTTTCACTTTCCCCCCCACACTTTACACTTTTCCCCCCCTCACTTTACACTTCCCCCCTCACTTTAAAACTTCCCCCCCTACACTTTCACTTCCCCCCCTCCTTTAACTTCCCCCACCTTCACTTTACATTTTACACTTCCCCCCTAATTTACACTTTCCCCACCTCCTTTACCTTCCCCACCTTTCACTTTACACTTTCCCCTTCCCCCCCACTTTAAAACTTCCCCCCCCCACACTTAAAACTTCCCCCCCCTTTTACTTTACACTTCCCCCCCCTCATTTACCTTCCACCTCCTTTACACTTCCCCACCTCCTTTTCACTTTCCCCACCCACCTTTACACTTCCCCCCTTTCCCTTTTAACCTCCCCACCTACCCCTTTACACTTCCCCCCCCCCCTTTACACTTTTCCCCACCTACCTTTTTTCCTTCCCCCCCTCCTTTACACTCCCCCCCACCTTTTAAATTCCCCCCCTCCTTCCCCCCTCCTTTACATTCCCCACCTCCTTTTTCATTCCCCCCTCACTTTACACTTCCCCACCTCACTTTACACCCCACCCCCCTTCCCACTTTTTCCCCACCTACTTACACTTTTCCCCCCTACACTTTACATTCCCCCTCCTTTAAAAACTTCCCCCCCCCACACTTTACACTTCCCCCCTTTACTTTACATTTCCCCCCCTCCTTTAAACTTCCCCCCCCCCTTCATTTCCCCACCTCCCTTTAAAACTTCCCCCCCCACACTTTCACTTTAACCTACACTTACATTTTTCCCCCAAACCGTTAGCACTTCCCACCGTGACCTTTAGCACTTTAAAATCTACCGTTACACACTATTACATGTTGATATCTGATTCCACTTACATCTCTGTCTGGCTCAAGTGTCTGATGGTCATAACACTAGATGTAGCAGAGACCATGTCAATGTAGCTTTGCCAAAATATTTGGCACTGTTAAAAAAAATGCTTTACTTTGATATCCTATATATATTGGGTCCTCATATGAGTTTGGAGGAAAGACAATAGCATGTCCCCTTCACCCAATAATTGCTGAATACCAAATCTAATCATGGTCCATCCCACCCACCAACAGTGGGGCTACATCAGGGCTTCCATCCCAATTGGGCCATATCTGGGTCCCTCCCATCCACTGTCAGAGGGGCCACTTCAAGGTCCCTTCAATCCACCCCCTTTGGGGCCACATTAGGGTCCCTTTAATCCACCCCCTGTGGGGCCACATTAGGGTCCCTTTAATCCACCCCCTTTGGGGCCACATTAGGGTCCCTTTAATCCACCCCCTTTGGGGCCACATTAGGGTTCCTTTAATCCACCCCCTTTGGGGCCACATTAGGGTTCCTTTAATCCACCCCCTTTGGGGCCACATTAGGGTCCCTTTAATCCACCCCCTGTGGGGCCACATTAGGGTCCCTCTCATCCACCTCAATGGGGCCACATCAATGTCCCTCCCATCCACACCAATCAGTCCTAATCAATGTCTCTCCCATCCGCCCTATAGATATACTTCCTCCTTTTACATAATGCTCCAAATTTGGGCAAATCTTTCACTTGTACATAATAAGAGATTTTGAAGAATTTCACTATTTCCCCTCTTGGGCCCACCCATCCTCACTCCTAGGGTTGGGGTTGGAAGGTGGGTGGCAGACTTTCTATATACATTACAAATGAGTCTCCGAAATTTTGACCAAATCCACTAAGCTGTTGTTAACTGGAGAAGCTGTTGTCCTTTTGACCAGTTGAAATGAAGAATACCAGCCCTAAGGTAAACATTCCTATATGTATTACTGAGTAACAGGTGATTTACCTTTGATAATCAGATACATGTAAAACTATCAGGCTGTCAATATAAAACATCCACCTACTTAACAAAATACATCGCCCAAGCTTTATAGTACTGTCCTCCCGGCTGGCCAATCAGCGAACCTCTCCCAGTCATTTTATCGTTGGTTTTCATCCACGCAGGAGCACTCCACGGACTTCCAAATAAGGTAATATTTCTTTTACTAAAGTTCTGGGCTGCTTGAATGATTGGAATCTGTAGGACAAATAGATCTTTTTATGAATATTTTGAGATGAAACACAGACTTTGGTTTTTTTACATTAAAAATGATTTACAGCAGTATAACAATGATGTACGGTTAGCTTAGGAATAAGGATATCCAAGTAAAACAACATGTCACATTGTACATATATATTATAGTGTTCACATCTACAATGTACTGCTATTCTATTTCATTTCAAATTTATTCAAATGATGAATTCATATATAATACTTGTGAATAAAAGCATCAAAATGTTTGTAAAATTAAGTATCCACCAGGTACAAGCATTCATGTTTGTTCCTTTATCTTCACACATTACAAACCTTAACGTTAGTATATCCTAATGGAGGGGGAGGGGAGGGGGAGGGGGAGGGGAGGGGGAGGGGGAGGGGAGGGGAGTATTATTTTGACCTTCGGGGAGGGGGAGGGGGAGTATTATTTTGACCTTCAGATCTTTGATACACACTAAGAAATATAATCAAAACTGACCTTAAACTTCAAATCTTCTGTTGCAAGTGAAAATTTAGTCAAATTAAGGTCACCAGGCACATCGTCGTAGGAGTAAAGTCGTGTAGAAAAATCACAGCTAGCCATCGGGATACGTCCGAGGTTGTATTCTATACCTGACGGGACAAAATGCTTCAAATATCAGTAATGGAGATAGGACCTAGTTACAGCTACGGTAAACAACACAACGGTAAACAACACAACGGTAAACAACACAACGGTAAACAACACAACAACACAATCGCTTTATGTTCAATCTTAGATAATAGAAGGATATGGTTGATTTATCATGTAAATATATATATATATAATTGTCTATCTTTGTCATTTGTTTACTATGTCATATATACATGTACAATTGTGTATATAACATAGTAACACAAATGACGAAGGAAGATAGTTTTATGACTCGTGCCCTCACCTGGTTTCGAACTTGCGATCTATGGCACACAATCACCTAGCAAGAAATACCCGCAGCTTATACCACTGAGCCACATCAATGTTCTTAAAAGGAACATTTGAAAGGCGCAGTGAGTGTCATCCTGATATCCTGACATGATCATTGTGACAAATGGTCTACTAGATGATTTAAATACCCGGATCAAAATGTATTTACATACATGGATGCAAATTGTACACATATTATGAATATTTAACACAGTACAACTATGACAGAAAATTCAAATCTTTATGTAAGAAAACGATTTAGTAATCAATTTGTATATGTATAATTATCAGTGATATGATATTTGTAGTTGAGTTTAAATGAACTGGAATACTGCTATATTTATATCTATAGGATAAAAATCAATCAATAATAACATGGTATAATTAAACTGTTGAGAGTATTTCACCGTACTACATTTGTAATGCTTCTGAAATTACAGGAGAGTTTTTTGGAAGCAATGAAAACTATAAAGTTGATCAAAACCTTTTTTTAAACGAATGTAAAAAACCAGTAAAATACATGTACAATGTAAGACTGAAATGAAAAATTTTCCTGTTCTCCAAAAAATGCACTCAATTGTAAGGTACAAATTAAATACATCTCACAAAATATAAACTTTTAAAGAGAAATTTCAAAACTACAACAACAGGGTACAATTAACCTTGAGCTGCAAATTTTATACTAACCTTGGGTTGAGAAATAGGATTTCAGCAAGTTTTCCTGAGTGGGTGTAGTCAGGTTGAGAATATTGATCCCCGCCGCGTCAGTAAATGCTCCTCCAAACCCCAGTATTTCCTGGTAAGTCACATTGGGGTTTAATTTTAATATCACTGGAAAATATAAACATCCAATCAATCACACTGTAATTGTATTGTTCATGTCCTCTGAAAAATTCCTTGATTATTTTATGAATAGGAATTGATTATGTGTATTGTCAAATGTTTGCCACAGAAAATAGTTCTTAAAAAATAGTACAGTTTGTGTGCACTTTCAGTTAAAGCAGAAATTTAATACTTACTGTATTTTGAACAAGTACATTTAGGAATAAATAGATACTGTGTGTGTGTTATTTAAGACAGCTACCCTTTGATGATGGTTGTGGAGTGAGCTGTCCAAAGGTCTGGTCAAGTCTTTGTCCATTTATTGATGATGTGTAGAGTTTATAGCCACCAGGAGGAGGAGGGGTGACAGGATCAAGTTTGTCACAATAAGTAGAATTACAAACACATACAAAGTTGTCCCCTCCAAAGTCCTTCAGAGCACATCGAGTACCTGTATAAAATAAAGAAAAGTGCACCATCTATATAAATAAAGAAATATGTACCACATATATAAAATAAAGAAATATGTACCACCTATATAAAATAAAGAAATATGTACCACCTATATAAATAAAGAAATATGTACCACCTATATAAAATAAAGAAATATGTACCACCTATATAAAATAAAGAAATATGTACCACATATATAAAATAAAGAAATATGTACCACCTATATAAAATAAAGAAAAGTGTACCACCTATATAAATAAAGAAATATGTACCACCTATATAAAATAAAGAAAAGTGTACCACCTATATAAATAAAGAAATATGTACCACCTATATAAAATAAAGAAATATGTACCACCTATACAAAATAAAGAAATATGTACCACCTATATAAAATAAAGAAATATGTACCAACTATACAAAATAAAGAAATATGTACCACCTATACAAAATAAAGAAATATGCACCACCTATATAAAATAAAGAAATATGTACCACCTATACAAAATAAAGAAATATGTACCACCTATATAAATAAAGAAATATGTACCACCTAACATCAATAAAGAAATATGTACCACCTAACATCAATAAAGAAATATGTACCACCTATACAAAATAAAGAAATATGTACCACCTATATAAAATAAAGAAATATGTACCACCAATACAAAATAAAGAAATATGTACCACCTATATAAAATAAAGAAATATGTACCACCTAACATCAATAAAGAAATATGTACCACCAATACAAAATAAAGAAATATGTACCACCTATATAAATAAAGAAATATGTACCACCTATATAAAATAAAGAAATATGTACCACCTATATAAATAAAGAAATATGTACCACCTATATAAAATAAAGAAATATGTACCACCTAACATCAATAAAGAAATATGTACAACCTATATATAAAATAAAGAAATGTACAGGTAGCTGTGTATGACGGCGTTTGTAGGGGCATGTGCGTTTATTAGGTAGAATGCGGTTATAATTGTACATAACAGTAAGTCATCTCCAGCTGTTTATGTCATTGATTACGGTTTCTGGTAATATATTATATGCTTAGCTAAATGGGTAAAATGAGCCAAATCGGCCTGACAACTTCAGGTTCAGCTAATCATATTTTGACTGAGTGATTCGAATTCACCTAATCAGATAAGCAATTTTTAGTGGAATTTCATTCTGTGTCT